>NC_073694.1:71521140-72121140 GCF_029784165.1 Wyeomyia smithii | reverse complement strand
TTCTTCTGGAAGTCGCTCCACACAAAACAAGAGATTCTTCCCACATACCAATATTAGATGTTCCGGTAGAGCAAATATTGCTTCACATTCCTGGTGAAAATGGTGGGATATTTATGTTCATGTTTTTGAACCATGATTAGATCACAGACAAACAGACATGCCTCTCAGAACAAAAATACTGAAAAATCTTAGTCCTTATTCGAAACGTTACACTCATGCGCCACCACGTGAGATTATTGCCTACTAACTTACTCTCGTAGAACGGTTTTTGTCTTTGCTAATGGGTGTGCACGCTTGCTTAAGTCAACACAAGCGGCATTATTGGTGGTTTTTTACTTTGGTAATGAATGTGCACGCTTGCTTATAGCGACACAAGCGGCATCATTGCCCACTAAGCAAAATTTCAAAATTATCGTTATTTTTTGGTCGTTGGAATCATCATCGAGTGGCACGTCTATTTGTCTGTGACTAGACTGTAAGTTCAGGGATGATTTTAAAATGATAGTTTCCAATTTGTTTCGATAGTGTGTCTAAATATCTTGTTTCCCAGAAACAAATCGTCTCATTTTTATGTACCAAATTTTGGCGATCATGGTCAGTTCTATCGGTACCAATCAAGCCCGAGGGTTTCGTGGTATGTATTGTTTTTTAAGTTTTTTTTATCATTTTCTTAAACTTTTCTGCCACAAAAATTTCTCTACGTGCATAGCACTATATTTTCTGTTGCTGGTAGGCTGTTATCTTATTTCATTTTTGATGTTGATTTTTTTTTTGCAATTTTTATTGAATGGTAATTATTAACGTTGACTAGTTCTGAATATTTGTTCACTTTCATCGGTACGCATAGCTTATCATTCATAATTATCTAGCCACTATCACAAAACTATCCAGGATCCTAAATAATAAACTAACACCTCTATTATTAATAGCGGTCTTTTATTTGCAATAAACACTAAAACCAAAGTTCTTATTTGTCAATAGATCACAATTATAATTTGACAAGAATAATTTTGAAATTAGAAAACTGGGTTCTAGTTTTCGATAAAGAACCACACACTCTCTGATAGTGGCAACACTGCCGCAGAATAAATCCACAAAAATTGCAACTGTCAAAATTTCGGGAGGAGCTTTTTTGCGACATGCAAATGCGACAAAGGTAACGGCCGTTCGAACCGGAAGTTCGTAGATTATAATCCTAACAATTCTAAGAGAATTTTTGTACTTACCATCACTTCGTTTGATGTTTACTATGCTTCCCTTCTCGAAGAAATCCATGGTTTGGTCGTATTTTTCCTCTCTTTGTCTGCTGTCGTGTCGATGCTTTTCCCAAACAGGGCAGGGTTCGGTGTTAGGTTTGTAACACTTTTCCACTCTGCCTCCGCTGCTCGTCGTTGATTGCTGCCGTGCCTATGTAGAGCTATTCTTGTTTCACCACAAATACAGCTTGAACTACTTCTCTGCACACTTTTTTCTGCTACTGCTGCTTCGATTTATCTACTCTGAAATGTGGGGTGCACTAAAAATGCAATGGCTGGAACTTTTTCTTCGCGAGCTGTAACACTGGTGTTATTTCCTCTGGAATTAACCGAGTTTCTGTCAGATTTGTGACTGGAACACGATTAAAATAGTAACACCACAAAGCTGACGTTAAGAGCGTAAGCTGGCCACTCGTTTTTTTTTTTAAACAATAGAACCGAATAAAAATAATAACTAAAAAAACTATCAGCCGCGGTATGGCATAAAATGGTGTTTCTTGCTGGATTTCGAATTTACGACACAGCAGCAGCTCGTTTCACAAAAACTTGAAAATAAAAACCTGAACTAGAAAAATCGAAAACTTTCAAAGCACACTACTCTTTCGCCCAGCAAACCCACACCAAAAGAGCAAAAAAAAGAAAAATGGAAAACTAGATTCAACAGCAGCCGTAGCGCTCCCCTCTCAGGTTTCGTGACACAACAATGGTTTTCAACACACAATGGTTTTTCTCGATGGGACTTCTCCGGCCACCGGACAGAACGAACGGTTTTGCCTTCCCGTCAGTTCTTTTCCAACCCGGAAGACTTGTCGTAGCAGAAAATCCTATATCCCGGACGGAAGGTTATAATTTTGGACGTCAGTTAACTTCCACATGCACACAAAGAGGTTCCTGCAATGCGACCTTTCACAGATTGGTCCAAGTTTTGAGCATCAACCAAATTTTACTTTCGTGGCCGAGTGTTGATTTGAGTTTTACGGATTACCGGATGTTGTGCCACAAAAACTAAAGCCGCTAACTTCCGACTTCGCACTGACGACGTCGACTACGAGAGGTACAACAGCGAGACTTCAAACAAAAAGTTTACCAGCAGTTCAGCAGCAGCTAGTTAACAAACGAGCCAAACGAGTCGAAGAGCAGCATTTGCTAGTTTGTTGCTCGGAATGATGGGAACTTTGCAGCGCTTCTACCCACACACATTTGCGTCGTACGCAAAACGACGTTCTCGAAACTGTTGTATTGTATCATCCGGTGCTGGACGAACACATCCATGAAAAATGGCGAAACAGTCGCTTTTTGACAGTTCCTCCGCGGATTTGAATTTTTCATCGATTATACTGGTTATAAATGGTACAGTTTACTCGACGATTCGATGTTCGAGGGCGTTACATTCTAATCTCGCATATTTTTTCATACATGCATCAATCAACTTTTGTATCAAACTGAAAAATAACTATGGACATTTTCAGTGAAAACTTTACTCAATTTTTTTAAATCCTAGTTGAAAACGAAACTATTTATTCGATTGGATACTGCTAGACAGTACTTCCAAATCATATTTTGCATAACTGAAGATTCTAGTTATGTTATGTTATGTTTGTACGACGCATCGCTTCAGCGAAACGTAAATAGGGATGGGAAACCTATCGATAGTTATCGATAGTATCGATAGCTGCCGGCTATCGATAGAATCGTTAAGCTTTTAGCGTTATCGATAATTATTGATATTTTCCTCGCATTGGCATTTATACTCAACAATGATGCTAGAGCTGAACAAATATATCGGCCTAGACTTTGTTTAAAGAGAATTCGATGATTGTTTGCTTTCACATGAAATCCTCTTTAAAATTTTTAGAAAATTGAGGGATACTCATTTTCGCTCACTCTACCTTATACGGACAACGACAAGATTTCGCCTACGTGCGAATTATGTGTGCGAATAAACTTTTAAATATAGTTCCTGTTCACACAGGAGTAACATTTTGTTGTTTTTCTTCATCTGGTTCTAGTTGTCAAACTATCGATAATTATCGATAGTTATCGATGGTATTAGGGAATTTATCGATAATTATCGAAAGCCATTTTAGTCGATATTTCCCATCCCTAAACGTAAATACCAGGACTACACGCTCACTCTGGATAACCCAAAACTGAGTCAAAACCTAATCAGTTTCGCTAAAACCGTATGTACTCAAAATTGAATAGAAGTTGTTTTACTCATTTTTGAGTAACACCGAATGTTATAAAAATTGAGTAAATATTACCCATATTATACTAAAGGCCTAGAGTTAAAGTTTGGCCGACTGAATTTCCGTCGATCTGGCAGCCATTTTAAAATTTCAAAGAACTAGCAACATTGCAAAAAATAAAAGTTATTACATGACTACTCGTATTTTCAGTTTCATAGTTTTTTGTTTGAGTTTGTTTTGTTACATATAGTAGTGAAAATATGAAGTGCTGTTTTCTATTTTATTCAAATCGAACATCACGAAATTTTGAAAATTTTCGATTCCCCACGAATAAAAATCATCGCTGAAAATGGCTTGAGTTTTGTGAATTTCCGGAGGATTTTTTAAAAACAGAAACGATGCGTCTTTGTAGCGTAAGTTTGGCGTTTTGAAAATATCAATCCGAATAAAAAAAATGTTTTGCAGTTTCACTTTAATCACGATGATTTATGCTTCGCGTCAGAGAATAAACACTAAAAGTTACCGGGACCTGTGTATACACGCTTAATCTATCTCGGCAAACTTCCCAACAGCTGATTGAGCTCGGCGAAGTTTTTAACGAATGTCAGCAATGAATTTCGACGAACATTCAGCAAATATATCGATTTACCGTAAACCAGCAAGTATTGACGTTTCGTTTGCCAAAGTTCTTGAAAATTCTGCCGATAACTTGTAGAACATTTCGCTGAGTTTATCAGCTTTTGAGTTTTCGGCAATAAAATCTGAGTGTGTGAACACTTATTTCCGCCTTGATTGTTCGGTAATTTTTATTACGGTCGCGTTCAGTAAACTTGAAATTTCACTGATCATTCTGTAATTTCCTGAAAAATTACTGATGTCGGTTAACTTTTTTGCCGAAATACTGTTTAATAAAATTCACTCGTCAAAGTTCAGCAAAAAACATTGCTGACCTCTTCAGTGAACTAGAATATTTTTTGCACTTTTTTATAGTTCAGTAAATATTTATCTGGATAAGCCAGATGTTGCTGAAAAATTTTGCTTTTTTTACTATACTGTTTGGTAATATTTTTTTGCATCTGTCATAACAGAATCGCACATCAGAAGTCTGCCATTTTTAGATTTTCAGAAGAGTTTCGTGGCTGTGTTATTTAAAGTGTTCTACGAGCAATTTGGACAAAAAACTCTAAAAGCGGTATCGTGCTTTCAAATTTTCCACCACAGTAGATTAATTTACATGAAGTCTTTAATAAAAAGTTTATATTCGCCATGATATAAACGTATCTAGTTTTAGTCGAATGTGCATGAAACATCAGTATAATGGTCTGAACAATCCGAAATACAGTCGTCGTTCGCTAACTGCAACATGTTTACATTGCAGTTATCGAATGCCGTTCGATAACTGCAACACTTGACACATGCCAAAATTTAGAGGGGGGTCCGTCACTACCATTTTTGTTTTCAATGATGTCGAAATGTATTTCTTTAATGAAGTACATAGTAGCAAAAAATAGCAGAAAACTAAAAAAGGTAAGCTTTTTGATTAATCATTTTGATAGTCATATTTCCGCATCATAATTTATTGCGTTTTAGTAACTACTTTACATAACTAATATGTAGGCGAAGATAAAGTTCATCACTACAGAAGACCATTTTACGAGACGATTCTGAACTCAATTCATGAATGAAATTTTGATAGAAAGCTCGGAACCGCTGACATAACGCAAGTAAAAGCAACATCAATGTCAGCAGGATCCGTGATGTGAAAGCTAGCCAAACAATGCACAAGGAATTTTTTTCTCTCTTATAATAATTACGGAAAATGAACCACATAACATGGTGATTTGGCTTCATTGATTAATAGTGGAGATCTATAATCTCCCATCTAGAATGAAGAGACAACAAGTAAACGGAATCGAAAAAAATCGAGAAAAATGAAAAGTCCTTTTGAAATGTTTCTAGAGATTCAACAATTTTTATTTTCGAACGCATTTAGAATCCCCCCGCGAGATTTGTCACTTCAATGTCAAATATGACTTTGACTTCAGATTTGACGGATTGCGGTCCGATAACTGCAAAGTTGTTGCAGTTATCGGTCTTGCAGTTAAAAAGCGTTGCAGGTAAAAGACTTGCAGTTATCGAACGGCGACTGTACCTGTATAAAATTAGTCATCGGTTACAATAGCAGCTATAGGAATAGTAACATTCATATTTATCTCTATTATTATAACCGCGAAAAAGCTTACGTTGCCCTTTGCGGAACACTTGTAAATTCGTGACGAATCATCAGCTTTGTAAATGCCAACTCATGCAGCAACTTTTGATGAACGCTTTGTAAATTTTTGCAGAGCTATCTCGCTAAACATGTGAAAAGGGCCCATGTGCCATATGTTAACAAGCCACGATTTCACGTTTTTCAATGAATACAAGCTTTATCTACCCGTACAAATGAAATTGTTTGATTAAGAGTAAATTCTTCTATCAAAAAATATTATTGGTAAGGCTAGATTTTGCTTGTATTAATCAAAAAACAAGAAAATTTGGCTTGTTTACATACAACACATGGGCCCTTTTCACATGTTTGGCGAGCTATCTTCTTTATTTGGCGTTTCAGCAACAATGAAAAAATACCGAACGCTCGTCAAGCAAATGAATAACCGAACAGATTACTGATGGCTCAGCTGTTGAAAACTCAAAAAGTTTGCTGAGTTCGGTAAAAGAAACTAAGTGTGTAAGTCCGCTCAGTGAGACACCGGATAATATGTCGATTGATTACGCTCACTCCAAACAAGCTACATAATGACCGTTCAAAATTCCATGTATCACCAACAGCCGTAATAACTCAGAATCTCATCACATATAATCTTATGTATGTGATCTCATCCAGTTGTCAACAGTGAGGAAAAAGAAAATTAAAAATTAATCAGAAGCAAAAGATCAGAGACAATAGAAAGTAGGTTTATGGCGTTATGATTTTTGTAACCATTTTAAAAATAAAATATCGTGAAGACTTTTGGAATTAAATGTTTTGTTTTTTGTTGTATTTTAGTTTCATTACTTTTTTCGCATTTTGCTATTGCTTCATCACAATACTTCCCATTTACTAAGACAAACTTGACATGCCAAACATTCTTATGTTCGATTGGAACAAGTTTTGACAGTTCGATTGGAACTTTTCAGTAACAGTCGTCTAAACTTTAGCTATGCATGCGTAAAAGTTACTCATTTTTGACTCAAAAATAAATACTTTAAGCTTCAATGAGGGAATTTCGGAAAAATTATCATTATTGACTCGATATTATTATATTTTGCATTTTAATTGAATTTTATTTCAAATAGGCTTATTTCCAGAAATTTACCTTTGTTCGCCGAGACACGGGAGATCTTTGAATTTATTCGCCGTATATCCAACCAACGAGTCCTGGTGAAAAAGAAAAATTGCCATTAATTGCAGTCAATTAGGCCGATACAAATATCATTTTCATTTTATGTCAACCCCCCCCCCCCTTCAAAAATGTTTAAATTTTGAAGGGGAAGAAAAAAGTGGAAGAGGTTGTTTACAAGAAACGACCGCAAGGTTAACGTAGAATTACGACAGCCTGTCTTATGTCAATAATTTTTTGCAATAGCTTTGGAAATACACTCGATTAGGGTTAATCATTTTAATGGAAGCAGATTATTGCGTGTTTGATACTGCTGTTAATGAAGTGTTATGACTTTTCTAAAACTCTTAAACTCTTCAAATATTCATTTGTGTTCTTATTTATTTATTTATTTATTAATTTATTTCGTTAAGCAAATGTAGACTACAGTTATAATAATACAATGTTTTCTTATATTCTATACATTATTTCCAGTAGTTAGTCGTTTTTTTATTCGATTTCTGCCCATGGTGATGTCGATATTTTCGCAGTGCTGATTATAGTGACGCATCATGCGATTTATTGGGCCATTTTTTGAGAAGTTTGTTCTGTGAGAATTTTCCGAAAATGTTTTACGATTTCTTAATTGACGACTGGGTGCATAAAAATTTAGTTGTGATAATAATTGAGTAGATTGCACGCGTTGAGAAATAATGTCATTGATAAAATAAAGCATTGAAAGATCGCGGCGTTCTTTAAGTGCTTGTATGTCTATAAGCATGCAGCGTGCTTCATATGATGGTAAGGGAAATGATGTCCAATTTAGCTTACGGAGCGCGTACAAAAGAAATTGTTTTTGGACAGATTCAATGCGTTCTTCATGTGTGGCAATATAGGGATTCCATACAATGCTACAGTATTCCAGAATTGGTCGGACGTATGTAATATATAATAGTTTGATTGTATATGGGTCTTGAAAATTGTGGCCGAAGCGTTTTATAAAGCCCAGCAAACTATTTGCTTTGTTGATAATTGTATTATAATGTTCTATGAATGTAAGTTTGGAGTCTAAGGTTACGCCTAGGTCCCTTACGATTTTGCATTTTTCTACTGGTTGGTTTCCTAAGAAAATGTTTGTAGGTGGGGTTACTGTTTTTCTGCTAAAGGCTATTGAATTACATTTTTTAATGTTGAGTTGTAATAGGCTTTTGTTGCACCAAGTGTAGACTACATTAGTTTCATTCTGGAATATTTCGAAGTCTTCTGCATTGGTTATTTCTATAAAGAGCTTCATGTCATCAGCATATACAAGCACATGTATTGACTTAAGAAGAAAGGAAATGTCATTTACGTATAATATAAAAAGAAGAGGGCCCAGGTGGGAACCTTGAGGAACCCCAGAAGTTACTTCTATTGGGTTTGAAAAAGAATTTTGAAAGCGGACTATTTGTGTTCGTTTTGTTAAGTATGACTGCAGCCATTCCAAAAATTTTGTTTCAGTTCCGTATTTTTCGAGCTTGAAGAGCAATGATGGTATGTCGATTCTGTCAAATGCCTTGCTAAAGTCCGTATAAAGAGCTTCTACGTGGTTACCGTTGTCCATTACAGTCAGAGTGAAAGTTCTGAATTCCAAAAGATTTGTGGTAGTTGATCGGCCTTTGTAAAAGCCGTGCTGTTGAGTTGTAATTTGGTGTTTTACTTGTTGAAAGATTTTTTCATTAACTATTGATTCAAATAATTTTGGAATGCATGAAATAATGGCAATTCCACGATAATTACGAATGTCAGATTTAGCGCCAGATTTGAGAATTGGCACTAAATATGAAGTTTTCCAGAGTTCTGGGAAAATTCCATTCTTCAGGGACATGTTAAAAAGGTGTTGTAAGGGTGTAGATAGTTCTGCCAAGTTTTTGAGAAAAATTGGAGCTATTCTGTCAGGTCCAGGACCTTTCGTAGCGTCTAAATTTTTAAGTGCGTTTTGAATTTCGAATTCAGATATTTGATTGACAGATAAAGAATTCGAAAATTCAGGAAAATACGAGAAGTATTCGCGGTCGCGATCTGTTTCTTCATATGTGGTGTAAATTTCTTGAAAAAAAAAGTGGCAAAAAGACTACATATTTCATTACTAGTTTGTCCTACATTACTGTCAAGATGCATTCGTGATGGAAAGTTGTTACTTTTTAGTTTGGTTTTTACGTAATTAAAGAAGTTCTTAGGGCAAGACTTGATTTGATGTTCGATTTTACGATTATGTTCTTCATGTGCAATTTTAATGGCTGCGTCAAGTTGACAGCAAATTTCTTGGTAATTTTGAAGATTTTCGCTATTGTTGTCTTTTTTGTATATTTTATGTGCTTTTTGTTTTCTATTTTTTAGGTTCTTCAATTGTGGATTAAACCACACTGGATATTTGTTGGTGTTCGTTCGTCTTCTTTTTTTTAGTGGTACATTTTCTGATATAATTTGATTAATTATTTCATAAAATTTTGTTACTTCTTCGTTGACATTTCCTTCTTTACAAACTATACTACGCCAATTTATTATGCGAAGTCTACGTTTGACTTGTTCGAAGTCAGTTTTGTGGTATTCCGGTACATCCTCGTACTCGCAGTCGCTGGGGTACGAAGTGTTATTCATTACTATTGAATATTCAATTGCTGTGTGGAATGCTTCATTTTTCCAGATGGGAGTCAATGATGCATCTACACAGAAGTCTTCAGTGCAGTTTGTGAATAATAGGTCTAAATATGCATTTTGTTTGTTTTTGACATGATTGATTTGATATAGACCGAGCTCTGAGAATTTGCCAAAAAGATACTGCAGTGTTTCGTTTTCGCCTACGACTGGGAGTAAGATAGATTCATTTTCAATGTCTACAATAGAGTCTGCATTACGTAGGTTGAAGTCGCCATAGACATGCAGTTTTACTTCTGGTTTCATGTTAGACATAATAGATTCTAGAGTTTTGAAAAATAATTCATACGAATGTTTATGAGCATGTTCCGGTGGAAAGTACACGGAACAGAAGATATGTTCTTCGCCAGCAATAAATCAAATATCTTAAATACCAATATAGTTCACTTACGTGAAATTATGAAGACAAACTGAAAATGA
This sequence comes from Wyeomyia smithii, assembly GCF_029784165.1. Taxonomy (NCBI): domain Eukaryota; kingdom Metazoa; phylum Arthropoda; class Insecta; order Diptera; family Culicidae; genus Wyeomyia; species Wyeomyia smithii. Next base: position 72,111,219 of record NC_073694.1, on the reverse strand, counting down.
CAGAAGCGTTAGCCACTTCTGATTTTGTTCTACACGACATGCGAAAAAGAGTAACTTTTAACAATAATATTACCCTAATGGGTACACTGAAAAAAATGCACATTTTATTCTGAAGTGGACGCGGCCGAATATTTTATAATAATAAAGTTCGCCTATGTATGAGGCAATCCATGGGTGCTGTTCCACGGTTTGTACGTTTGTCGACCTCCGACAATATTTTGAGTTGTAAAATGGCGACTTCCGGTGTCTGGAAAACTGCCGAAAATGACCAAATACCACCTAATATGAGTGTTTTTAACTAGAATTACGCTCAGAGGCCAGAAATTGTCTCCAAATGCCAGTTGGAAATCCAAGATGGCGACTTCCGGTTTCTGAAAAACAGCGGCAAATGACCAAATATGGGTATTTCCGCGATTGTTATGATGCACTGAAGCCACAAATCGACCTCAGACAACATTTTGAATTGTGAGATGGCGACTTCCAGTGACTGGAAAAGACGGAAGAGACGAAAATGACCAAATACCACCTAATATGGATGTTTCTTTAACCAGAATGACGCTCAGAGGCCAGAAATTGTCTCTGAATACCATTTTGAAATCCAAGATGGCGACTTCCGGTTTCTAAGAAACAGTGAGATATGACCAAATACCACCCAATATGGGTATTTCTGAAATCGTGATGATGCACTGTAACCACAAATCGACCTCAGACAACATTTTGAATTGTAAAATGGCGACTTTTGGTGACTGGAAAACTGCCGAAAATGACCCAAAAACAACCAAATATGGGTGTTTTTTTTGACCAGAAGGATGCTCAGAGGCCAGAAATTGTCTCCAAATGCCATTTTGAAATCCAATATGGCGACTTCCGGTTCCTAAACAACAGTGGCAGAAGACCAAATAACACTCATTATGGGTATTTCCGGGATTGTTATGATGCACTGAAGCTACAAATCGACCTCAGACAACATTATGAATTGTAAGATGACGACCTCCGGTGAATGGGAAACTGCCGAAAATGACCAAATACCACCCAATATGGGTATTTCTTCAACCGGCCGATTTCCATCCAATGTGAGATGCTTCGATACCAGAATGATACGCAGGAGCTAGAATCGACCACAGACACCATTTTGAATTCTAAGATGGTGACTCCCAGTTTCTGGAAAACAGCCGAAAATGACTAAATAACACCTATTATTGGTGTTTCTTTAACCAGAATGACGCTCAGGGGCCAGCAATTGTCTCCAAACGCCATTTTAAAATCCAGGGTGGTGACTTCCGGTTTCTGGAAAATAGCCTAAAGTGACCAAATACCACCCAATATGAGTGTTTCTTTAACCAGAATGATGCATGTAGCTAAAAATTGACCTCAGACACCATTTTGAATTGTAAGATGGCAACTTCTGGAAAACAGTCGAATACTACGACCAATAATTTCAAACGATATAAACACATCGCAAGAAATCAGTGAATTTGGAATGTTGAAAATTATTAAATTAAACACAAAAATAGGCGGGACGAAGTTTGCCGGGTCAGCTAGTAAATACATAAATATGCTGGTTAAAGCAAAGCTGCAAGTGATTAATACGAAGATTAGAACTAGAAAGCAAAAAATTTGGATGGATAAAAAAAAAACAAAAAAAAAACTTTCAAAGCGAAAAAAACTAAACATTAAATAATAGTTTTTGCATAACAGTTGTTATCACTAATTATGTTTGTTTTGTTGAACATCTTTTATATATAATATAATAAAGCTTTTAAACCAATTACAACATTATATGTATCCATACTTAAATTGTTAAATTGATAGAACATTCAAGTGTTATCTAGGCTTAAAGTTGCACAACAACCATATACGACTATTGACAACCATTGTGCGGTTTCTCCTTTTATCTTCTCCACGAGTAATTGAAACCTTCATTTAATTGTACACTTCGTGGCCTGATCATTGAGCTTGAGCTTGACGGCCGCACATTTCGTAGTTGCTTCCCGTGATGGATCTGAGCTAGTGAAGTAACACAGGGAACCACGTATATAGCAACTTGGGATTAGTTTACCATTTACACGTCATGGCCTGATTATTTGAATATTTCTTCTTAGTGCCTCGATAAGCTACATCACATTATATTATCAATATTTGACTCCCGGAATGGCGTTAGTTTTACATACCAACAATATACGCACGAAATCTACAACATATTTTTTTCTGTGAAAGTATGAAATTGAGTCAACTAAATCTAAAATTGAGTAAATTCAGTGTCGTGTGTGAAAATGTCGGTCACACGCAATGAGAATAAAAGAGAGGTGAATGTCGGTCACACGCTCACAGAAATTCAACAACAATGCACAGTGGTACAGTAAGGCAATGTAGGCGGACATGAGTTTTTCGATGCGATTTTGTGGTTTTAGAGTTAAATTTTTTCTAAGAACTTGTTTCTTATATTTAGTCTATTTTTTATGTGCAAATGAAAATTAGAGTGGTCCTGAAATCGACTAAATAAAAATACTAACTTTTTTATTTGCAGAAATAAATGTATACATTCATCGGCACAGTTGTAGATCAACTAATTTTAAGCAAATTTCGGTATTTCTTCACAATATTTATACAATATTTGTTCTTCCATATGATACAAAAAAAAATTATTTATATTTGCCCTAAACGAAAACATCAATATATCAAAAGGGCTATTTTTAAAATAGAAATAGTGAAGAGTCCATCTGTACAATATATCGACAATGTTTTTTCGTCAAAATTGGCGTATTTTTGATTAAAGTTACCGAAGAAAACTTTGTTTTTAAATTTGAATTGAAAAATAGAGCGAAAAGGCTTAGAATTAGTTGGTTTACAATTATTTATGCAAATAAAACCATGTTAGTTTGTTTTTATTTCGTTGATTTTAGGACCACCCTAATTTTCATTCGCACATAAATAGAGGACTATGTATAAGAAACAACTTTTTACAAAAACTATGGCTTTAAATCGCAAACCAAAATCGCAACGAAAAGCTTATGTCCGCATAAATTGCCTTACTGTACCACTGTGCAATGAGTTTAGTTACCTTTTTCACCACAAGAGGGGGTATTCCCTGTCTGTCTTTACGGAAATATATGGGATATTAGAGAGTGAACTATATTGTTATTTTAAGATATTTGAATAAATGCTTTGGCCCATACGTGTTCAAATTCTTTATATTTGACGGATATTATTTCTTCAGAAGTAAAGTCTACATTAATGGCAATGAGGACTCCACCGCCTGACTTTTTTTGACTGGTAGACAAATTCCGATCGTGCCGGAATACATTATAATTGTTTCCAAATACTTCTTCGCTTCTTACGCTTTCGTTCCAGCTACTTTCACTTCCTAAAATTATTTTAAAAGATGACGACAATAGATTTTGTTGAATTTTTTTCATTTTGCTTGGGCTTTTCATGCGATTGAAATTCTGACAATAGATAAGAATTTCAGTCGCATTCTGTCGAGAAAGCGAAGAAGTGTTAGTCAAGTTATTTCTTATGTTAAAATATAATGGTTCTGCCTCCGGAGAGGGCGTCCTTACTTGCGAAAATTTGTACTGAATTTATTTACACTTTCGCGAAGTTGTTGAAGACGGTGCGTGCGTGCATTTGATAAAAAATGACGATATGATTGAAGGTCGGCTACTGCTTCGGCTGGCGTGAGTCCATATTCCTGATTGACTTCAATAAAGACGCGTTGGAGTTGTTCTGGAGATGTCGGCAGTCCTTCGGATGCGAGAAGCATTCTTATACTGGTTGGTGTCATTCCTTCTACGCATACAGATGATGGTTGGTCCTTCATGTATGCGAGATATAGGCGTGTAATATGCATTACTTTTGGGTCGCGGAGTCTAGCCTTCAAAAAGCGCTCGTCGCCATTCGATGATCGCTGCGTAAGTCGGACGATTGGTGGACGCATGGGGTCATGTTCAAATTGGCTGTCTTGCGGTGCTGATTGTATGCTGGCAGGAGCCGGTGCAGAATTTTCATTGTTAGTTGCATTTTTTTCTGTCCGATATGGGTTGATAGTTTCGCCTTTTTGGAAATTTATAAATTTTGATGTTATGTCTGAATTCGGCGGCCCAGCAAATTGAACGCGTGCAGCTGCCAGGAGGTCTTTGTCCGAGGGTAGTGGTTGTTTTGGCATTTCAGCAATTTGAGTTTTTTTTTTGAGTTGCAGGCGAAATGGTTTATTCCGTGTTTATAGGTGTTGTTACTTATGCTGATAGGGTTTGAGTTTTCCTGCTGACGTTTGCGTTGCTGCATACGCTTACGAGCGGCCTTTTCTGCTTGCTTTTCCTGCATGCGTCTTTTACGCTGTCTGGCGTCATATTCAGTCCAGTCGCGTTTTCATACTTTTTTATTGCCAATTAGGCGCCAGCCTGATGTGAAATTTGGAGTACGGTGTTCTTCTGAGTCCGATTCTGGAAGTGGCAATGGAAGGCGAAGTTCTTCAGCCAGACTGGAATGATTGTCTGTTTTTGGCTGGAGTGAATTCGATTCTTTGAGCGCTTTTAATTCATTGATTAGTTCCTGCGCCGTTGTACTGCAGTTTGTTTTCTTATTTTGTATAGCTTCTAATTGGTGTTCCATATTGTCAATTTTTGATTCTATATTAGTAAATGCTTTTTCCAGGTGCTGTTGTATGTTCTTTGTGTGCTGCCGATTTTCTTTGCTAATGTCCGATATGTCCGATATGGAGTCATGGCCAAGTTCGCCGAACAGCGTCGAAATGCGATTTATGGTTTTTGCCGACGCATTGTTTGTGTTGATATTTACTTTTTTAATTTCCGTCTTCAATTCAGAAAGCAGTGTATTGATACTGTCCAGTGTGTCGTGCGTTACAGTCAGTTTAGGTAGTTGACTGATTATTGAATGATTTGATTTGATTTGTGATTCAATACTTTCTGTTAAAATTTTCTGGTGCTGGATGAGCTTCTTCAGTTGGAGTTGGTCCATGAATTGTTCCTGGCATTCTATGCATAAGGGCAGCGTAAATGAACGCAGTAGTTCTTCTTGGTTTCTACGGGTTCCTACGCAGACAGCGTGGAAGTGGCTTTTGCATATTCCTTCGCATTTCCACAGGAAACGGTTGTCGGTCGAAGTACAGTTGGTTATGCCACACTTTTCCATAGCACTGATTAAAAATTGTTACGCGGCGAGTACGAATTGTCGAGAAAAGGTAAGTTACACGCGGTAGCGCGACGGTCAAAGACTGTTTATAAATAAATAAATTGTTGCTTACGTGCACTCGCGACGCCGTCAAGGTGTAAAAAAAAAAATACAAGTTAATTGCGGAGCGAAATGAGAACGCGTCCGCGCCCGATGACTGTTCGTGGCGAAAAAAAAATTCCAATTTCAGTTGTTCAATTCAATATCCGATGAAATGTCTGTTTATTATCTGATGAAGCTCTTATATAAGCCAAATGATGCATTCCCAATTTACTAGGTCCATAACTCTGCTGACCGTGCTTGGGAAAGCAATCGTATAACGATCAATCAGAGGTCGAATTTTGTGTTTTGATAAGGCTTAAGAATTTTCAATAGTACAATAGTTCGAATGATAAAATTGCAATTTCATGCATTTGGTAGGAATCTTAGAAGATTTTCTAATCGATTGCTGCAAAAACGAAGGAAATCCATCGAAAACTAACCGATTTATTAGCATTTGAAATTTTTCTCACCTTTTTCAGTTTTAGATTTTCATTTTACATCCCTATGTAGCCGAACTTCCTGAGAGAAGTATTCTACTTCAAAATTAAATCTTCATTAATTCATTTGTTGTCCTTATCAGGACAATTGTTCAATTTATCATAGGATGTAGTGTTTATCTTACATCTTTGTGTTACCTTGACAGTGAGGACTAAGGCGCATGGTCAACACAATAAGAAAGGTGTTTTCACATTGAAAACTAGACACGGCTTTACTGGAGGAAGTGTTGGCAAATGAATCTACCGCTAATACCGCCGCTATCATACGAAAGCGCGTCGTTTCATGTGGGGAATATCAACAACGAAAAATGACGCGCGTCTAAGCATAACCCGAACTGTTTCGCCGTGCTGCTTCCATTTACTTCCACATCGGTCTCAGGGAAGTACCGGCTGTATCTACCGCTGAGGCTGTCACTATACTGCTATTGGTACCAAAAGCTTTTAACTCTTCAAAAAAGTGTTTCATTTGTTCTCAAAAGAACAATTGTTCAATTCAAAATCGGATTCACGCAATCGCATCTCTGTAATATTACCGACAATATTCTTCTGAACAAAATGATCCAACTTTCCCATTAGGCTTCTGCCATAATAGATGCGAAAAGCGACGCGAACCGATTTGCTCGGCTGTAGGTTAATGTTCAGCCATCAGTAGAGCTGTACATTAACCTACGGCCGAGCGTATCGGTTCGCGCCGCTTTTCGCGTCTACTATGGCAAAGGCCTTAGAAAAAGTTGCTGGCTGATGTATTCACTTCATGCAAGCCTGCTGCTGATGCTTCCCGCTACCACACTGAAACAGCATTTTAGTGAAGGGAGTGTCGTTGCATCAGCTGACCCTGCTACTATCGATGCTGATATACCCGCTGCAACAGCTACGCTATGCATAGCCATGCCACAGTTGTGGCCGCTATACGCTGGCCCAACTGCTGAGCAACTGCAACGCTATCCGTAGCCATGCCACAGTTGTGGCCGCTATCCGCTATCGATGGTACCCACTGCACTGCTCCCGCTGCTCTAAGGGAGGACTGCTGTTGTCGCTGTTCAGAACTATTATGAGCGGCTTCGACTAAAACAGGCTCTTATATAGGGATGAAAATAGGAATGAATTATTTTTCGTACGTGGTGGAATGATATAACTTGAAAAATATTTGTGACTTCATTCTGGCTCAGAGCGATCATTTGATAAGCTTCACCTCTTTTTTCAGTTTCTAAAGTTTTTCCTCAGTTTCGTAGCACGGATGTACAAAAATGATTTCTTGTGGACATTCTGTCGAGCCGGATCGATAGCATTCTTATTGAAGCAACAAAATAACATGTTTTGTGTCGTGTTGCGCAGCTTGGTTGAAGAAAATGTTCCCGTCCCCGTGTCGTATGAAAGCAGATTATTGCGTGTTTGACATTGCCGATGGTAACATGAGTATGAAGGTCAAAATTCTGCTGAGGTATCAAAATATAACCGTTTTAATTTATGACGCAAGAGCGTAAGTGCTGCATTTCTGTTATCTGCTGCCATCCAGCACGAGAACAAGTATAAATTATAACTGGTCCTTCTCAGGGCCACCAACACGTTCTTGAGGCAATGTTGATTTTTTCCACGCTTGCTGAAATTCGCGGTTTTCCGTCTGTTACACACGATGAAAAATTTTAACTACTTCAATCACACAGTTGAAGAGCACCAAAAGGTGCTATTATATTTCACAACAGTAACAACACTGGCAGGTTTGTTCAATTATCATCATTCCGGATAACCATTCGCCGATGATTCTAGATCTTCCGTTTTCTCTAGTAGAATTGCCTGCCATTTCCAATAATTCTGCAGCTACCGAAAACTCCATGACAGCCGCCAGATAGACAGGTGCTTAAGTATCAACGCGCCCAGAACGATCAGCAAGAAATTGAAACTTTTCTCTCTTCTTCACGATCAGCAATCAACGTCCGTGTGGTATCGGCACAACCATGGAATGAATTATACATAAAACACAAAGCGCGCATTCTTAGTCAACTAGGTATATTCTGTCGACCTTGTTAGGGATAGAAGCATTGTGCGACCAATCAGAGGTCGACATTTGCGTTTCGACATAGCTTGACAATTCTCAATAGCACAATCGTTCGAACAATCAGATTACAACTTTCTGCATTTGGACGGGTGCTTGGTTGATTTTCCAATCGATTACTGCAAAAATGACGAAAATCGGTTGGAAACTGACTGAGCTTAAAACGGTTGAAAATGGACAATTTTTGTGACGCTTTCGATGTTTTTGGTTTTTGAAATTGGATCCCTGTAATGAAATTGGTTCCCTGTATATGTTGCCGTAAGACGTAATTCTACGTCAAAAAAAGTTCATACCGTTTTGTTAATATTATTGACTTTTCGACAGCGTATATGTTTAATTTAGCAACAAACAAGTCCAGTTACAGTATAAGTGTCCTCAAAGACAAGCCAAATGATTAATAATGATAATAATGTGGTATTTTTCAACACACTTTTGCATACAAGTTACAAACGTCGTAACCTACACACAATTTTGTATGAAAGCTATTCCTCATTTTTCTTCTCAGTGTTATTTATTTTTTGCCCTCCCCTTAGCTGACTTTGATAACCGTGGACATAAAAACTTTTTAAAATTTGTATCAGCCTTATTTCAAATTATGAACTACCTATCGATTACAACTAATTTCAAACATTTCTATTTCCTCCTTTTTCAGAAGGTTTGCTTGGTTTGCTGTTTGCTTTTAATTGCAAAAAAAAAAAATAACAAAAACAACATGCAAGCACCAGTTACCCAATTTTGAGTAAATTTGCCGCCATGATCAATTTAATTCTACTCTTTTTTTTTGACGTCTTTGAACAACTGAAAAAAAAGATTAAAATTCAACTCATCCGCTGAGTAGCCCAGAGTGAGCGTGTATGCTATCGCTGTCAAATCTCATATTGGGAGGTTTGCCCAAAACTGAACACGGTCTAAGCCAGATGGAAAGAAACACTGACTCAAGACAAACACCGCGCTAGAGCTTCTATCAAAATTTTATAAACAAACAGGGTGATAAAACTTGGTTTCGAAAAATTTTCAGGATTGGTGGTTCTATCACAGACAAACAGACATGCCACTCGATGACGATTTCATCGACCAGAAAAATAACGATTATTTTGAAATTTTGCTGTAACATGCGTGCAACTCATTATTCAAAGACAAATCCATCAGTAATGCCGCTTGTGTCGATTTAAACAAGCATGCACACCAATTAGCAAAGACAAAACTTTTTACGAAAATAAGTTAGTAGGAAATAAGCTCACATGATGGCGCATGACTGTAACGTTTCGAAGAAGGACGAAGATTTTTCAGCATTTTTGTTCGGAGAGGCACGTCTTTTTGTCTGTGGTTCTATCATAAACACGGAAAATATATGAAATTGTGCTTACACTACTAAAATGCCTCATAAAGATATTTTGCATAACGGGAAATAGTTACGCGGCGGTAAATACAGTCTATTATTGCCATTATGCATTTTATTTTCTTGAAAACAATCGCAATCCAGCTTTCCACGAGCGGTAATGGCGGACAGTGCACGCAGCCCTTTTTGAAGTTTTCTGTAGGTCAAGGAATTTTCAATCGCAATAACGTAGTATAAAATATCACAACATTGCAACGTAGCGTAGCAACTTCAACAAACAATGGGCGTTTTGTTATTTTAATTTCGTCGTGCGCATGCGCGGATCATGATAAACAAAACTGTTTAGTAAAGTTGCTATGCTACGTTGCAAAAATTTTATGTTTTTCACTCCGTTACTGCGATTGAAAACTACCCGACCTACAGAAAACGTCTAAATGGGCTGCGTGCATTGTCCGCCATTACCTGAAAAGCTGGATACTAAACAGAAATTTTTGTAAATTCTAAATCAACGATTAGCAATTGGATTCTTTAAGAAGGAGGGCGAAGGAGTATTCTCAAGAAAACATCGGAGACTGGTTTATCGATATTTTGGGACTATGTAACGACAATAGCTGTTGAATTTTTTTTAAGGAACCTGTATTATTCATAGATGAAGCTAGAGATCGCTTTCGGCAACATTCTAAAAGGTGCATCAATAGTTCGAGTTTTAAAAACAGCTGGACTGACATAGAAAAAAATTGAAAGACATGCTATACAAATTAGAAAAGCGGATATTTTTAGGTAACGATGACATTGAATATTAGGAGCACAAATTTTATTAATTTGACTAAATTGCGGGAGCATTTATATGGAAGCTGAATCAATTAGTCTTCATCGATGATTTTGTTTTCGATTCCCGTAATATGCTACGAAACTACGGATACGGAGTAGAAGAAAAAACGCGATTTTTCGTGGAGAATTCAATCGACTTCCGCATAGCCGTATTTACCATTGTGGGGCCCCGGGGCTCAGTGTTAAGTGGGGCCCCAAAATAAAACAAAACCGTTTTTGACTTTTTCCCAGAGAGGTATAGCCACAGACAGACGTCCAAGCAAGAACAACATTGATCGAAAATTCTGTGTAAATTTTCGAAGAGAATCGCGTTATAAATCACTTGTACACTTGCGCCGCCTGGTGACCTTATCGCTACAATACTTTTTTTTCGCTGGTGTACGAGGCTAGCGTCACTGGTAGCGCTATCTGGTTACGAATCGCTACTACAAAAAACTTTACACAAGTTTAGAATTCAGCTTGGACGTTTGTCTGCGGTATAGCAATCACTGCAAAAACTAAAGGTATAAAAGTGCTCAAAAGGGCCGAATGTCGTATATCATTTCACTCAGTTCGACAAGCTGAGCATTTTCTGTATGTGTGTGTGTAACGCTCTCCCGATCTCACTCTAGTTGTACCATAAGACTGTATCGAATTTTATTGTAATCGGATTTCTAGTTTAGAGGTTATGTATCAAAATGTAGAAATCACGAAACATCAATATCTCGGAAACCACACAACCGATTTGAACAAAACTAATTTCAAATGGACGGGTTACCTAAAACCCTTAGCTTTTGAATTTTATGAAGATTGAACTTGTGGTTCAGGAGTTATGAAAAGAAACGTGTCCTGGAGACTATTTAATCTCACTCATGTTTCTCAGAGATGGCTGGACCGATTTTCATAAAATCAGTGTCATATGGAAGGTCTTGTTGCCCCATAAGACCTTATTGATTTTTTTTTTGCAAACGGATTAATACTTTAACACCCTATTGAGTTTTACTGTAATCGGACTGTAACTTCGTCTGTAATGTGAAAATCACGAAACTTCATTATCTCAGAAACTACACAACCGATTTGAACAATATTGATATCAGATGAACGGGCTAGATCGCAGATTTCTAGAGTCCGTGAGCAGATTTTTATTCATTCGATTATATTTGCAGATTTTCCATAGTTTTGTGTTTTGTGTAGATTCATAAAAACAGATCTGTCAAAATAACGAGTGCATCACTATCGGCAGTGTTGCCAACTCTCCAGTTTTTTGTGAATATTTCCAGTTTTTTTGAGCACGCCAGCGAAACAGCTAAAGGTTGAATATCTCCAGTTCTTGAAAAATTGTTCCAGTTTTGTCCAGCTCTCTATTCGTCACCTTATTTATTGAATTCATTCCCCTTAAACGTTTGGTCGTTCCAATATTTCATGCTATCGTGAGTATAATGAGTAGTTTCACTAACTTTTTCTTATAACTTGTTTTTGTTTCTTGCCAATAATATTAAAAATATGAAGGTTTCTTTCTTACCTCAATTTTGTAGGTTATCGACTCGCTTCTCAGGATGAAAAACTGCAGATTGATTGATGTCGGTTTATTTTCTGTAAGCAACACAACACTCCCATTCGAAACAATGTTGCTATTGTTTTACTGTTTGACTCAATAATTTATAAATTATTTCGTAAATTTAGTCGTTTTGTAAATTTGCTACGTTTATTTGAAATAATTTGACAGTTAAAATTTGCGAGTATACATCACATGGGCCGTTGCGGAACAGAGTGATCTAAAGACCATTTTTTACGAAAATGAGTTTTTTGCATAAACCGCATCTACTCAAGAAGTTGAAGTTTGGAGATTAAGAAAATTTTGGAAAATCGAATTTTAAAGCTGATTTTTTCCGTGTTGATAATTCGTCCGAAACAGAATGGCCGTTTTGTTTCGGAACAGAGTGGTCTATGTACATAAATCGATGTAATACTATCATGTAACACGTAACATGTAGCATATTACAAGTGATAAGGAACATGCCACTTGTTTTGTACATGTCACACGTGATATGTAACATGTTACACGTAATGTAACACGAAAAATGTAACATGTAAAAGATTATGTAATATGTAATATCTTGTGTTACATGTAATGTAACTCGTGACATCTTACATGTGACATGCTATATGTATCATATAACATGTGACACTAGCCATTTTATACGATTTACCGTCATTTTCTTTGGCATTTACCGGGTTTGTGTACATAGACCATTCTGTTCCGAAACGATTCGAGGATTCCAGTGAATATAGCTATGAAGTCAGAGTGGTGTATGTACATTGGTGAGATAAAATCACCGATTTCGCAAAGAAACTGTTAATTTTATGTATCCCAATGTTAAACCACTTCATAACCTTTATATCAGAACATTTTGTTTGAAAGAATCCGTTGAACAGATTTTTATTCAGAGATTTTTCGAAAATTGCTTCTTCTGAACAATTTGCTCGATGGCACATAGGCCACTCTGGTTCGCAACGGCTCATATTTAAACAAATTTCGGAAATATTTTATAAGTATCTTGGTAAAATATTAACGAGAATCTCGTTAAAGTTTGACAGGTTTCAATTGTTGGTTTCACAGAAACTCGGTTTTTAAATGTTTTATCGAGAACTCAGCTGTTGAAATCTCGGTAATTTATTTTACCTTGTTGAGTGGTGTATGTAATAACTTAATTCGTGTGACTAGTTTATGTAAATTGTAAACTGTTAATAGTAGTTGCCCTGAGGACGAGGAAATATATCCTTAAAACGTCGGCTTTGACATAGTAATACGTGTTTTAAAGAAACCCGTGAACGAAATTGCCATATTGAACCCATTATTTATTTTACCGTACTAGGTGATGATTTCTAAGTGTGTTTAAAACAAAAGAAAAATGGTAAAAACAATGCAACATCTTAATAAAACACGAATCGCAGGGGTAAATTTCTATAAAGGTTTTAATATTGATATTAATGATTCAAGATATTTAATTTTACCTAATGATGACTTCAGAGCAGGTACTCAAAAATAAGTGAGTCACTTTAATCCGCCAATGCATATTTGAGTTGTCACTTCAAAGGGTATAGCAACAGCTTGTGTTTGAATGTTCCTAACCAAGCGTGTAAATCGACGATGAAAACTCGATGAAACGGCGAAATCCTTACTTTTTTTTGTCGACTCGCCTATTGATAATTTCAAATCGCACTTTTCGCCCGTTATCGCTCGACTGTTTACAAAATACATCGTGATTTTGATTGGCGATGGCTGGATTTGAACTGCGTCGGTTGAATAAAAATCTTTTACTCGCGTGATTCATCAGTCCGGTGATTTTAATAGTGGTAATTGTGCAGTGAATATTTGTGATTATTAGTTTGTTGAGAAGAGTGCTATTTGAAAGTTAGAATTCACCCGTAAAATATGAAGCTTGTTACTGACGCCAGCTGTGAGTCACTGGAACCGGTTCGCATTGCCATCCGCGAGCGACCGACTGATTGCGTTGAAGTTGAGAGCACAATACAACACCACTCCGCAAATGATCAGATTTTGATAGTGGATGAGAGACCGTTTGTGTTCGATTACGTGTTCCGGCCGGGGGCATCCCAAGCGCTAGTGTACGATGCTTTGATTCGGCCGCTGGTCGTTAAAATGATAAACGGATTTTTCTGCACCGCATTAGCTTATGGGCAAACCGGAACAGGCAAAACCTTCACAATGGGACTGCAATGGGATCATAGTGGTCCCCATGACATTAACCGAGGTATGATAACGCGAGCCCTAGATCAGACTTTTGAGCTACTCAAAGAATCAAGAAACAAGGAGGATTACGAGATTGAGGTGTCATTTGTGGAGATTTATAACGAGAAAATTTATGATTTACTGTCGGAAAACTCATCGGAGCCTATAAATACGCGTGGGTGTAAGTTCAATGGTGGAACAAAGCGTCAGGTCAGTCGAGCGGGACAGGCCCAAGATATTCTAATGGAAGGAAACAAAAATCGGCATGTACGGCCGACCAAGATGAATACGCTTAGTTCGAGATCGCACGCTATTTTTAGCATTCATGCTTCAGTTGTACACGATGATGCAAGGATTGTTTCTGCGTTACACCTGGTGGATTTGGCAGGTTCCGAGGGTGTCCGTCGCACGGGACATCAAGGAGTGGCCCTGGCCGAAGGCGTTCACATAAATCAGGGCCTACTGAGCATCGGGAAGGTGCTGCAGGCGTTGTCCATCGGGAGTAAAGTGGTTCCGTATCGTGACAGTATCCTTAGTACGGTACTGCAAGATTCGCTTAATTCTAACTCGTATCTAACGCTGTTAGCTTGTGTGAGCCCGCTGCCCGAAGATTTGAGCGAGACACTGTCGACGATCCGGTTCGCACAGGGTGCCAAGACGTTGAAAAACAATCCGCAAATCAATGCCATCACGGCGGAGCTAAAGGTAAGGATGATTGATGCACAACAGCCTTTGAGAACAGCAAAATATTTAAATATTAGTCATGTGCAGCCCTTCAATGAAATTAGAACGCAAAAAAACAAGACACTTAAATTGCTTTTTACGCGGATTTTAAAATTTAAATTATTTAGGTCATCTTTACGTGGCTATTTTTTATTTGATTTTTATATCAATCGTTTATTTAGAGTGTCCGATGAGTTTAATTATTCCAATTGCTGCATATTCACTGATTTTACGTGATCGTTTCATTCTTTTCTTCTAATCTTCATCTCAATTCGCGGGTGAAAATAATATGTACTGCTTTTGATTGTTTGTGCGAAGTCTTTAGCAGAAATGATTCAAAACCTTAAACATATTTTTTTTTGTTTGGAACACGAATTTTGGAATTCGAATTCAACTAAAAATCGTCAATTAACCCTCTAGTGCCCAGTACCGCCTTTAGACGGTCTTCAGTTGAACCTCAAAAAAACTTCAATCAATACTTAAAAATTGTTTGTAAAGTTTCAAAGTGCTTTTTTCGAAGTCCGTCTGAAAATTAATTTGGGCACTAGAGGGTTAATTAATTTTGCGTGGCTAATCCCAAATGATGACTTTTCAACCTTATTAGAGCTGTCATCATTCGCAGCGATCCAAACCTTCCTGTCAAGAGAAGGGAAACGACCATACAACTAACTTAATTGCTAACTTTTTGATAAACAAGTTTGTTCACACAATTTGGTTCCAAAGTTTCAAATCTGATTTTAGAATGTAGTTTCTTGTCACCTTGTAGAATGTATTTAAAATTTATTCAATGAACACGTTCAACCAATTGCTGCGAAATTTATAAATAACGAATCTCCCCTTCTCTTATCAGATATATCCAAACCGGACCATGTCCCGACAGCAGTCTGTCATGTTTTTCCGGTACACTGCTTCTAAATCCTTTGAACAAAAGCTTTGTTCGGTGATCTCGCCATCTTGCACTTGCTTTGACCAACCTTCTAAACCGGGCACGTCCTCGGGTCTGGTAGTTATTATTGGCAAACCGATGGTAGCCATCACTAGTCCCATATGGCCGAAGCGAAGTAGCTGTGCTTGAAAAGCGTCCCATGGGAACAGTCGCTCGGGATCGGAACCCAATCGGCGTACAAACTCCGACAAAGTCGTATGGTAAACGCTTAGCAGTTTTTCATAGTATTTATCGCGAAACGCTTTGTCCGTAACCAAGAAGATGAAGTAGGTTAGATCCAAAACTGGTGAGCCATACCTGGAGCACTGCCAATCGAGCAAGCGAATGTCAACCGGTTTTCCGTTCTGTAAAAGCAATATGTTGAAAAACTACACGATGTTATAAGTATTTTTCAAACTTACTTCGTATTTGTACAGGAGATTGTTTTGCCAACAGTCTCCCTGTCCTATGACGGCATACGGCTCGGCGGGTTCTGCCGCCAGCAAATTCTTCGCCAATTCGGTCCACGACAATGCTAGGAGTCGTTTGGTTTTGGTATACACTTCAGGCTCTTGTTTCTCGTCTAGCAAACCGAGCGCTCGAGCACCCATTTGAGCATAGAATGTTTGCATCAACTGATCGGCTTCCGGAAGTGACAAAATATCCGACATCTGTTGGAATCGTTTCATTCGTTCCGGTTGCTGGTCTTTTAGTGCAAAAGAAATTGCATGAAACCGAGCCAAGGTCCGTATCATCAATAAACACTCATCAACGGTCATTATCCTAAATCGGTCCACCATCACAAATTTTTCTTCGCACAAATCACGCATGAAGATTGCTTCCTCATGGTCGGTTAGGCTACCTTGTAGGTAGGTGGGTATATGACTGAAACCCTCGTTAGGATCTACTCCTTTGGATCGCTGGAACTCCATCATCATAGGAAATACCTCGCTGTACATTAAGATTTCTCGCTCAAAACAAGCTCTCACGAAGAACTGGTTGCGTCGAGTTTCATCCTGTGGAGGTAACTTCGCGATGATGCTAACCGTTGATTTGTTTCCAGTTTTCACTTGAGCACGATAAATAATGCAACTATAGTTGTCACCTTTATTCGAGCCGGCCTGTATTTTCAGAGATGATAGATCACTGTTCGGCAATTCCTTTCGAAGCAAGTCTTCTAACGCCTGCTGACAGGAGGCAATTGGAAGCGTTGAAAAGCTTTCCGGCGTGCTTGGCATGATGCTTGGTTTCTTATTTAGATTTAAGAATATTCCACAATGCAAAAGGCGACTAGAATTTCGCTAACACTAACGTTCTCTAACACTAACCGACAATGATAACTGAATTCAATTGTGCTCTTCGTCGTTGGGCCTAGTTGAGAGTGTACTGCACAGCTGTTATTCAATGATTGATAAGTAAAGCCGAAGGCGTAGGGAACCGTGCGATCTACGAATGTGACGAAATTTTTGGTTTTAGAGTGTTTCCAGCCAGAATCATCTGAAAAAAGCAAAACGCAAAAATTAAAGCGACTTTTCGGATTCGTATTTCAGTATTAGTGTTTTGGTATGTATTTTAGCACACATTTTATTTGAAGCATTGTAGTTCAGAAACCAGTAGCTGCATGCAAAAAACTATCTTGGAACGAATTGTAGAAAAATTTATAATAATTTGCTAATAAAAACATAATAAACATTATATTTTGAATTTTAACGAAAAAAAGAGTGGAATTTGTCTCTTATTTTTTTCGTGAAAACTTAAAGTTATTACAAAACTGTTGATTAAAAGCATATGTTTTGAAGTTTATTTTTATTCCAATGCTTTCGAGAATTTTAAATGATTTTAGCAGTTATATGAAATTATTATTTTTACTATTGTTATTTTTATTATGATGTTTAGCAATTTTTGTCATCCCATTACACGTTTCAATGATATTTGGTATTCGGTAAAAAACTTGTAGTAAATAACTTTCTGAATGCAGTCATCATTTCCCCATCCTGAATTTTTTAATAAAAGTTTTATCATAACTCTAAGTTTCTTAGAGAAAAAAATTACACGACCTATTTGAAAACTACTTAGTAGTTTATTGGGGCCGTTCCTAAACCACGTGGTCATATTTTGATCATTATTTATACCCTTCGTACCCCCAGTGGTCTTTCGTGGTCTTTTGACTAACCCCCCCCCCCCTTTCCGACTTTAACCACGTGGTTTTTTCATTTGTCAACTGCCAAAAATTAGCTCAAATTTTTTACATTTCGTTATTGAACTTTCAGTACCTACATGCTATATTTCTTAAATGCAAAAGCTTCATTCTTGACTTGGTGGCAACAATAAATTATAGGTCAAGAAAAAAGACCACGTGGTCACCCCGGTGCGTGGTCTTTCGTGGTCTTTTGAAGAAACTCCCCGTCCCCCTCTTTATGACCACGTGGTTTAGGAACGGCCCCTAAGAATCTTTATACCCTCGGAAAATACTTAGTTTGCTGAGTCAGAGATGTGTGCAAAGTTTTATTTAAATAAAAAAAAAACTTAGTATTGAAGGATAGGTCATCTGGCATGGAATGGCTCTTTAGGAGAATAATGGATGGAATAAGTGAGTGCGTTCCTTTCTTATATTTGCCAAACATCATCACCATCAATTGGTTTGTCCTTCGTATTGTTATCAGCGCTCAAAAAAAGATAGGGTTGCGTGCTTTGCACATTCAGGGAAAGACTACCTCCAAGAGCTGAGCTTAGTTTTCAAAAATTTGCTTTGAAAAAAAGTCTTAGATTTTTTAAAAAACACTTTATTCATCATCGAATACTTATAAGAACAAATTATGAACGTCGTTAACTCAGGGTGTCTCTGAAGTAGATGAAGTTATAAAATTCGAAGTCCAATCAGAACGGAATCTTGGAAGTTCGTAATAAAGCCAACAATTGAAGTTACTTTCATTTTTTACATGGATGATGCGTAACTATTCTGGACCAGTTTGGTCTAATTTTAAATTTTAAAGCCAGGAGATGATCTAGCTGAGCAATTCCAGAAAAAAACTGGCAACCAATTTAATCGACCATGTTTGATTTGGTTGAACTCTCGCATAGATGTTTCTATGGGCTAGAGATGCCATTTTGTGCTTGTTAATGAATGGACGAACCGGATAAAACGAAAAGTAACTGGACACTGACGCCAAAGAACCGACTTTCCACGTGGTCGAGCCGTGGACAATATCTACGCAAGCAAAAGAATAAGCGAGTATAAAACAGTGGTTTTGTTGCTCTACGTTTCCGTTACAAGCGAAATTAAGTTTTCGTTTCCCTTTCTCTTGGCAAATAAAGATATAACAGTAAATATACCGGTTGTTTACCAGGGGATTGCTAGAAACATCTCAACATCATCCCCGCCTTGAGGAAGCATCACAATCCGGAAGTGGACATGGCAGCTTCTGAACTGGATGCTGATACTCTATCTTGCCTCGACGCAAAGTGACAATACGCACCAATTCCTGCTGATCTGGATGCACCGCAGATACTCTGGCCAACTCCCACGCTGAGGATGATACATTTTCACCTTTCACCAAGACTAGCTGACCTGGTTTTATGTTCTGGCTTGTTGTCCATTTTCCTCATGGTTGCGATTTCGCCACTTGTTCCAAAACTCGATCGTATGAACCTCCTTCCAACGATCAAGTCGACTCATTTGCACTTGTGATACATCAGGTTCGGGTAGTAGATTTAACGGCTGGCCCACAAGAAAGTGCCCCGATGTGAACGCTTCAAAATTATCGACCGATGACGAAATAGGGCACAGCGGCCTCGAATTCAGACACGCCCCGATTTGGCATTGCTGAAGGAGCTGATTGCGGAAATGTCGCTCTGCGTCAGATTTCATTGCAATATCCTCGCCGCGCATGGAATCAAACAGAAGTATATCAATCTTTTCTCTATCTTTTTCTCTGTCAAAACTTGTTTTCAGATTGTAGAACTAAGTTATCAAACTTTCCCGAACCCGAAACTCTCCCGAACCTACTTTAAGCAGTTTCCATCTGTTTTGAAGGCGTTTTTTTTCAGCACCCGAAGTGGCTCCTGAATGGCTGCAATATAGGTCGATTTGTTTCGATTCATGTTTATTCACAGATTTCTTTGTGATTTACGGTATTTCTCATATTCGTAAGACAGCTAGACGATCAAAGTTTTCGTTTCCATCATTGAAATTGTCGATATTGATCAAAATTCAGGAGTTTTCATCGACTGATTAAAATAGCGCTACTGCTTAAGCCGTTCCTTACCCTATCTCTTCATGGATCTCTCTCATCGAGTGTTACTGGAGCGAAGCGAAATTGGACGGGCATAGTCCACCCCCACCAGGAGCAAATGGACGACATGCCTTAACACGTGCCGCTGGAAGACTTCCCAGCAATTGTTGAGCCGTTTTTGCCTTCAAGCGACAGCACTTTACACAGTTAGGTACGCACAATTTGCTTCACTACGTCTTTACATTCTTAAATGTAGTAGTACTGGTCGATTGTTGCGGTCAAAAGCGATGGACCGTCGTGACAATTCTGAAAATGTGGTTCCTCCACTACCTCTGTAAATCGATGTTCCTGCGGTACGATTATTGGATGCTTAATGCGAAACGGGTGGCTGTTGTAAGCGACCACCAACTCGCATTGTTTCGTGTTTATTTAGAAATGGGTACATATCACTGATCTTGGATTTTACGGAAACTCCATGTCCATGCGAACTGTCCAAGTGGTCTTGCTATACGTTTCATCAGCCTTGCCAACAGTTCTGCTGCATTTAGTTCAAGGCGGGGGATCGCGTCTTGTTCAACCGGTGCCACCCTCTTTTTGTTTGCAAACAGGCTAATACTAATTTTACCATGTCAAACCGATCTCAAATAAACTACTGCGGTGTATGCTTCCTCAGAAGCGTCTGAGAAACCAGTTCAATTTGACCTTGAAAGTTTGCCATCCAGCTGGGATTTTTAACTAACATTTGTTCACATGCATCTCCGATGCACGGGAGTAACGCATCATGCCAGTTCAAATCATAAAGCCAACATTGTTGATAAAGAATTTTTGCACGAATGATAACCGATGTAAACCATCCAAACGGATCATACAATCGCGCAGTGTCCGACTGCAACTGGTGTTTTGTGTTGGATGGAACCATCAACTTGCAAATTTTGCTTCAGGTAACCAATGAGTACCAAACGCCTTTACCGGATTCCGATTGTCCGGAAATTTGATTGGTTAAGCATTTACGTTGACATCTGAAAATAAGCTGGAATCCGGTGTTGAGTTCGAACTCCATTTCCACCAGATGAAACCAGAATTGTGCAGGATGTCGTTAATTGGCTTAATCAACTCTATTGCTTCTTCGTTTGTCTCAGCCCCCGAAGTCAGATCATCGACGTAGGTTCATTTGCTCAGCAGCGCCAGGATATTTTCTCTAACACTTCCACTGCCTTCTACAACGACAGTCAAAAGCCGAAAATGTTGTATAGGCTTATCCTATGAATCTCGTCATACCATGCGTTGGTAATTCGTATCGTCTGGATGTACCAACACCTGGCGGTACATCTTTTCGATGTCCGCTGTAGATACCACCGAAAAAGAACAAAATCTCAGAAGGACATCAAATTAATCACCATTGATATTAGGCGCATTCAGCAACAAATCATTGAGCGATGCTCTGGACGACGTAACACATGTTAAATACAACGCGAAGTTCGGTGGTAAGACTGTCTTCTTTGATGACTCTATGGTGAGGCCAATAGCAGGACTTCCTGCAATCAACTGCTACTTCCGACTCAGGAATAGGGATGGGAAACCTATCGATAATTATATTAGTTGCCAGCTATCGATAGAATCGTTAAGCTTTTAGCGTTATCGATAGTTATTGATATTTTCCTCGCATTGGAATTCATACTCCACAGTGACGCCAGAACTGAGAAAAATTAATTGGCCTTGCCATTGTTGAAAGAGACTTCGATGCTTGTTCGCTCTCACATGAAATACTCTTCAAATTTGTTAGAAGAATGAGAGGTAATCATTTTCGCTCACTCTAACTTGTACGGATAACGACGAGATTTAGCGTAGGTGCGAATTATGTGTGCGAATAAACTTTTAAATATTGTTCCTGTTCACAACGGAAGCAACACTTTGTTTTTTTCCTTTATCTAGTTCTAGCTGTCAAGCTATCGATAATAATCAATAGTTATCGATAGTTTTGAGGAATTCATCGATAATTATCGATAGCCATTTTAGTCGATATCAGGAATTAACTTCATATGGCCCAAGTGTATATACTCTTGCATGTATACGTTGCGTTGTATACCTTTCCTTGAAACTTTCGGTAGCCTTTTGATAAAGCGTCCATCTTTTGTATGTAGTAAAGTTGAATCGAAATGTTTGATTATTCTCTTTCCTTCTCCACTAAAGGTTTGGTGTCGTGCAGCTCTTGATCCTCTCAAAGCTGTCGCAGCGTACGGTAAACGTCGAAACCTTGGTGAAGATTGATCACGGCGTGATTAGTGTGTATACTCTCTTGTTTGCAAATTTTTTCTGCGATCATCCATTCAAATATGGAACGCTGTGTAACAGAAATGCCATTTTGATTCTTGACCTGCCCCGATTCAAGCACGGACGGCGAGACATCTGAACCTAAAATAGCCTCAACTGAACTCGATTTGTTGAATCGAGGATCAGCTAGTTGTGATCCCTTCAGATACGGCATGTTCGATGCACTAAACTGCTGGCACGGCGATTGTATAACAATTCCCCGAAAATTATTATCCCGAAACCTTTTTCCCAGAAAGATTTTCCCGAGTGTACACGCAAAAGTTAAAGCCTTGTACAATCATTGTGTCTTCCCGATTCGCACAAATGTTGCACAGAAATCGCACAATAAATGTGTAAACGCATAACGCAACAGTTGTACTGCGAATACATTGACATAGAATGAAATCAGAATATGTATCATATACCGACACTTTATTTCTCACGTCGAGTGTATTAGTGACTGCTACTCATGGAGCAGTGCAAGCAGCAAACAACAACTTGTGAACTCACTAGATTTAAATAGCTATAATCAAGGCTGGAAAATTCGTGTCGCATAACAATCATTCGGGTATTATCCCTGAACGTGCTGTTCATAAGCTTTCAATCCCAGCAAACCATTGCTATTGAAAGTTACACATTCTCACGCTTGCAGAGACAGCTTTGAACAAAGAAATATATGGTAGCTTTCTTTGATGATTTTGTGTCAGTATTGCCTGCTTTAGGCGGAACGAGCAACCTATAGCGAGTGTTTCACGAAAGAATCGTGAACGATTGCACTCAAGCGATCGCAACGATTCTTTCAAATGTTGGTTGCTTTGTAGGTGGAATTCGGCTACTCCACTTCGTGCATTCACCGTGACATACCACGATGATTCTTGGTGATTTCAAATATCACATGCTAATACACCATGCTATAATTTCCGTTAGCATTGATGATACCTGCTTGCTCCGGTAAGCAAACAGTTGAACGCAACCTAACCTTCATTTGGATTCATAATTTTGTATCACTGGCGATAATATCTCAAAGATTCTCGCGCAATGCAAGTTAACTTGGATACAATAAATACTATCGTGTTTGAATCATTCAGTCTCCTTCTATTGTATTTGGAACTCTAAGAAGCTAAAAACAATCAGCAGCGTTTATATGGAAAGCTTGTACGCGAGTGGAAATAGTTGAACGATATCTGATGAATCAAATAACACATTTGCATGAAATATTGCTAGTGAGTGAAAATTTCCATGCTTGGCTATGATACTCGATCGATTTATCTCGATGGATTTGGTCATTAATAAGTACCATTGAATGATTTGCAAAAAAAAGCGAATCAAAATTCTGTTCACAACATTTTGTAATCAACGCTAGCACCTCCCTGACACCGTAATCTCATTACCTATAGTTTGACAGTACAGGTCGGACTCGATTATCCGGAGACTCGATTATCTGGAAACTCGATTATCCGGAATTCGATTATCCGGAATTTTAGACTCGATTATCCGGAATTTTATTTTTTTGGTGTCCGTTTTCAATTATTATATCGAAATTTTGCCTTTACCATCCCTTCTGGCATATTTGTTACCATTTAAGTCAATTCCGGCATGTTTTGGACATGCTCGAATTAAGTGAAACTAATCAATGTCCAATTTATTTTTTTTTGCTTCTCAAGATTTTTCCCCTTTTCGCCTCAGAAATAACTTCTGGTTACGTCACTGCATCATACAAGTGAAATAAAGAAAAGAAATATTTATTTTATGTTCGTTAATCGCAAAATTTCAGTATTTTTTGTGTGATTCGATTATCCGGAAAACTCGATTATCCGGAATGAAAAATTGTTTGATGTTCGGGATAATCGAGTCCGACCTGTAACCCCATTATGACGAACCCCTCGATGCCGAGCCCCAAACAACAATGGCCGCAAAGAGAAGACATCTGACGTGCTCTTCACTCCCGTTCAGTGTTGCCTAATCTATCGATGTCGCTGTTTATAGCAGTGTGAAGCACAGCAGTGTAACATGCCATTTCATTCCCGCGTATACAAAAGTACAGGCTACGAACGTTTCAGGGAGGTGAACGCTAGCTTCACCGCAAAACTAGCAAAACCCTCCATTCCACGAAGCCACAAAAGCGTTGCGATTCTTTATGGCAACACTTGTAAATTGTGAATAATTGTAATTTGTCATCGTGTGCACGCGCTTTTTTTTTCAAGCGACGGAGAAATTTCTGTCTCGCTCGTATGATTTCCATGTACGTGCGACGAGAATAGACACACACATATAATTTGCAGGTTGCTCTTTCGCTTCTCTTTCGGTTCTGATTACGACGCGCAAGGCGATGTCACGTCGCTTTACGAAATCTAAGACAAGACGTGACAGCTGGTCACCGTTACATTCAACCAATTTGAACCGGCTGCTGATTGGCTGAATCCGATAACGCAATCGTCACGTAGAAAATACAACGAGGTTACTTTTCACTGTAAAGCAGTGATGCTGAAGAATCATAATTTAGTTATTATAATTGTTCATAAATAATGATGCAAAAGTATGCAAGGTACAAAATATTACCGAGTAAGTGAAATATCACTGTTACAACTTTAAAAATGCATTGATTAATCGTTTTGTACTATTTCGGTTGAAGTCCAAGAAACTTAGGAAGAAAAAATTTGGGTACCAAGAAACTTGGGAAGAAAAAATTTTATAGTAGAAGTATGCTTTATTGAACATAAAATAATAATTACAAATTGAGTATTATTCGCCTATATATTGCAATTTTAATTTGTTTTATTTTCATTGACCTGCAGAAGTTGTTAAAAATAATCATCCTGGCATCAACGGTATGGAACGTTCAAAAAAATTTCGACGGGGATGACGGCCGTTACGACAAGAAAAATAAGAAGCCAGCTGTCGCGTCTTATCTTAGTACGAAATGAGCGAGACACCAGTGCAGTGCATACTTGATACCAGTGTTGTTAGTCTCACTCATGCTATCTGTGCGTGCTTGCTGCTACTCAGGGTAATGCATGAAGAAGAAAGAGTATCTTGAAAGCGTGTGTGCAGAAGACTGGAGAAATGTAGCATATGTCTCGTTCCCAAGAAGAAAGAAGGAGGAAGGTTTTGCTTTTCGCTCGCTTTGCAATGCTGCTTGATACCAGTTGAAATTGTTTAAGTGTAGTAGTTTGGGGCTGCCAATTTGATTGAAAAAACGCTAGAGCATTAATTGCGTTATGCCCAACATGCAATCATTGTACTGGTTTCAAATCACATCAACAATTGCGCTAAAAACGAACAATTTTGTACTGATTTTACACCATCCAACTTTTGCGTGTACCAATTCCCCGAATGTACCTACAATCTCCCCGAAAGATATTTACCCGAATAAACTATTCTCGCGAAAACCGCAGTAAAAACGTTTTCTCCGAATGCACGATTTTTTTGTTCACACGAAGTACTAAAACTCCAGCTAAAAACATGCATTGATAAGTAAGATAACTCTTACTGCTTCACCTGCACTGTGCTAAGTAGGATGAGGCAAAGCGATCGATTTTCCAGAACCACTTTTTTGGTTCCATTAAGGGCCCCGAACAATCCTAAACTTACCGGAAGTCGATTGATTTATTTTCGCTTGGCGCATTTCAAATTTGTATGAGAAAACCAACTTTTTTACATGTTTCTTTCTCGAGAGTTTAGTAATGCTTTATTAGTGCACTACATTGCGTTAAAGTATAGTATTTTAGATGCTTAACAACTTTGTCGAAGACATTGAAGAGCTAGAATGTCTTTGAAAAAGTTACAGCTGTTTAAAGTTGAGCATGTCGAATTAAATGCTGAAAATTACTATTTCTGCCAACACGTCCAGTGTACCTGTCCAGTGATCTGTCGCACAGAGTTTAAACACTCAACTAGATCTAGCAAAAAATGCGAATCAATATTCTAGATGTAGGTAGGATCTACAACATTTTGCAGAGGTTACTTCGGATGGTCTTGAGGTACGATGCTGGCCTAACAAGCCAGTCGTCGTAGGTTCGAGTATCGGCTCGGGAGAGAGTGCTAGTGCCAGAAGAGTCGTAGCGCTAGCCCCGCAATTGTCCTGTACACTAAACAGTTGGCTGCGAAGTTTGTGTATAACAAACAGAAGGTTAAGTTTCGAATCGGAATGTAGCACCAAGGCTTTGCATTGTTTTACTTCGGATGGAAATCTGACACACCGGTACACTGGTAGAAAATTTCCGAATTAAAAATAGTAGAATCGATTCGTAAAAAATACTTCAGTTTTGCATGAAATAGTTAATGTATTATGGGATGGCAACAGGACACACACAGACTCAGACACATTGCAAGCGGTATAAGCACTTGTATTGCACGCCTTATGCCCAAATATGGCAATAAAGGCGTTTTAAAAAATGAACTAAAACTAGTGATAAGTCAAATATCATCAGAATGCAAAAATTTGGTCAATAAGACACGAAAGGTACCGTGAGTATGTTGAGTATCAAGGTCTGAACCCCTGAACTCAAGACCACAGTTTTTTAGTTTTAGGAGAGTTAAAAACTGTTAAGTAAAAGTATGGGGACTGTTTTGATTAAGTGTGTATTTAATTACATCTATAGACTGTGAAAATTTATAACAACGTTTACGCAGGCAACAAATACTGGTTCCGTGAAATACTGGATACGTGTAACACGGCTCTAGATGTATCCGAACTGGACCATATCCCGACAGCAGTCGGACATTTTTTGCCGATAGGTGGATTCGGTTTCTTCGGAGCGGAATTGATTAGCTTCTTCCGTGATGTCGAACCCGTTTTCCATTTTCTCTGCCATCTTCTCCAAGTCTGGGACGTCCTCGCTTTTGGTAGTAATAACCGGCAGGATCATAACAGCCATCAGCAGTCCGAATCTACCGAAACGCTTCAACTGTTGGTCCAAAGCTTTTCGTGGAAACAATCGCTCTGGATCTGATCCAAGCCGTCGCAGAAAACTTGTTAGACTTTGGTGGTAGCAATCGATCAGATTCTCGTAGTGCTGATCACGGAATGCTTTGTTCGACGCACTGAAAATGAAGTACATCAGATCCAGAACCGGAGATGCATAGCGGCTAATTTGCCAATCCAGTAGACGGAAATCCACTGGGACTCCGTTCTAGAAAATAAATAAGGTACTTTATTATTAAATCATTTTTTTTTTCCACATAAACTCTACCTCATGCTTGAATAGCATATTATTATTCCAACAATCACCATGGCAGATCACAGCGTACGGTTCAGCGGCTTCCCCAAGAGTCAGATCTTTCACCATATCCATAAACTTGCCATCGAGAGCTTTTTTAGCTTTGGCATATACGTCCGATTCTTTCTCCGGATCTAAGGTTTCCAATGCCCTGGTAATCAACATACCGAACCAGACCTCCATTTGTTCGTCCACTTCGCGGGATGTGAACAATTCCGCCATTCCTCGAAATCGTTCAATTCGTTCCGGTTGCTGATCTTTCAGTGCAAAAGAAAGTGCATGTAATCGGCCCAACGCTTTAATGACCATGCAGAAATGCTCTACGCTTAGCTCCTTGTGCCGGTCGAACATGTCAAAGCCATCTTCCTTTAAATCTCTCATTAGAATGACCTCTTCGCATTCGACAAGGCAGGTTCGTAGGCAGCGTGGGATCTGGTTGAATGCTTGCTCTCCGTCCGTAGTATCGATGCCCTTTTCCCGCTGAAACTCTTCCATCATTGGGTATATCTCAGTGTAGAAACTAATCTCGCGCTCGAAGCTAGGTCGCGCGAAGAACTGTTTTCGACGGGCTTCACTCTGCGGTGGTAGCTTGGCGATGATGTTCAAATGTTTCTCCGTTCGGCGACACTCGGCCCGACCTCGGAACACTATTCCGATATAGTTGTCACCTTTGCAGGATCCAGCCGTCAGGCTGATGGTGACATCGTCAGAATCTAGTTCCTCACGAGCCGCCTCTTCAAGCAGCTGCTGGCTTGAGGCTACCGGTAACTTGCCGGTCGTTTCGTCGGTTCCGTCCAAGCACATGATGACCTATGCGGGGAGAAAAGGGTATGTGTTTAGTTTGGTTTCCTGCTTTGATTTGAACAGTTTACTACAGGCTAGGAGTATTTTCATAAAATTACTAGGATGATTGAAGAAATAGTAATTTCTAGTAAAGAAATCATAGTAGAGATTGCTTGCAGTCTCCGGAAACCTTTGGTAAAATGTTGTTGCTGCTGATGATGATTGTTGGGCGGTTTCGATTTCGTTCTCATACACCCAAGTCTCGTCACCGGTCATGATGTGCTGAATATATTTTTCCTCATCTAAAATGTGCTGGATTTGTATCAGTCGTAGTGAGCACTTCTTCGGATACAGTTTTGCATAGTTCTTTTCGAAGAAAATTCAACAATTTAAAAAAAAAGATGCATCTCATGCCCTAAACATCATGTATAATACCATGAGCGGGTTCGTTTGACATGTTTAGCTCACTAGCTATCTCTCTTACAGTCACACGGTGATTTTCTCGCACTATTTCCGTCACTTTTTCGATGTTTTCTTCGTTTATGGTTATTGTTGGATGTCGATCTTAGCCCGAAAAATAAAACCATATGACAGATCGCGCTCAAACTTGATAAAGTCTCGTTTATATTTAAACAGGAGGTATGCGAGTCCTCGCGATAGCGTCGGTTGAAATGGTGCGTTAAAAGTTATTTCAAACAATTTCAAAGATATACTAAAATCTTCCCAAATCAACTGTAAAGCATTCTCAGCCTTTCAAGAAGTTATATGTAATTTGAAAAAGGTTTTCAAACACGTTTTCACGGTGATGCAGAATTGCAAAGAAAAATCGAAAAACATGTCGCAAGCTTGGCTTAGCGTTAGTGTAAACGAGATTTCAAAAACAAAAACGGTTAATTACACTAAAGTCGCTTTTTACGCGGGGGATACGTGCCGCGTAAAAAAAACCGCGTGAATTCCGGAATCCGCGTAAAAAAACGCGTAAATTCCGGAATCCGCGTAAAAAAAACCGCGTAAATTCCGGAATCCGCGTGAAAAAACCATCGTTAATTTTGCATTTCGAGTGAAGGGAAGCCGAAACCCGGGCAAAAAAAAACCGTAAATTCCGGAATCCGCGTAAAAAAACCGCGAAATTCCGGAATCCGCGTAAAAAAACGCGTAAATTCCGGAATCCGCGTAAAAAACCGCGTAAATTCCGGAATCCGCGTAAAAAAAACCATCGTTAATTTTGCATTCCGAGTGAAGGGAAACCGAAATCCGGGCAAAAAAAAACCAGTAAATTCCGGAATCCGCGTAAAAAAGCCGCGTAAAAAGCGACCTTAGTGTATTCTTAAATGGTTGTTTTATCCTCTTCAAAGTAATCACAAGGCGTTGCACATATGTCAACGTTTATTCTAATCATAGCACTTTTAGAAGGGCGATTACGGTTAGGGTTTGCAATATTCCCGAGAATAGATTTCCCGGAAAACGGGAATGAAAAATCTCATTTCCCGGGAACTCCCGGGAACCGGGAAAGGAAAAAATCCATAGCAAAAATGAGATTTCAAATAAAGTTTATTAATAAAAAGTTTCAAACAATCGTTTACAATTTAATTATGAATTGAAGAACAAAATTTATTCAAGTTCACTCCAGAAATTCATGAACAATCGTCTATCAATCGCCTCAGTTCCGCTCTTAGAAACTGAAGAGTCCAATACTTTTAAAGCATTTTTAAGATTTTAAGATTTTAAAGCATTTGAATGCCTTCGCAATTAATGTGAAATCGCAGCCACGACCCAAGTTACACTGACTGAGTTTTATTAATTAATTGATTTCTGGTCGCATTGATTTACGGGTTTCAATTCTTTTTTTTTTATCAATTTACAGGTTTCAAAATTTTTTGTTAATAAACAAAGAAAAAATCAAGCAACTATCCGCTTAGTAGTAACCTCACTAGCAAAAAAAGATATGAAACAAAGAAAATATTTCTTAATTTATCTTTTACTGAATAAGACATCATATATTTTTGACAAATAAATTAAGCAAATAATTTGATATTACACGGCAAGCAAATATTGATCGTCGTTTCAAGCAAATATTTGCTTCGTCTAATGCACACTATGAAGCTGCTCTACACTTCTACGACGTAAGTTTCGTGTTTTGATACGAAGTTTAGTTTTATTGCAATATTGTATGGAAAATTTTCCGAGGAGCTCGGGAATCCCGGGAATCTATATTCCTATTCCCGGGATCCGGGAATCCCGGGAAAAGGCAATTCCCGGGAAATCGTTCCCGGGATTGCAAACCCTAATTACGGTATAGCTCTTCGATTTTTTTTTTCCATGACTTCAGTTGTCTTAAATGGTTTTAATTCTATGAAGGATTCGTTTGAATTCGCAATGTGGTGTTGAAAATTTATATGCATAATTAATTAATGCACGCGCATTTTTTTAGCGTTATCATTAAATTTATTTTTCGCAGCTGAAATTTGTGCTCACCCTATCTTCTTCTTCTTCTACTATATAAAAATGGAATTCCGTAACGCTTGATCTTATTGATATTATTCCCTCCGTCTCTGTGGTGTACAGTAATCATCATCATTTGAAATCGTTCTAAATCAGAAAAATAAGCGGTGACATAAAGGTTTTTTAACCGGAAAATGTTCGCTGATGTTCAGGAAAGACATTTGGTGAAAAATAATTAGTATCTGATTACTACAATTTGAGATATTATTCACAAATCTACGTAAAACATGCAAAATTATGACTTTTCAAGCTGAATTTGCCACTAAATCAAAATTCAAAGCGATGACATGTGATTCTTTTTTCATGAAAATGTTTGTTAATGTTCAGGAAAGACATTTTAGGAAAAATAATTAGTATCTGATTACTAAAACTTGAGATATTATTCACAAAACTACGTAAAACATGCAAAATTGTAACTTTTTGTGCTAAATTTACTTCTAAACCAAAATTCAGAGCGATGACATGAGATCCTTTTTTCATTAAAATGTTTGTTAATGTTCAGGAAAGACATTCAAGGAAAAATAATTAATAGCTAATTACTAAAACTTGAAATATTATTCACAAAACTACGTAAGACATGCAAAATTGTGACTTTTTATGCTCAATTCGTCTCCAAATCAAAACTCAAAGAGAAGACATGTGATTTTTTTTTTTCATTAAAAAGTTCGTTGATGTTCAAGAAAAACGTTCGAGTAAAAATAACAGGTATTTGATTACTACAATTCGAGATAATAATCACAAAACTACGTGAAACATGCGAAAACATGACTTTTCATACTGAATTTGCCTCTAAATCAAAATTCGAATCTATGATCTGTGATTTTTTTTAAGATGAAATTAAGTAAAAATAAATAAAATTAAGTACCTGATCATTTGAAATTTAAATAATTTTAATAAATCTACGTGAAAAATGCAAAACCAAGATTTTTAGGCTTAATTTGTCTCTAAAACAAAATACAAAGCGATGACATGTGATTTTTTTCAATGAAATGTTCGTTCATGTTCAGGAATGACATTTGAGAAGAAATGTTAGGTTTCTGATTACTGAAAATGTAGATATTATTCACAAAACTAAGTAAAACGTGCAAAATCATGAATATTTAGGCTCAATTTGTCTGCAAATTAAAATTCAAAGCTATGATATGTGATTGTTTTCCAATAAAATGTTAGTTAATGTTCAGGAAAGACATTTGAGAAAAAATAACACGTATCTTATTGCTAAAAGCTGACATATTACTCAAAAAACTACGTATGTTCGAAGCATTTTCAAAGATGATTTTCTGCATGCAAAGAAACACCTTAAAATTCTCTCTGTGATTTTTTTTGAAAAACATATAATACATGCAAAACTTTGACTTTTTAAGCATAAGCTCAAGTCGCATCTAGATAAAAATTCAAAACGATAACATGTGATTTTTCTTTCAATAAAATTTTCGTTGTTTCTTCAATATTTCCAAATATTTTTTTTGAAGAAAAATCTATGTTTGAATCAGTGCGAGTCGAGCATAAAAAATTTACATTTCTGATGTATTCGTAGATTTGTGAATAGTAACACATTACGGGATTCGATTTACTTTTCTACCTTTACCCAAACTAGATCTTGGAACATTTAGCTGGAGGAAAGGTCCCATTTGATTGGTTTGAACATAGATTAAGAGGCGACTTAAGCATTGAAAGTCATTTTTTATTTTCTATATAGTTTTGTGGATTAAAGCACAATTGTTAGTTATCAGAAAACCTTCACTTCTTCTCAGACGTGTTCCTTGGACACCAACAAACATTTTCGTTTTGAAAAAAAGCAAAAGCATCTCTTGAGATTTCATTATAGAGGAGAAATAAGCATGAATGGTCATGCTCAATTCTTCTTACTTACTCGAATTTCCTAAAAAGAGGTTTTACTGTAAACGATTGTCAAATAGCCTGAATATCACCCAGTATAGGAATATTCGAAACTGGGATGACTCCACACAACATTATCCAAAACGGCGGCTTCCGGCTTAAGAAAAATAACCTAAAGTGGTATTTGGCCAACCATTTCAATGATTCCGAAAGTGGAACTTCATACGTCGTTTGGAAATCCAATATGGCGACTTCCAGTTTATGTGTGTTCTGTTCTCAAAATATTGTATTTTAAGTTTTTAAGTATTTTAAGTAAGTTGTGCTAAAGCAGTAATGAATTATAAAAAATGATTCTTGAATTTAAAACCTTTGATCCCGAGCATCGCCGGGAACGTTCAACTAGTACTATATAAAAATGGAATTCCGTAACGCTTGATCTTATTGATATTATTCCCTTCGTCTCTGTGGTGTACAGTAATCATCATCATTTAAAATCGTTCTAAATCAGAAAAATAGGCGGTGACATAAAGGTTTTTTAACAGGAAAATGTTCGCTGATGTTCAGGAAAGACATTTGGAGAAAAACAATTAGTATCTGATTACTAAAATTTGAGATATTATTCACAAAACTACGTAAAACATGCAAAATTATGACTTTCTGTGCTAAATTTGCCTCTAAATCAAAATTCAAAGCGATGACATATGATTCTTTTTTCACTAAAATATTTGTTAATGCTCAGGGAGGACATTCGAGGAAAACTAATTAGTATCTGATTACTAAAACTTGAGATATTATTCACAAAACTACGTGAAACATGCAAAATTATGACTTGTTTTGCTTAATTCGTCTCCAAATCCAAATTCAAAGCGATGACATGTGATTCTTTTTTCATTAAAATGTTCGTTGATGTTTAAGAAAAACCTTTGAGAAAAAATAACAGGTATCTAATTACTAAAACTTGAGATATTATTCACGAAACTACG
This sequence comes from Wyeomyia smithii, assembly GCF_029784165.1. Lineage (NCBI taxonomy): Eukaryota > Metazoa > Arthropoda > Insecta > Diptera > Culicidae > Wyeomyia > Wyeomyia smithii. Next base: position 72,078,018 of record NC_073694.1, on the reverse strand, counting down.
TAAAACATGCAAAATTATGACTTTCTGTGCTAAATTTGCCTCTAAATCAAAATACAAAGCGTTGACATATGATTTTATTTCACGAAAATGTTTTTTAATGTTCAGGAAAGACATGTGAGGAAAAATAATTAGTATCTGATCACTAAAACTTGAGATTTTATTCACAAAACTACGTAAACATGCAAAATTATAACTTTTTATATTTGATTCGTCTCCAACTCAAAATTCAAAGCAATGACATGTGAATCTGTTTTTCATTAAAATGTTCGTTGATGTTTAAGAAAAACATTTGAGAAAAAATAATTAGGCTGATACAAATTTCGGATTCTTTTTATGTCCAAGGTTATCAAAGTTAGCAGAGGGGGTGGCAAAAAATAAATAACACCGAGACGAAAAAAAAAGAAATATCTTTGATCAAAGTTTGTGTGCAAGTTATGACGTTTGTAACTTGCACTCAAAATTACGTTGAAAAATAACACCTTATTATTATTATTATTCATTTCGCTTGCCTTTCGACGACACTCTCGCTGTCACCTGACTTGTTTGTTGCTAAATTAAGCATTTATGCTGTCGGAAAACCAATGAAATGAACAAAACGGTTTGAGCTTTTTTTCTTTTCCTTCCAATATTCAAGATTTTTGAAGGGGGGGGGGGGTGACATAAAATGAAAATAAAATTTGTAACGGCCCTAGTATCTGATTACTAAAACTTGAGATATTATTCACTAAACTACGTGAAACATGCAAAATTATGACTTGTTTTGCTTAATTCGTCTCCAAATCAAAATTCAAAGCGATGACATGTGAGTCTGTTTTTCATTAAAATGTTCGTTGATGTTTAAGAAAGACATTTGAGAAAAAATAACAGGTATCTGTTTGGAAATCAAATTCGAGATATTCTTCACAAAACTACGTGAAACATGCAAAATCATGACTTTTATGCTGCATTTACATCTAAATCAATCGAAGCAGTAATCTGCGATTTTTACTATAATAAAATGTTCATTGTGTTAAGGAAACATATTTTAGGAAAAAATTATAGGTATCTGATTATTTGAAATTTAAATATTTTCCACAAAACCACATGAAAAATGCAGAACCATAATTTTTTAGGCTCAATTTGTCTCTAAATCAGAATTCAAAGCGATGACACGTGATTTTTCTATAAAATGTTCGTTGATGTTCAGGAATGACATTCGAGAAGAAATAATAGTTATTTGATAACCGAAAATAGAGAAATTATTCAAAAAACTAAGTAAAACATGCAAAATCATGAATATTTTGGCTCAATTTGTCTTGAAATCCAAATTCAAAGCTATGATCCATAATTTTCTTCCATTAAAATGTTTGTTTATGTTCAGGAAAGACTTTTGAATAAAAATAACAGATTTTTGATTACTGAAAATTGAGATATTATTCACAACACTTCGTTGAACAAGCAAATTCATGAATATTTGAACTCAATTTGCCTCTAAATCGAAATTCAAAGCTATAATATGTAACTGTTCTTCATTGAAATGTTTGTTAATGTTCAGGAAAAATATTTGAGGAAAAATAATAGGTATCTTATTGCTAGAAGTTAAGATATTACTTTTAAAACTACGTATCTTTGAAGATGATTTTCTGCATACAAAAAACACAGTAAATTACTCTTTTTGGAATTTATATATATTAAACATATAATACATGCAAAATTTTGACTTTTTGAGCATGAGCTTAGTTCGCCTGTAAATAATTTTTTTTAAATAAAATGTTCGTTGTTCCTCCAACATCTGCAAATATTTTCTTGCAGAAGAATTTATGTTTTATTTGGTGCGAGTCGAGCAGAAAAAAAAATACATTTCTGATGTTTTTGTAGTTTTGTGAATAGTATCACATTACGGGATTCGAAATACTCTTTTACTTTTTCTAAAACTAGATTTTGAGACATTTGGCTGGAGGAAAGGCCCCATTCCATTGGTTTAATCTTTTTTTAAAATTTCTACGTAGTTATGTGGATGAAAACGTCAACTTCTTCTTGGACACCAACAAATATTTTCGTTATAAAAAATTCAAATGTTATCTCTTTAGATATGATTATAGAGGAGAACTAAGCATGAATGGTCACGCTAAATTTTTCTTACTTTGATTACTTTCTTCTTAAAATTTACATAAAAAGAGGTTTTACTGTGAACGATTGACGAATATCCGGTTAGCACCCGAGTGTGGTATATTGGGAACTGTGATGACCCTACACAACATTTTTCAAAATAACGACTTCTGGTTTCAGGAAAATTATCTAAAGTGGTATTTGGCCAACCATTTCAATACTTCCGAAACTTCCGAACTCCATATGTCATTTTGAAACCCGAAACGGCGACTTCCAGTTTTTTTAAAACATCCCCAAATCACAAAATGCAATCCAATATGGGTATTCCCGTTCTGTGCGTTCTCAGAATGTTAAAGTACTTAAAGTGACGATGGACGTATAAGATGCGAAATATTTTTGAAGTGAGTTGTGCTAATAATGAAATGAATTTAAAAAAATGATTTCTAATTTTGAAACTTTTGATCCCGAGCATCGCCGGGAACGTTCAGCTAGTCGAATATAAGTAAGTTCATGTTGTTTCTTCGCACTATGAATCAGAGTGCTTATTCTTGCATTGCGATTATAAAAATTCGGGGTTGTAAAAATGGTTGGACTTTATCTGTTCAAGTAGAATTATCGGTAGTTTTAGTGCCAGACCCACAGCAGATATGAAGTAGTATTTTGGCTAGTGACACATTGACCAGTTTCGAGTTTGTTTTGGGTAAACTATTCTGTCGCCCTTCACTAAAAACTTGATTAAAATAATATTATCGGTTATTACAAAAGAAAAGATTCTTGCCACGAATTTTGTCAGATTTTTCAAAGCCAATGATGTAATGAAACGATTTGTTAGTTGCGCCCAAATCGCGAATCACTCCGGATATAGTGCTGGACCACAAGATTTAGAATGAAAGATTTCGCTACACCACTTCAGCGTTCAATCATTCCAGATATTAAAAAAAACCCTGTCTATCGCATTCGCTAGGTATGTCACTCTTTTATGGTGATTTTTTTGCCTACCGTTGGCAATCAAAGCATTAAATCATTCAATCACCGCGAAGGTCGAGTGACAATGCAAAAGCCATGCGGATCCGTAAAGCGTCGATATCACACAGATGGAGGGCCCCGTTAGATTCAAAATGTTTGCCTGTAGGTTTTGTCTCTCCATAGAAAAAAATCAATGACAAAGCTACTTTTTATAACGTCGGATCATTCTAGCACCTGTAGATTCACTTACACATCTACAAAGATAACAATGAAATAATAATAGTAGTTTAGTTTATAATGATAACGTGTTTTCAAAATTGGTATTGGTTATAGCTAAGTAAAGGCTTGCTGCTACATTCCGCTATAGGAACTTGACCTCCTGTGTTTTTTGTACACAAACTTCGCTGCCAACTATTAATGTACAGGATAATCAGTACGATTCTACTGACATTAACACTTCCTCCCGAGCCGGGGATTGACATAGCATACGATGACTGGCCAGCGTCGTACCTCGAAACCAGCTGGGAGAATATTGGTCAAACTGCAAGTGGATTTAAAGTTATTCCCGTTAATTTTCGCAACACTGCACTGTTGCACTGTTTCATCATAATTAATATATCAGTATGACTGGTAAAAAACACGTCGGCGCTGCTTTAATTACATCTCATTCGGGAACCACTGTCCGTCAAACGTGCTTCATTTGGCTCTGGTGTCAATTCATCTCCACCACGGTTTGTCCTCATTAGCATCTTCAACTAACTTGCGGCGCGTTTCACTTTGTTCTTTCTGTAGAGTTATTTGTTTTTATACTAGCTCATCATTACTCAATTGAAATGTTTGCCTGCATGATGAGTGTTTAGTTATATATGGTCTATTCTGGTTAATAATACTCCAGTGGGGAGCTGCTTTTTATAATCATAAAAACTTCATCAGTGATATGGCGAACTGTTTTTCAAGTTCAAGTTCGAGCAGACTGTGAACTTGTTAAATGACCGTCTCAACACAACACATCATTAGATTTCAAAGTGAGATTTATAGCAATCTTCGTTCAGTGATTTTTCAATACTAATTGTTTGAAACTGCCAATAAAACTGAAAGCTTCATCAGAACTTCCTGTTAGCCACTATGAGGTTACTTATCAAACAAGTGGTCCATATTTTCTCATATTTTATCTATTTATTTATTTTTAGGGGTAACAAACATATCCATAATGGTTTGACACCCCTACCTCTTCTAGAAGGGAGGGGTCACAAACAAATGAAACACAAATTTCGCACAACGCGAGAGCCAATCTAGCAAATACAACCAAATTTGGTATGTGAATTTTTTTGGGGGCAAGAATATGAAACATCACAACTCAAGTACTAATGGAGGTTTTTGGAAGCGAAAAATATTTTCATGGTGGTTCGACAGCCGTCCCTCTTCTGGATGGAAGATTTGATTGTAGTTTGGTTGTATCCCGTATCGGAAATCGACCTTCTGTTTACTATACACAAACTTCGCAGCCAACCGTTACGTGTATAGGACAATTGCGGGGCTAGCGTTACGATCTTACTGACACTAACAGTCTCTCCCGAGTCATGACTCGAACCTACGACGACTGGTTTGTTAGGCCAGCATCGTACCTCGAGACCAGCTTAGGAGGCTCGGGTCGATGCACAGGAGCCAAAAATCGACTCCATACGCTATTTTTAAATTTAGGATAGAAACTTAGGGTTTCTAATATGGGGTTTTCCGGAAACAGAATGACGCCCAGGGGCCTGAAAATTTCTTCAAGTTCCATTTTGAAATCCAAGATGGTACTTCCAGTTTCTGGAAAACAGCGGAAAGTGTCTAAATCCGGTATTCCGGAATCGTAAAGATGCAATGAAGCCATAAATCGACCTCAGACAACATTTTAAATTGTAAGATGGCAACTTCCGGTTTCTAGGAAACAGTCAAAAAATGGCCGATTTCCCTCCAATATGAGTATTTTCAGCACCAGAATGATGCACAGAAGTTAAAAATCGACCACAGACACCATTTTGAATTTAAAGGTGGCGACTTCCAGTGTCTGGCAAACAGCCGAAAATGACCAAATACCATCCAATATGAATATTTCCGGAACCAAAATGATGGCCAGGGACCAGAAATTGATTTCACATGTCATTTTGAAATCAGAGATGACGGCTTGGTTTCTGGCACAGCCTAATGTTACCAAATACCAAATACCGTAAGGCACTACGATGGTTGTAAAAAAAGTTATTCGCACCTAACTGATTGAATGTCTGACGAACGGCTCGCCATTGAATTTTTCCAGCAACACTGCTGCAGCATGCATGAATTATTTTGGCGTGGAATCAAGCTTGAAAGTGTGATTTTCGCTAAGAATATCTTCGGAGAAGCCTCCTCCTTTTCGCATGGTTGAAAGTACAAAAGCAGCATGCTGCAGCAGTATTTCTAGAAAAATTCAATTGTGAGCCGTTTGTCAGATATTCAATCAGCAATTCATTTTTTTACAAGCATCGTAGCGCCTTACGGTCTTCAGAACCCAGTTCGCCCAGTAAAATTTCCTACAAATATATATATATATATATATATATATATATATATATATATATATATATATATATATATATATATATATATATATATATATATATATATATATATAAAATATATATATATATATATATATATATATATATATATATATAAAAATATATATATATATATATATATATATATATATATATATATATATATATATATATATATATAAATAAATAAATATATATATATATATATATATATATATATATATATATATATATATATATATATATATATATATATATATATATATTTATATATATATATATATATATATATATTTATATATATATATATATATATATATATATATATATATATATATATATATATATATATATATATATATATATATATATATATATATATTATCGATATATTTTTAGGAGCCAACTGGACATCTATAGAGAATAAATTTTTAAAAAGTGGATTTTTCCATATAAGATCGTATGGAAACTTCAAAAATCGGGCGCAAAAATATAGTTCCACCGATCGATCTAAAAAGTTTCACAGTTGTTATAGGACCCAAAAGGAACACGAAAAGTGCATGAGAACGAAAAAATAACGCCATCGCTTTTTTCCCATATTACCGTGTCCCAGTCTAATGTACACTTCGTATGAAATGACCCTAAAGTATTTCCGCGCTAAACGAGATGCGTTTTAGAATTATTATTTACGCGCTTTTCACATAATGTTTTCACTTATCGTTTTTTGCACAATTGACTGTTTCAAGTATTATTATGTATGGTCCTTACTTATAGTGCATTGCTAGTTAACATGCGTTTTGTCTCCTGCCACTTGACAGGAGACCACGTTGCTGTTGAATTTTAGAGAGCACTTGAACCAACCTGATATTTTCTTCCCAAACTGGCGATACTTTGATAAACTGCGTAGCTCGAAACACTGGATATTCTATTAGTTCTTTCAATTAAGCTCTCAACTAACGAACTAAACTGCCAATCCGAAGTCAAGGCCGTTTTTAAGCTGGGTCACTTTGGCTGCTGTGTTATCTTTGGATGCGCGTGTGTTTGATTTTAGAACGTTGCGCAAGCCGTCTTCCCAGCCAGGCTACCGACTGACGAATGTTTTGAAATTGAATCGCGAACAGCGACTTCGTACGGGAGAGTTGATGCTGGTTGGTCGTGCTTGTGTGTATATTGTTTCGGATCCATCCACAACCATCGCAGAGGTAATGGGGCAGATGAGAGCACGCTTCGCGTGTCCAGTTTGTGGTGATAACCGAAGCGCGCACTCTGCCAAAGTTTGGGTTTATGTTATTGCTCAAATTACTCAATTTAGTGAAGCGATTTTGGCTGCAAGCCGTTTTTTTTTCACACGAGCAGATTTGTGGTGGAGTGATTGCTTACTGTTTGTATTTTTTGGTGAAGGAATTTGTCGCACAGGCGTTTCATGTGCCAAGACAACGTGAACATGTGGTTGCTCGAAGAAGCAGGATTAAACTGTTTCGACGTAGTAGGGTGTCATGCTGAGAAAAGGTAACCTCAAAAATCCATTAACGACCTAACTACCATTGAATAGATTTCAATGAATATCGATTCTCCCAAAATTAGTGAAAAGTAGTTGAGTGGTGAAGAACTAGCTAAAAGATGAGTTGAGTAAAATCCGAAACTTTTCCATACGGAATGATCATTTCTCTAACACTGATAGTAAGAAATACGGAACGGATTCCTCATTTCAGAATTATATCAAACATCGCACAGTTGTTTGGTGTTGATAGAGATATCATTTTGGGATATGAGTTCAGTCCTTTCTCAAAAAGGATTATTAAAAGAGACAATTACAAAAAGAATAACTAAACTAGTAGAAAATGCGTTCTTTAAAATATCGAAAGTGTAATTTTTATTTGTTTGTTTCAGACGAAAACGTTTTTACAGTTCAGGGCTACAATTTACCTATCTAAGGATTTACGGATGACAGATGACACCATTTCAATCAAATAATTTCCTTATCCGATATTTTATTTATTATTTTATTTATTATACCAAACAACCGTATGAACTTACAGCTAAATCTGAATTGTTGGATTTGCGAAGTATCGTCTAATGACTGAATGAATAAATTTCTATTCATTTTTTTTTACTTGTCGCATCAATCATTTTCTAATGTTGATTAAACTCTGCTGCACTAATATTCATATTAAGCTGTGTGTGTACATCGAGTAGTCACCGCTAAAGCAACCACTGATTAAACTTACTAATTTAGTAAGATAAATCATCTATTGTGGAAATGATGGCCAATCACTGTTCTAACGACGCAGTGTCAATCAATCATAGGTAAGGTAGTTAGCGTCAACACATCATAGGTAGTTTGGCGTCAAAGAACTGGCACTGTACAACTAAAAGTGTTCAAATGGATTCACCCGTTGTTGACATGTGATGAATGATTACAAATAATAAATATACATAGCTTTTAAATGCCACACACAGGGATGCCAGGTCATTTTTTCAAATGTCCTAACGCTCCGCAAAAAAAATGTCTTCCACCCGAGATGCCGGGTGAAAACCGGCGGTCGACTGGAATAATTACAGGCAAATCGAAACATGTCGAGCAAAAAAAGCAGGTCGCCACCTTCGCAAATTATGGACTTTTATTGTTGTACGAAAACTAAAACAATTTTTAAAAAACTTGCATTAACTTAACTCGTATAATATCTCGAAGGTTTATATCTGATACCCTCAGTTATGTTTTTAAAAAAAAATGTAGATGTGGGAAAATTTTTCGCTAGAGCATTTAGGTAATGTTTGTACGAATAAATAGTCTCATCGGTGAACGGGGTCAAACGTGATAGATTCAGCAGTAATATAGAGAACAACTGAAAAAATAACAGGAGGGTTGTGTGCAAAGCCACGACCGCAAGGTTGAAGTAGAATACTTTTACAAGAAAGATAACCCGGCTGCTTGCGTGGCAGTCATTTTTTCTAGTAAATAAACGTTGACTAATCAGATCAATCGAATTTTGCGCTTCAACAAGGATTTACCATTTTCAATAATATAGTAAGTTGTTGGAACTTGACAATTTTTAAATTCTGAGATGAAATTTTTTCGGATGTCGTGCTCATGACTGAAGGAAAAGACAATTCATTAAGTTTTGAGACACGGAGATAAAGTAAAACTTATGACTTTTACAAATTCAAAAATGTGAATTGACTCATTAGAAGATATTAACTCTTCAATCAAGTTTTTATTTCATCCTGAAAAGGACAATTTGTTGTTCATTTTAGTATCGGAGAAGATGCCGATTACATCTTTGCGTTATCACTGACAGTGCGAATAAAGTATTCCTTGTGATAAAATAAGCAGTGAAAAGCTGATTCAACACTCAAAACTAGACGGCTCACGTGTTGTCAAAAAGAGTCAACTTTTCATTGAATGCATTTACTAGTGCCCACTATCGCACAGAGACTGCATTTCACTAAAGTGCCTCACTGCATCAGCCGCTATCTATGCTGAGATCCGCTGCAACTAATTCGCTATTCATAGCCATGCCACAGTTGTGGCCGCTATACGCTGCCATTGGTATCCACTGTCCCTCATCAGCTGGCCCAGCTGCTATCGTTGCTGGAATCCGCTGCAACTAGTGCGCTATCCATTGCTACACCACAGCTGTGGCCCCTTTCCGCCATCGCTGGTATCCACTGCACTGCTAGTGCTGCTGCTAAGGGAGAACGACTGCTGTTGTCGCTGTCTAGAACTATTATGAGCGGCTTGGCCGAAACAGGCTCTTATATAGGCCAAATAGCATGTTTTCCATTGCAAGGTATATGATCCTGTCGACCGGGCTTGGAAAGCAATCATATAACGACCAATCAGAGATCGAATTTTTCGTTTTGACAAGGCTAGACTTTTTTCAATAGTACAATAGTGTGAATAATAAAATTACAATTATCTTCTTTCGGGAAGAATCTTGGAATATTTTCCAATCTATTGCTGCAAAAACGAAGGAAATCCATCGAATACTAACCGATTTATTAGCATTTGAAATTGGACATATTTTGCTCACTTTTTCCGGTTTTAGATTTTCATTTCACATCCCTATGTGCCGAACTTCCTGAGAGAAGTATTCTACTTCAAAAAAAAAACATTTTAATTAATAATTCAGTTTCGATTTAATACTACTCCAACTGGAAATACTCGGGTACACGTTTTGGTCACAAGTATGTACAACGTCAAATAAAATTGCTCGATCATTTTTTGCTACATAGTAAATCTCGGATGCAATCTCTGAATAATACAATTTCATTTTACTATCGACTGTTTGCAAAACAACGGTCGGCGGCACGCTTGCAAGCTTAATAAAATGACCCTGCTTTTGAGTAAAATGTCAAATCATGCTATTAAGAAGCGTGCCGATTGTTTTTTTTTTCGAGTTTCTATCTTATCATTGGTAACCTCCTTATATAGACATAAGAAATTAGACAAACGTTAAGTTACGTTCATCTTGTTATCACTGGCACGACTAGAGTGTGAATGTTACGAAAAAACAAAAATGCTCTTATCACAAACCTCATCGTAGCTAGACATTATACGTTCCGCTAAATCACCGTTTTCTTCTGCCTTGTTACCTTTATCACCGACACTTTAAATTGCACTGATCATTCAATCATTCACAGTGAAATGGCGGCAGAACTCGCATTGGCAAACACTAGGAAGAATAGACTTGCGGTTATCCGTTCAGATGGCTCTTATTTATAGACTTCGTTCCGCAATTCGGTAAATGATTCGTCGCTTGTGCGAATCCTCCGGATCCGGTTTTTCATTAGGTTAAATACAATTGATGGGTGCAAACCACAGACCTGTAGAAATGCGATTCTTCCGAGCGTCGCCGTACTCAAATTTCATGTCGAGTCACGTGATAATCCATTGTTGATGTTCGAAAGATGTAATTTGCTGGACACAATCCAAAATTTTCAACATTTTTTTAAGGAAGTGCCTTCATGCTCTGTGATGTTACCGCATGTATGTCTGATTGATGGTTTCTCAGCACCGGTCTTGAAGCGTATGCTAAAATAAAATCTTATTCAAAACGAATATTCACGTTAATTTTTCTAACGCTCGTTCACATGCACACTTGAACTTGATGATCTCGTCTGTGGGTTCTTTACCTATTCTAATTCGAAAGAAATTGTGTGCGAAACTATGCCAATTCAGCCGAAGCAATTGAATCAATTCTCGTTAGATTGCTTCAGAGCGCCTAGAATACGCTGCCTTTTCGCGCTGTCCTGGCCTTGAGCGTTAGGATCGCTTTTTCCCCTCTTTATTGTCCGTTACACAGCGGTCGAAAATTGCCATGGAATTGTTTTAATATATAATGTGATGTTGAGCTTATTTCTGTATATTTTTTAATCGAAGTCAGAAATAAGAGTTAATATGGCATTCCTTTACTCAGATGGGTTTATTCCATCATTGCTAGGACCCTCAACTTAGAACTTAATTATTTTAGTCCGGGAATTCCAACAGTGTGTAATGTGAATATTCGAAACTCTAATCGATTTCCGCAATGACTGATGTTACTAAGTCTATGTTACTTAGAGTAGGAATTTAAAACTTCGAAGATTGTCTCATGTGCATTAATTGCTTTTGTATGAAAATACAAACATTTTCAGAAAAACTTCCCCTGTTCACCATTACTTTTTTCTGTAAAACAAAAATTTTAACAAGTCTTGAAAACTTCGGCGAAAATATTGAATTTACTCAGCTACATTGTAAATGTTTTTTTAGTGTAAAAATTAAACTGTTTATGGCATCTTTGATGGTGGCCTGTTTTTAGAACAATCCTATACTAGATTTACATCAGCAAAACTTGAAAAGAATTAGCTAAAATGGATTAAAATGTATAACTTTACTGTTTAGATCAGGTATAAGACGTAATTTCGGCACAACATCGGCGCAGCAGTGAATGTGTTTGTTCCAACGGTTTGATTCACCACCGGAAATGCCTTTGAAAATGCATTTACTAGTAGGCTAAAGATATGATCTTGGGGACGGGTTCCTGAGAAGTAAATCATTTTAACAGTAAATTTAATTTCTGTCATTTGCTAAGATTTCTGTCTCAATAAATTATTGTTCATACCACTGTGCGTATATCGAAACAGCTGCATGCGTAAATAAGTGAACATCTTTATCTATAAAACTTGCCGTTGCGGTTACAACTAATTCGAAAAACACGTGATCTTATCTGTCTGTTTACTATTTTCTCTTTCTCGGTTACCCTCAGGCTAAAGAGCGCACTCGCACACCGGGTAAAAGCTACGTTCCCGGGGCGCTGAAATCGAAGAATCTCAACCCGAAAACACCCAAATCGGCGGTGAAACGACCTCTGCCACCGGGTGGCGGTTCGTCAGTGAAGAAGGTACATAGCAACACCTTTTGCACTCCCAGCAAAATTCGTAAATTGGACTACGGAAAGCTGAACTCAACTGTTGCACCAATTCCGGCGGAGATCAAAGTGGTACCGGAACCAAAACTAGTGACCCCACCTACCAAGGCTGCTTTCATATATCTTAAATACCAATATAGTTCACTTACGTGAAATTATGAAGACAAATTGAAAATGACAGAAGCGTTAGTCACCTTTTCGACCGCTAGGTGCGCCACTTCTGATTTTGTTCTACACGACATGCGAAAAAGAGTAACTTTTAACAATAATATTACCCTAATGGGTACACTGAAAAAATGCACATTTAATTCTGAAGTGGAATATTTTTAAATTAATTTTAATTATTTTTAATATTTTATAATAATAAAGTTCGCCTATGTATGAGGCAATCCATGGGTGCTGTTCCACGGTTTGTACGTTTGTCGACCTCCGACAATATTTTGAGTTGTAAAATGGCGACTTCCGGTGTCTGGAAAACTGCCGAAAATGACCAAATACCACCTAATATGAGTGTTTTTAACTAGAATGACGCTCAGAGGCCAGAAATTGTCTCCAAATGCCAGTTGAAAATCCAAGATGGCGACTTCCGGTTTCTGAAAAACAGCGGCAAATGACCAAATATGGGTATTTCCGCGATTGTTATGATGCACTGAAGCCACAAATCGACCTCAGACAACATTTTGAATTGTGAGATGGCGGCTTCCAGTGACTGGAAAAGAGACGAAAATGACCAAATACCACCTAATATGTATGTTTCTTTAACCAGAATGACGCTCAGAGGCCAGAAATTGTCTCTGAATACCATTTTGAAATCCAAGATGGCGACTTCCGGTTTCTAAGAAACAGTGAGATATGACCAAATACCACCCAATATGGGTATTTCTGAAATCGTGATGATGCACTGAAACCACAAATCGACCTCAGACAACATTTTGAATTGTAAAATGGCGACTTTTGGTGACTGGAAAACTGCCGAAAATGACCCAAAAACAACCAAATATGGGTGTTTCTTTGACCAGAATGATGCTCAGAGGCCAGAAATTGTCTCCAAATGCCATTTTGAAATCCAATATGGCGACTTCCGGTTCCTAAACAACAGTGGCAGAAGACCAAATAACACTCATTATGGGTATTTCCGGGATTGTTATGATGCACTGAAGCTACAAATCGACCTCAGACAACATTATGAATTGTAAGATGACGACCTCCGGTGAATGGGAAACTGCCGAAAATGACCAAATACCACCCAATATGGGTATTTCTTCAACCGGCCGATTTCCATCCAATGTGAGATGCTTCGATACCAGAATGATACGCAGGAGCTAGAATCGACCACAGACACCATTTTGAATTCTAAGATGGTGACTCCCGGTTTCTTGAAAACAGCCGAAAATGACTAAATAACACCTATTATTGGTGTTTCTTAAACCAGAATGACGCTCAGGGGCCAGAAATTGTCTCCAAATGCCATTTTAAAATCCAGGGTGGTGACTTCCGGTTTCAGGAAAATAGCCTAAAGTGACCAAATACCACCCAATATGAGTGTTTCTTTAACCAGAATGGTGCATGTAGCTAAAAATTGACCTCAGACACCATTTTGAATTGTAAGATGGCAACTTCTGGAAAACAGCCGAATACTACGACCAATAATTTCAAACGATATAAACAAATCGCAAGAAATCAATGAATTTGGAATGTTGAAAATTATTAAATTAAACACAAAAATAGGCGGGACGAAGTTTGCCGGGTCAGCTAGTAAATACATAAATATGCTGGTTAAAGCAAAGCTGCAAGTGATCAATACGAAGATTAGAACTAGAAAGCAAAAAATTTGGATGGATAAAAAAAAACAAAAAAAACTTTCAAAGCGAAGAAAACTAAACATTAAATAATAGTTTTTGCATAACAGTTGTTATCACTAATTATGTTTGTTTTGTTGAACATCTTTTATATATAATATAATAAAGCTTTTAAACCAATTACAACATTATATGTATCCATACTTAAATTGTTAAATTGATAGAACATTCGAGTGTTATCTAGGCTTAAAGTTGCACAACAACCATATACGACTATTGACAACCATTGTGCGGTTTCTCCTTTTATCTTCTCCACGAGTAATTGAAACCTTCATTTAATTGTACACTTCGTGGCCTGATCATTGAGCTTGAGCTTGACGGCCGCACATTTCGTAGTTGCTTCCCGTGATGGATCTGAGCTAGTGAAGTTACACAGGGAACCACGTATATAGCAACTTGGGATTAGTTTACCATTTACACGTCATGGCCTGATTATTTGAATATTTCTTCTTAGTGCCTCGGTAAGTTACATCACATTATATTATCAATATTTAACTCCCGGGATGGCGTCAGTTTTACATACCAACAATATACGCACGAAATCTGCAACATATTTTTTTCTGTGAAAGTATGAAATTGAATCAACTAAATCTAAAATTGAGTAAATTCAGTTGCGTGTGTGAAAATGTCGGTCACACGCTCACAGAAATTCAACAACAATGCACAGTGGTACAGTAAGGCAATGTAGGCGGACATGAGTTTTTCGATGCGATTTTGTGGTTTTAGAGTAAAATTTTTTCTAAGAACTTGTTTCTTATATTTAGTCTATTTTTTATGTGCAAATGAAAATTAGAGTGGTCCTGAAATCGACTAAATAAAAATACTAACTTTTTTATTTGCAGAAATAAATGTATACATTCATCGGCACAGTTGTAGATCAACTAATTTTAAGCAAATTTCGGTATTTCTTCACAATATTTATACAATATTTGTTCTTCCATATGATACAAAAAAAAATTATTTATATTTGCCCTAAACGGAAACATCAATATATCAAAAGGGTCTATTTTTAAAATAGAAATAGTGAAGAGTCCATCTGTACAATATATCGACAATGTTTTTTCGTCAAAATTGGCGTATTTTTGATTAAAGTTACCGAAGAAAACTTTGTTTTTAAATTTGAATTGAAAAATAGAGCGAAAAGGCTTAGAATTAGTTGATTTACAATTATTTATGCAAATAAAACCATGTTAGTTTGTTTTTATTTCGTTGATTTTAGGACCACCCTAATTTTCATTCGCACATAAATAGAGAACTATGTATAAGAAACAACTTTTTACAAAAACTATGGCTTTAAATCGCAAACCAAAATCGCAACGAAAAGCTTATGTCCGCATAAATTGCCTTACTGTACCACTGTGCAATGAGTTTAGTTACCTTTTTCACCACAAGAGGGGGTGTTCCCTGTCTGTCTTTACGGAAATAAATGGGATATTAGAGAGTGAACTATATTGTTATTTTAAGATATTTGAATAAATGCTTTGGCCCATACGTGTTCAAATTCTTTATATTTGTCGGATATTATTTCTTCAGAAGTAAAGTCTACATTAATGGCAATGAGGACTCCACCGCCTGACTTTTTTGACTGGTAGACAAATTCCGATCGTGCCGGAATACATTATAATTGTTTCCAAATACTTCTTCGCTTCGCTTTCGTCCCAGCTACTTTCAGTTCCTAAAATTATTTTAAAAGATGACGACAATAGATTTTGTTGAATTTCTTTCATTTTGCTTGGGCTTTTCATGCGATTGAAATTCTGACAATAGATAAGAATTTCAGTCGCATTCTGTCGAGGAAGCGAAGAAGTGTTAGTCAAGTTATTACTTATGTTAAAATATAATGGTTCTGCCTCCGGAGAGGGCGTCCTTACTTGCGAAAATTTGTACTGAATTTATTTACACTTTCGCGAAGTTGTTGAAGACGGTGCGTGCGTTCATTTGATAAAAAATGACGATATGATTGAAGGTCGGCTACTGCTTCGGCTGGCGTGAGTCCATATTCCTGATTGACTTCAATAAAGACGCGTTGGAGTTGTTCTGGAGATGTCGGCAGTCCTTCGGATGCGAGAAGCATTCTTATACTGGTTGGTGTCATTCCTTCTACGCATACAGATGATGGTTGGTCCTTCATGTATGCGAGATATAGGCGTGTAATATGCATTACTTTTGGGTCGCGGAGTCTAGCCTTCAAAAAGCGCTCGTCGCCATTCGATGATCGCTGCGTAAGTCGGACGATTGGTGGACGCATGGGGTCATGTTCAAATTGGCTGTCTTGCGGTGCTGATTGTATGCTGGCAGGAGCCGGTGCAGAATTTTCATTGTTAGTTGCATTTTTTTCTGTCCGATATGGGTTGATAGTTTCGCCTTTTTGGAAATTTATAAATTTTGATGTTATGTCTGAATTCGGCGGCCCAGCAAATTGAACGCGTGCAGCTGCCAGGAGGTCTTTGTCCGAGGGTAGTGGTTGTTTTGGCATTTCAGCAATTTGAGTTTTTTTTTGAGTTGCAGGCGAAATGGTTTATTCCGTGTTTATAGGTGTTGTTACTTATGCTGATAGGGTTTGAGTTTTCCTGCTGACGTTTGCGTTGCTGCATACGCTTACGAGCGGCCTTTTCTGCTTGCTTTTCCTGCATGCGTCTTTTACGCTGTCTGGCGTCATATTCAGTCCAGTCGCGTTTTCATACTTTTTTATTGCCAATTAGGCGCCAGCCTGATGTGAAATTTGGAGTACGGTGTTCTTCTGAGTCCGATTCTGGAAGTGGCAATGGAAGGCGAAGTTCTTCAGCCAGACTGGAATGATTGTCTGTTTTTGGCTGGAGTGAATTCGATTCTTTGAGCGCTTTTAATTCATTGATTAGTTCCTGCGCCGTTGTACTGCAGTTTGTTTTCTTATTTTGTATAGCTTCTAATTGGTGTTCCATATTGTCAATTTTTGATTCTATATTAGTAAATGCTTTTTCCAGGTGCTGTTGTATGTTCTTTGTGTGCTGCCGATTTTCTTTGCTAATGTCCGATATGTCCGATATGGAGTCATGGCCAAGTTCGCCGAACAGCGTCGAAATGCGATTTATGGTTTTTGCCGACGCATTGTTTGTGTTGATATTTACTTTTTTAATTTCCGTCTTCAATTCAGAAAGCAGTGTATTGATACTGTCCAGTGTGTCGTGCGTTACAGTCAGTTTAGGTAGTTGACTGATTATTGAATGATTTGATTTGATTTGTGATTCAATACTTTCTGTTAAAATTTTCTGGTGCTGGATGAGCTTCTTCAGTTGGAGTTGGTCCATGAATTGTTCCTGGCATTCTATGCATAAGGGCAGCGTAAATGAACGCAGTAGTTCTTCTTGGTTTCTACGGGTTCCTACGCAGACAGCGTGGAAGTGCCTTTTGCATATTCCTTCGCATTTCCACAGGAAACGGTTGTCGGTCGAAGTACAGTTGGTTATGCCACACTTTTCCATAGCACTGATTAAAAATTGTTACGCGGCGAGTACGAATTGTCGAGAAAAGGTAAGTTACACGCGGTAGCGCGACGGTCAAAGACTGTTTATAAATAAATAAATTGTTGCTTACGTGCACTCGCGACGCCGTCAAGGTGTAAAAAAAAAAATACAAGTTAATTGCGGAGCGAAATGAGAACGCGTCCGCGCCCGATGACTGTTCGTGGCGAAAAAAAAATTCCAATTTCAGTTGTTCAATTCAATATCCGATGAAATGTCTGTTTATTATCTGATGAAGCTCTTATATAAGCCAAATGATGCATTCCCAATTTACTAGGTCCATAACTCTGCTGACCGTGCTTGGGAAAGCAATCGTATAACGATCAATCAGAGGTCGAATTTTGTGTTTTGATAAGGCTTAAGAATTTTCAATAGTACAATAGTTCGAATGATAAAATTGCAATTTCATGCATTTGGTAGGAATCTTAGAAGATTTTCTAATCGATTGCTGCAAAAACGAAGGAAATCCAT
This sequence comes from Wyeomyia smithii, assembly GCF_029784165.1. Lineage (NCBI taxonomy): Eukaryota > Metazoa > Arthropoda > Insecta > Diptera > Culicidae > Wyeomyia > Wyeomyia smithii. The sequence goes on along the minus strand of NC_073694.1, from coordinate 72,060,145 downwards.
CGAAAACTAACCGATTTATTAGCATTTGAAATTTTTCTCACCTTTTTCAGTTTTAGATTTTCATTTTACATCCCTATGTAGCCGAACTTCCTGAGAGAAGTATTCTACTTCAAAATTAAATCTTCATTAATTCATTTGTTGTCCTTATCAGGACAATTGTTCAATTTATCATAGGATGTAGTGTTTATCTTACATCTTTGTGTTACCTTGACAGTGAGGACTAAGGCGCATGGTCAACACAATAAGAAAGGTGTTTTCACATTGAAAACTAGACACGGCTTTACTGGAGGAAGTGTTGGCAAATGCATCTACCGCTAATACCGCCGCTATCATACGAAAGCGCGTCGTTTCATGTGGGGAATATCAACAACGAAAAATGACGCGCGTCTAAGCATAACCCGAACTGTTTCGCCGTGCTGCTTCCATTTACTTCCACATCGGTCTCAGGGAAGTACCGGCTGTATCTACCGCTGAGGCTGTCACTATACTGCTATTGGTACCAAAAGCTATTAACTCTTCAAATAAGTGTTTTATTTGTTCTCAAAAGAACAATTGTTCAATTCAAAATCGGATTCACGCAATCGCATCTCTGTAATATTACCGAAAATATTCTTCTGAAAAAAATGATACAACTTTCCCATTAGGCTTCTGCCATAATAGATGCGAAAAGCGACGCGAACCGATTTGCTCGGCTGTAGGTTAATGTTCAGCCATCAGTAGAGCTGTACATTAACCTACGGCCGAGCGTATCGGTTCGCGCCGCTTCTCGCGTTTACTATGGCAAAGGCCTTAGAAAAAGTTGCTGGCTGATGTATTCACTTCATGCAAGCCTGCTGCTGATGCTTCCCGCTACCACACTGAAACAGCATTTTAGTGAAGGAAGTGTCGTTGCATCAGCTGACCCTGCTACTATCGATGCTGATATACCCGCTGCAACAGCTACGCTATGCATAGCCATGCCACAGTTGTGGCCGCTATACGCTGGCCCAACTGCTGAGCAACTGCAACGCTATCCGTAGCCATGCCACAGTTGTGGCCGCTATCCGCTATCGATGGTACCCACTGCACTGCTCCCGCTGCTCTAAGGGAGGACTGCTGTTGTCGCTGTTCAGAACTATTATGAGCGGCTTCGACTAAAACAGGCTCTTATATAGGGATGAAAATAGGAATGAATTATTTTTCGTACGTGGTGGAATGATATAACTTGAAAAATATTTGTGACTTCATTCTGGCTCAGAGCGATCATTTGATAAGCTTCACCTCTTTTTTCAGTTTCTAAAGTTTTTCCTCAGTTTCGTAGCACGGATGTACAAAAATGATTTCTTGTGGACATTCTGTCGAGCCGGATCGATAGCATTCTTATTGAAGCAACAAAATAACATGTTTTGTGTCGTGTTGCGCAGCTTGGTTGAAGAAAATGTTCCCGTCCCCGTGTCGTATGAAAGCAGATTATTGCGTGTTTGACATTGCCGATGGTAACATGAGTATGAAGGTCAAAATTCTGCTGAGGTATCAAAATATAACCGTTTTAATTTATGACGCAAGAGCGTAAGTGCTGCATTTCTGTTATCTGCTGCCATCCAGCACGAGAACAAGTATAAATTATAACTGGTCCTACTCAGGGCCACCAACACGTTCTTGAGGCAATGTTGATTTTTTCCACGCTTGCTGAAATTCGCGGTTTTCCGTCTGTTACACACGATGAAAAATTTTAACTACTTCAATCACACAGTTGAAGAGCACCAAAAGGTGCTATTATATTTCACAACAGTAACAACACTGGCAGGTTTGTTCAATTATCATCATTCCGGATAACCATTCGCCGATGATTCTAGATCTTCCGTTTTCTCTAGTAGAATTGCCTGCCATTTCCAATAATTCTGCAGCTACCGAAAACTCCATGACAGCCGCCAGATAGACAGGTGCTTAAGTATCAACGCGCCCAGAACGATCAGCAAGAAATTGAAACTTTTCTCTCTTCTTCACGATCAGCAATCAACGTCCGTGTGGTATCGGCACAACCATGGAATGTATTATACATAAAACACAAAGCGCGCATTCTTAGTCAACTAGGTATATTCTGTCGACCTTGTTAGGGATAGAAGCATTGTGCGACCAATCAGAGGTCGACATTTGCGTTTCGACATAGCTTGACAATTCTCAATAGTACAATCGTTCGAACAATCAGATTACAACTTTCTGCATTTGGACGGGTGCTTGGTTGATTTTCCAATCGATTACTGCAAAAATGACGAAAATCGGTTGGAAACTGACTGAGCTTAAAACGGTTGAAAATGGACAATTTTTGTGACGCTTTCGATGTTTTTGGTTTTTGAAATTGGATCCCTGTAATGAAATTGGTTCCCTGTATATGTTGCCGTAAGACGTTATTCTACGTCAAAAAAAGTTCATACCGTTTTGTTAATATTATTGATTTAATTTAGCAACAAACAAGTCCAGTTACAGTATAAGTGTCCTCAAAAGACAAGCCAAATGATTAATAATGATAATAATGTGGTATTTTTCAACACATTTTTGCATACAAGTTACAAACGTCGTAACCTACACACAATTTCGTATGAAAGCTATTCCTTATTTTTCTTCTCAGTGTTATTTATATTTTGCCCTCCCCTTAGCTAACTTTGATAACCGTGGACATAAAAACTTTTTAAAATTTGTATCAGCCTTATTTCAAATTATGAACTATCTATCGATTACAATTAATTTTAAACATTTCTATTTACTCCTTTTTTCAGACGGTTTGCTTGGTTTGCTGTTTGCTTTTAATTGCAAAAAAAAAAAAATAACAAAGACAACATGCAAGCACCAGTTACCCAATTTTGAGTAAATTTGCCGCCATGATCAATTTAATTCTACTCTTTTTTTTTTTGACGTCTTTGAACAACTGAACAAAAAAAGATTAAAATTCAACTCATCCGCTGAGTAGCCCAGAGTGAGCGTGTATCCTATTGCTGTCAAATCTCATATTGGGAGATGGAAAGAAACACTGACTCAAGACAAACACCGCGCTAGAGCTTCTATCAAAATTTTATAAACAAACAGGGTGATAAAACTTGGTTTCGAAAATTTTTCAGAATTGGTGGTTCTATCACAGACAAACAGACATGCCACTCGATGACGGTTTCATCGACCAGAAAAATAACGATTATTTTGAAATTTTGCTGTAAGCATGCGTGCAACTCATTATTCAAAGACAAAAACCATCAGTAATGCCGCTTGTGTCGATTTAAACAAGCATGCACACCAATTAGCAAAGACAAAACTTTTTACGAAAATAAGTTAGTAGGAAATAAGCTCACATGATGGCGCATGAGTGTAACGTTTCGAAGAAGGAAGAAGATTTTTCAGCATTTTTGTTCGGAGAGGCACGTCTGTTCGTCTGGGGTTCTATCATAAACACGGAAAATATATATAAATTGTGCTTACACTACTAAAATGCCTCATAAAGATATTTTGCATAACGGGAAATAGTTACGCGACTGTAAATACAGTCTATTATTGCCATTATGCATTTTATTTTCTTGAAAACAATCGCAATCCAGCTTTCCACGAGCGGTAATGGCGGACAGTGCACGCAGCCCTTTTTGACGTTCTCTGTAGGTCAAGGAATTTTCAATCGCAATAACGTAGTAGAAAATATCACAACATTGCAACGTAGCGTAGCAACTTCAACAAACAATGGGCGTTTTGTTATTTTAATTTCGTCGTGCGCATGCGCGGATCATGATAAACAAAACTGTTTACTAAAGTTGCTATGCTACGTTGCAAAAATTTTATGTTTTTCACTCCGTTACTGCGATTGAAAATTACCCGACCTACAGAAAACGTCTAAATGGGCTGCGTGCATTGTCCGCCATTACCTGAAAAGCTGGATACTAAACAGAAATTTTTGGAAATTCTAAATCAACGATTAGCAATTGGATTCTTTAAGAAGGAGGGCGAAGGAGTATTCTCAAGAAAACATCGGAGACTGGTTTATCAATATTTTGGGACTATGTAACGATAATAGCTGTTGAATTTTTTTTAAGGAACCTGTATTATTCATAGATGAAGCTAGAGATCGCTTTCGGCAACATTCTAAAAGGTGCATCAATAGTTCGAGTTTTAAAAACAGCTGGACTGACATAGAAAAAAATTGAAAGACATGCTATACAAATTAGAAAAGCGGATATTTTTAGGTAACGATGACATTGAATATTAGGAGCACAAATTTTATTAATTTGACTAAATTGCGGGAGCATTTTTATGGAAGCTGAATCAATTAGTCTTCATCGATGATTTTGTTTTCGATTCCCGTAATATGCTACGAAACTACGGATACGGAGTAGAAGAAAAAACGTGATTTTTCGTGGAGAATTCAATCGACCTCCGCATAGCCGTATTTACCATTGTGGGGCCCCGGGGCTCAGTGTTAAGTGGGGCCCCAAAATAAAACAAAACCGTTTTTAACTTTTTCCCAGAGAGGTATAGCCACAGACAGACGTCCAAGCAAGAACAACATTGATCGAAAATTCTGTGTAAATTTTCGAAGAGAATCGCGTTATAAATCACTTGTACACTAGCGCCGCCTGGTGACCTTATCGCTACAATACTTTTTTTTCGCTGGTGTACGAGGCTAGCGTCACTGGTAGCGCTATCTGGTTACGAATCGCTACTACAAAAAACTTTACACAAGTTTGGAATTCAGCTTGGACGTTTGTCTGCGATATAGCAATCACTGCAAAAACTAAAGGTATAAAAGTGCTCAAAAGGGCCGAATGTCGTATATCATTTCACTCAGTTCGACGAGCTGAGCATTTTCTGTATGTGTGTGTATATGTGTGTGTAACGCTCTCCCGATCTCACTCGATTTTCTCAGAGATGACTGAACCGATTTCAATGAAATAAATTGCTTATGAAAGGTCTAGTTGTACCATAAGACTGTATCGAATTTTATTGTAATCGGATTTCTAGTTTAGAGGTTATGTATCAAAATGTAGAAATCACGAAACATCAATATCTCGGAAACCACACAACCGATTTGAACAAAACTAATTTCAAATGAACGGGTTACCTAAAACCCTTAGCTTTTGAATTTTATGAAGATTGAACTTGTGGTTCAGGAGTTATGAAAAGAAACGTGTCCTGGAGACTATTTAATCTCACTCATGTTTCTCAGAGATGGCTGGACCGATTTTCATAAAATCAGTGTCATATGGAAGGTCTTGTTGCCCCATAAGACCTTATTGATTTTTTTTGCAAACGGATTAATACTTTAACACCCTATTGAGTTTTACTGTAATCGGACTGTAACTTCGTCTGTAATGTGAAAATCACGAAACTTCATTATCTCAGAAACTACACAAACGATTTGAACAATATTGATATCAGATGAACGGGCTAGATCGCAGATTTCTAGAGTCCGTGAGCAGATTTTTATTCATTCGATTATATTTGCAGATTTTCCATAGTTTTGTGTTTTGTGTAGATTCATAAAAACAGATCTGTCAAAATAACGAGTGCATCAGTATCGGCAGCGTTGCCAACTCTCCAGTTTTTTTGTGAATATTTCCAGTTTTTTTGGGCACACCAGCGAAACAGCTAAAGGTTGAATATCTCCAGTTCTTGAAAAATTGTTCCAGTTTTTTCAGCTTTCTATTCGTCACCTTATTTATTGAATTCATTCCCCTTAAACGTTTGGTCGTTCCAATATTTCATGCTATCGTGAGTATAATGAGTAGTTTCACTAACTTTTTCTTATAACTTGTTTTTGTTTCTTGCCAATAATATTAAAAATATGAAGGTTTCTTTCTTCCCTCAATTTTGTAGGTTATCGACTCGCTTCTCAGGATGAAAAACTGCAGATTGATTGATGTCGGTTTATTTCCTGTAAGCAACACAACACTCCCATTTGAAACAATGTTGCTATTGTTTTACTGTTTGTCTCAATAATTTATAAATTATTTCGTAAATTTAGTCGTTTTGTAAATTTGCTACGTTTATTTGAAATAATTTGACAGTTAAAATTTGCGAGTATACATCACATGGGCCGTGGCGGAACAGAGTGATCTAAAGACCATTTTTTACGAAAATGAGTTTTTTGCATAAACCGCATCTAGAAGTTGAAGTTTGGAGATTAAGAAAATTTCGGAAAATCGAATTGTAAAGCTGATTTATTCCGTGTTGATAATTCGTCCGAAACAGAATGGCCGTTTTGTTTCGGAACAGAGTGGTCTATGTACATAAATCGATGTAATACTATCATGTAACACGTAACATGTAGCATATTACAAGTGATAAGGAACATGCCACTTGTTTTGTACATGTGACACGTGATATGTAACATGTTACACGTAATGTAACACGAAAAATGTAACATGTAAAATATTATGTAATATGTAATATCTTGTGTTACATGTAATGTAACTCGTGACATCTTACATGTGACATGCTATATGTATCATATAACATGTGACACTAGCCATTTTATACGATTTACCGTCATTTTCTTTGGCATTTACCAGGTTTGTGTACATAGACCATTCTGTTCCGAAACGATTCGAGGATTCCAGTGAATATAGATATGAAGTCAGAGTGGTGTATGTACATTGGTGAGATAAAATCACCGATTTCGCAAAGAAACTGTTAATTTTATGTATCCCAATGTTAAACCACTTCATAACCTTTATATCAGAACATTTTGTTTGAAAGAATCCGTTGAACAGAATTTTATTCAGAGATTTTTCGAAAATTGCTTCTTCTGAACAATTTGCTCGATGGCACATAGGCCACTCTGGTTCGCAACGGCTCATATTTAAACAAATTTCGGAAATATTTTATAAGTATCTTGGTAAAATATTAACGAGAATCTCGTTAAAGTTTGACAGGTTTCAATTGTTGGTTTCACAGAAACTCGGTTTTTAAATGTTTTATCGAGAACTCAGCTGTTGAAATCTCGGTAATTTATTTTACCTTGTTGAGTGGTGTATGTAATAACTTAATTCGTGTGACTAGTTTATGTAAATTGTAAACTGTTAATAGTGGTTGCCCTGAGGACGAGGAAATATATCCTTAAAACGTCGGCTTTGACATAGTAATACGTGTTTTAAAGAAACCCGTGAACGAAATTGCCATATTGAACCCATTATTTATTTTACCGTACTAGGTGATGATTTCTTAGTGTGTTTAAAACAAAAGAAAAATGGTAAAAACAATGCAACATCTTAATAAAACACGAATCGCAGGGGTAAATTTCTATAAAGGTTTTAATATTGATATTAATGATTCAAGATATTTAATTTTACCTAATGATGACTTCAGTGCAGGTACTCAAAAGTAAGTGAGTCACTTTAATCCGCCAATGCATATTTGAGTTGTCACTTCAAAGGGTATAGCAACAGCTTGTGTTTGAATGTTCCTAACCAAGCGTGTAAATCGACGATGAAAACTCGATGAAACGGCGAAATCCTTACTTTTTTTTTTGTCGACTCGCCTATTGATAATTTCAAATCGCACTTTTCGCCCGTTATCGCTCGACTGTTTACAAAATACATCGTGATTTTGATTGGCGATGGCTGGATTTGAACTGCGTCGGTTGAATAAAAATCTTTTACTCGCGTGATTCATCAGTCCGGTGATTTTAATAGTGGTAATTGTGCAGTGAATATTTATGATTACTAGTTTGTTGAGAAGAGTGCTATTTGAAAGTTAGAATTCACCCGTAAAATATGAAGCTTGTTACTGACGCCAGCTGTGAGTCACTGGAACCGGTTCGCATTGCCATCCGCGAGCGACCGACTGATTGCGTTGAAGTTGAGAGCACAATACAACACCACTTCGCAAATGATCAGATTTTGATAGTGGATGAGAGACCGTTTGTGTTCGATTACGTGTTCCGGCCGGGGGCATCCCAAGCGCTAGTGTACGATGCTTTGATTCGGCCGCTGGTCGTCAAAATGATAAACGGATTTTTCTGCACCGCATTAGCTTATGGGCAAACCGGAACAGGCAAAACCTTCACAATGGGACTGCAATGGGATCATAGTGGACCCCATGACATTAACCGAGGTATGATAACGCGAGCCCTAGATCAGACTTTTGAGCTACTCAAAGAATCAAGAAACAAGGAGGATTACGAGATTGAGGTGTCATTTGTGGAGATTTATAACGAGAAAATTTATGATTTACTGTCGGAAAACTCATCGGAGCCTATAAATACGCGTGGGTGTAAGTTCAATGGTGGAACAAAGCGTCAGGTCAGTCGAGCGGGACAGGCTCAAGATATTCTAATGGAAGGAAACAAAAATCGGCATGTACGGCCGACCAAGATGAATACGCTTAGTTCGAGATCGCACGCTATTTTTAGCATTCATGCTTCAGTTGTACACGATGATGCAAGGATTGTTTCTGCGTTACACCTGGTGGATTTGGCAGGTTCCGAGGGTGTCCGTCGCACGGGACATCAAGGAGTGGCCCTGGCCGAAGGCGTTCACATAAATCAGGGCCTACTGAGCATCGGGAAGGTGCTGCAGGCGTTGTCCATCGGGAGTAAAGTGGTTCCGTATCGTGACAGTATCCTTAGTACGGTACTGCAAGATTCGCTTAATTCTAACTCGTATCTAACGCTGTTAGCTTGTGTGAGCCCGCTGCCCGAAGATTTGAGCGAGACACTGTCGACGATCCGGTTCGCACAGGGTGCCAAGACGTTGAAAAACAATCCGCAAATCAATGCCATCACGGCGGAGCTAAAGGTAAGGATGATTGATGCACAACAGCCTTTGAAAACAGCAAAATATTTAAATATTAGTCATGTGCAGCCCTTCAATAAAATTAGAACGCAAAAAAACAAGACACTTAAATTGCTTTTTACGCGGATTTTAAAATTTAAATTATTTAGGTCGTCTTTACGTGGCTATTTTTTATTTGATTTTTATTTTTCAATCGTTTATTTAGAGTGTCCGATGAGTTTAATTATTCCAATTGCTGCATATTCACTGATTTTACGTGATCGTTTCATTCTTTTCTTCTAATCTTCATCTCGATTCGCGGGTGAAAATAATATGTACTGCTTTTGATTGTTTGTGCAAAGTATTTAGCAGAAATGATTCAAAACCTTTAACAAATATTTTTTTTTTGTACACGAATTTTGGAATTCGAATTTAACTAAAAATTGTCAATTAACCCTCTAGTGCCCAGTACCGCCGTTAGACGGTCTTCAGTTGAACCTCAAAAAAACTTCAATCAATACTTAAAAATTGTTTATAAAGTTTCAAAGTGCTTTTTTCGAAGTTCATCTGAAAATTAATTTGGGCACTAGAGGGTTAATTAATTTTGCGTGGCTAATCACAAATGATGACTTTTCAACCTTATTAGAGCTGTCATCATTCGCAGCGATCCAAACCTTCCTGTCAAGAGAAGGGAAACGACCATACAACTAACTTAATTGCTAACTTTTTGATAAACAAGTTTGTTCACACAATTTGGTTCCAACGTTTCAAATCTGATTTTAGAATGTAGTTTCTTGTCACCTTGTAGAATGTATTTAAAATTTATTCAATGAACACGTTCAACCAATTGCTGCGAAATTTATAAATAACGAATCTCCCCTTCTCTTATCAGATATATCCCAACCGGACCATGTCCCGACAGCAGTCTGTCATGTTTTTCCGGTACACTGCTTCTAAATCCTTTGAACCAAAGCTTTGTTCGGTGATCTCGCCATCTTGCACTTGCTTTGACCAACCTTCTAAACCGGGTACGTCCTCGGGTCTGGTAGTTATTATTGGCAAACCGATGGTAGCCATCACTAGTCCCATATGGCCGAAGCGAAGTAGTTGTGCTTGAAAAGCGTCCCATGGGAACAGTCGCTCCGGATCGGAACCCAATCGGCGTACAAACTCCGACAAAGTCGTATGGTAAACGCTTAGCAGTTTTTCATAGTATTTATCGCGAAACGCTTTGTCCGTAACCAAGAAGATGAAGTAGGTTAGATCCAAAACTGGTGAGCCATACCTGGAGCACTGCCAATCGAGCAAGCGAATGTCAACCGGTTTTCCGTTCTGTAAAAGCAATATGTTGAAATACTACACGATGTTATAAGTATTTTTCAAACTTACTTCGTATTTGTACAGGAGATTGTTTTGCCAACAGTCTCCCTGTCCTATGACGGCATACGGCTCGGCGGGTTCTGCCGCCAGCAAATTCTTCGCCAATTCGGTCCACGACAATGCTAGGAGTCGTTTGGTTTTGGTATACACTTCCGGCTCTTGTTTCTCGTCTAGCAAACCGAGCGCTCGAGCACCCATTTGAGCATAGAATGTTTGCATCAACTGATCGGCTTCCGGAAGTGACAAAATATCCGACATCTGTTGGAATCGTTTCATTCGTTCCGGTTGCTGGTCTTTTAGTGCAAAAGAAATTGCATGAAACCGAGCCAAGGTCCGTATCATCAATAAACACTCATCAACGGTCATTATCCTAAATCGGTCCACCATCACAAATTTTTCTTCGCACAAATCACGCATGAAGATTGCTTCCTCATGGTCGGTTAGGCTACCTTGTAGGTAGGTGGGTATATGACTGAAACCCTCGTTAGGATCTACTCCTTTGGATCGCTGGAACTCCATCATCATAGGAAATACCTCGCTGTACATTAAGATTTCTCGCTCAAAACAAGCTCTCACGAAGAACTGCTTGCGTCGAGTTTCATCCTGTGGAGGTAACTTCGCGATGATGCTAACCGTTGATTTGTTTCCAGTTTTCACTTGAGCACGATAAATAATGCAACTATAGTTGTCACCTTTATTCGAGCCGGCCTGTATTTTCAGAGATGATAGATCACTGTTCGGCAATTCCTTTCGAAGCAAGTCTTCTAACGCCTGCTGACAGGAGGCAATTGGAAGCGTTGAAAAGCTTTCCGGCGTGCTTGGCATGATGCTTGGTTTCTTATTTAGATTTAAGAATATTCCACAATGCAAAAGGCGACTAGAATTTCGCTAACACTAACGTTCTCTAACACTAACCGACAATGATAACTGAATTCAATTGTGCTCTTCGTCGTTGGGCCTAGTTGAGAGTGTACTGCACAGCTGTTATTCAATGATTGATAAGTAAAGCCGAAGGCGTAGAGAACCGTGCGATCTACGAGTGTGACGAAATTTTTGGTTTTAGAGTGTTTCCAGCCAGAATCATCTGAAAAAAGCAAAACGCAAAAATTGAAGCGACTTTTCGGATTCGTATTCCAGTATTAGTGTTTTGGTATGTATTTTAGCACACATTTTATTTGAAGCATTGTAGTTCAGAAACCAGTAGCTGCATGCAAAAAACTATCTTGGAACGAATTGTAGAAAAATTTATAATAATTTGCAAATAAAAACATAATAAACATTATATTTTGAATTTTAACGAAAAAAAGAGTGGAATTTGTCTCTTATTTTTTTCGTGAAAACTTAAAGTTATTACAAAACTGTTGATTAAAAGCATATGTTTTGAAGTTTATTTTTATTCCAATGCTTTCGAGAATTTTAAATGATTTTAGCAGTTATATGAAATTATTATTTTTACTATTGTTATTTTTATTATGATGTTTAGCAATTTTTGTCATCCCATTACACGTTTCAATGATATTTGGTATTTGGTAAAAAACTTGTAGTAAATAACTTTCTGAATGCAGTCATCATTTCTCCATCCTGAATTTTTTAATAAAAGTTTTATCATAACTCTAAGTTTCTTAGAGAAAAAAATTACACGCCCTATTTGAAAACTACTTAGTAGTTTATTGGGGCCGTTCCTAAACCACGTGGTCATATTTTGATCACTATTTATACCCTTCGTACCCCCAGTGGTCTTTCGTGGTCTTTTGGCTAACCCCCCCTTTCCGACTTTAACCACGTGGTCTTTTCATTTGTCAACTGCCAAAAATTAGCTCAATTTTTTTACATTTTCGTTATTGAACTTTCAGTACCTACATGCTATATTTCTTAAATGCAAAAGCTTCATTCTTGACTTGGTGGCAACAATAAATTATAGGTCAGGAAAAAAGACCACGTGGTCACCCCGGTGCGTGGTCTTTCGTGGTCTTTTGAAGAAACTCCCCGTCCCCCTATTTATGACCACGTGGTTTAGGAACGGCCCCTAAGAATCTTTATACCCTCGAAAAATACTCAGTTTGCTGAGTCAGAGATGTGTGCAAAGTTTTATTTAAATAAAAAAAAACTTAGTATTGAAGGATAGGTCATCTGGCATGGAATGGCTCTTTAGGAGAATAATGGATGGAATAAGTGAGTGCGTTTCTTTCTTATATTTGCCAAACATCATCACCATCAATTGGTTTGTCCTTCGTATTGTTATCAGCGCTCAAAAAAAGATAGGGTTGCGTGCTTTGCACATTCAGGGAAAGACTACCTCCAAGAGCTGAGCTTAGTTTTCAAAAATTTGCTTTGAAAAAAAGTCTTAGATTTTTTAAAAAACACTTTATTTATTCATCATCGAATACTTATCAGAACAAATTATGAACGTCGTTAACTCAGGGTGTCTCTGAAGTAGATGAAGTTGTAAAATTCGAAGTCCAATCAGAACGGAATCTTGGAAGTTCGTAATAAAGCCAACAATTGAAGTTACTTTCATTTTTTAAATGGATGATGCGTAACTATTCTGGAGCAGTTTGGTCTAATTTTAAATTTTAAAGCCAGGAGATGATCTAGCTGAGCAATTCCAGAAAAAAACTGGCAACCAATTTAATCGACCATGTTTGATTTGGTTGAACTCTCGCATAGATGTTTCTATGGGCTAGAGATGCCATTTTGTGCTTGTTAATGAATGGACGAACCGGATTAAACGAAAAGTAACTGGACACTGACGCCAAAGAACCGACTTTCCACGTGGTCGAGCCGAGGACAATATCTACGCAAGCAAAAGAATAAGCGAGTATAAAACAGTAATTTTGTTGCTCTACGTTTCCGTTACAAGCGAAATTAAGTTTTCGTTTCCCTTTCTCTTGGCAAATAAAGATATAACAGTAAATATACTGGTTGTTTACCAGGGGATTGCTAGAAACATCTCAACATCATCCCCGCCTTGAGGAAGCATCACAATCCGGAAGTGGACATAGCTTCTGAACTGGATATTGATACTCTGTCTTGCCTCGACGCAAAGTGACAATACGCACCAATTCCTGCTGATCTGGATGCACCGCAGATACTCTGGCCAACTCCCACGCTGAGGATGATACATTTTCACCTTTCACCAAGACTAGCTGACCTGGTTTTATGTGCTGGCTTGTTGTCCATTTTCCTCATGGTTGCGATTTCGCCACTTGTTCCAAAACTCGATCGTATGAACCTTCTTCCAACGATCAAGTCGACTCATTTGCACTTGTGATACATCAGGTTCGGGTAGTAGATTTAACGGCTGGCCCACAAGAAAGTGCCCCGATGTGAACGCTTCAAAATTATCGACCGATGACGAAATAGGGCACAGCGGCCTCGAATTCAGACACGCCCCGATTTGGCATTGCTGAAGGAGCTGATTGCGGAAATGTCACTCTGCGTCAGATTTCATTGCAATATCCTCGCCGCGCATGGAATCAAACAGAAGTATATCAATCTTTTCTCTATCTTTTTCTCTGTCAAAACTTGTTTTCAGATTGTAAAACTAATTTATCAAACTTTCCCGAACCCGAAACTCTCCCGAACCTACTTTAAGCAGTTTCCATCTGTTTTGAAGGCGTTTTTTTTCAGCACCCGAAGTGGCTCCTGAATGGCTGCAATATAGGTCGATTTGTTTCGATTCATGTTTATTCACAGATTTCTTTGTGATTTACGGTATTTCTCATATTCGTAAGACAGCTAGACGATCAAAGTTTTCGTTTCCATCATTGAAATTGTCGATATTGATCAAAATTCAGGAGTTTTCATCGACTGATTAAAATAGCGCTACTGCTTAAGCCGTTCCTTACCCTATCTCTTCATGGATCTCTCTCATCGAGTGTTACTGGAGCGAAGCAAAATTGGACGGGCATAGTCCACCCCCACCAGGAGCAAATGGACGACATGCCTTAACACGTGCCGCTGGAAGACTTCCCAGCAATTGTTGAGCCGTTTTTGCCTTCAAGCGACAGCACTTTACACAGTTAGGTACGCACAGTTTGCTTCACTACGTCTTTACATTCTTAAATGTAGTAGTACTGGTCGATTGTTGCGGTCAAAAGCGATGGACCGTCGTGACAATTCTGAAAATGTGGTTACTCCACTACCTCTGTAAATCGATGTTCCTGCGGTACGATTATTGGATGCTTAATGCGAAACGGGTGGTTGTTGTAAGCGACCACCAACTCGCATTGTTTCGTGTTTATTTAGAAATGGGTACATATCACTGATCTTGGATTTTACGGAAACTCCATGTCCATGCGAACTGTCCAAGTGGTCTTGCTATACGTTTCATCAGCCTTGCCAACAGTTCTGCTGCATTTAGTTCAAGGCGGGGGATCGCGTCTTGTTCAACCGGTGCCACCTTCTTTTTATTTGCAATCAGGCTAATACTAATTTTACCATGTCAAACCGATCTCAAACAAACTACTGCGGTGTATGCTTCCTCAGAAGCGTCTGAGAAACCAGTTCAATTTGACCTTGAAAGTTTGCCATCCAGCTGGGATTTTTAACTAACATTTGTTCACATGCATCTCCGATGCACGGGAGTAACGCATCATGCCAGTTCAAATCATAAAGCCAACATTGTTGATAAAGAATTTTTGCACGAATGATAACCGATGTAAACCATCCAAACGGATCATACAATCGCGCAGTGTCCGACTGCAACTGGTGTTTTGTGTTGGATGGAACCATCAACTTGCAAATTTTTCTTCAGGTAACCAATGAGTACCAAACGCCTTTACCGGATTCCGATTGTCCGGAAATTTGATTGGTTAAGCATTTACGTTGACATCTGAAAATAAGCTGGAATCCGGTGTTGAGTTCGAACTCCACTTCCACCAGATGAAACCAGAATTGTGCAGGATGTCGTTAATTGGCTTAATCAACTCTATTGCTTCTTCGTTTGTCTCAGCCCCCGAAGTCAGATCATCGACGTAGGTTCATTTGCTCAGCAGCGCCAGGATATTTTTTCTCTAACACTTCCACTGCCTTCTACAACGACAGTCAAAAGCCGAAAATGTTGTATAGGCTTATCCTATGAATCTCGTCATACCATGCGTTGATAATTCGTATCGTCTGGATGTACCAACACCTGGCGGTACATCTTTTCGATGTCCGCTGTAGATACCACCGAAAAAGAACAAAATCTCAGAAGGACATCAAATTAATCACCATTGATATTAGGCGCATTCAGCAACAAATCATTGAGCGATGCTCCGGACGACGTAACACATGTTAAATACAACGCGAAGTTTGGTGGTAAGACTGTCTTCTTTGCTGACTCTATGGTGAGGCCAATAGCAGGACTTCCTGCAATCAACTGCTACTTCCGACTCAGGAATAGGGATGGGAAACCTATCGATAATTATATTAGTTGCCAGCTATCGATAGAATCGTTAAGCTTTTAGCGTTATCGATAGTTATTGATATTTTTCTCGCATTGGAATTCATACTCCACAGTGACGCCAGAACTGAGAAAAATTAATTGGCCTTGCCATTGTTGGAAGAGACTTCGATGCTTGTTCGCTCTCACATGAAATACTCTTCAAAATTGTTAGAAAAATGAGAGATAATCATTTTCGCTCACTCTAACTTGTACGGATAACGACGAGATTTAGCGTAGGTGCGAATTATGTGTGCGAATAAACTTTTAAATATTGTTCCTGTTCACAACGGAAGCAACACTTTGTTTTTTTCCTTTATCTAGTTCTAGCTGTCAAGCTATCGATAATTATCGATAGTTTTGAGGAATTCATCGATAATTATCGATAGCCATTTTAGTCGATATCAGGAATTAACTTCATATGGCCCAAGTGTATATACTCTTGCATGTATACGTTGCGTTGTATACCTTTCCTTGAAACTTTCGGTAGCCTTTTGATAAAGCGTCCATCTTTTGTATGTAGTAAAGTTGAATCGAAATGTTTGATTATTCTCTTTCCTCCTCCACTAAAGGTTTGGTGTCGTGCAGCTCTTGATCCTCTCAAAGCTGTCGCAGCGTACGGTAAACGTCGAAACCTTGGTGAAGATTGATCACGGCGTGATTAGTGTGTATACTCTCTTGTTTGCAAATTTTTTCTGCGATCATCCATTCAAATATGGAACGCTGTGTAACAGAAATGCCATTTTGATTCTTGACCTGCCCCGATTCAAGCACGGACGGAGAGACATCTGAACCTAAAATAGCCTCAACTGAACTCGATTTGTTGAATCGAGGATCAGCTAGTTGTGATCCCTTCAGATACGGCATGTTCGATGCACTAAACTGCTGGCACGGCGATTGTATAACAATTCCCCGAAAATTATTATCCCGAAACCTTTTTCCCAGAAAGATTTTCCCGAGTGTACACGCAAAAGTTAAAGCCTTGTACAATCATTGTGTCTTCCTGATTCGCACAAATGTTGCACAGAAATCGCACAATAAATGTGTGAAATGCATAACGCAACAGTTGTACTGCGAATACATTGACATAGAATGAAATCAGAATATGTATCATATACCGACACTTTATTTCTCACGTCGAGTGTATTAGTGACTGCTACTCATGGAGCAGTGCAAGCAGCAAACAACAACTTGTGAACTCACTAGATTTAAATAGCTATAATCAAGGCTGGAAAAAATCGTGTCGCATAACAATCATTCGGGTATTATCCCTGAACGTGCTGTTCATAAGCTTTCAATCCCAGCAAACCATTGCTATTGAAAGTTACACATTCTCACGCTTGCAGAGACAGCTTTGAACAAAGAAATATATGGTAGCTTTCTTTGATGATTTTGTGTCAGTATTGCCTGCTTTAGGCGGAACGAGCAACCTATAGCGAGTGTTTCACGAAAGAATCGTGAACGATTGCACTCAAGCGATCGCAACGATTCTTTCAAATGTTGGTTGCTTTGTAGGTGGAATTCGGCTACTCCACTTCGTGCATTCACCGTGACATACCACGATGATTCTTGGTGATTTCAAATATCACATGCTAATACACCATGCTATAATTTCCGTTAGCATTGATGATACCTGCTTGCTCCGGTAAGCAAACAGTTGAACGCAACCTAACCTTCATTTGGATTCATAATTTTGTATCACTGGCGATAATATCTCAAAGATTCTCGCGCAATGCAAGTTAACTTGGATACAATAAATACTATCGTGTTTGAATCATTCAGTCTCCTTCTATTGTATTTGGAACTCTTAGAAGCTAAAAACAATCAGCAGCGTTTATATGGAAAGCTTGTACGCGAGTGGAAATAGTTGAACGATATCTGATGAATCAAATAACACATTTGCATGAAATATTGCTAGTGAGTGAAAATTTCCATGCTTGGCTATGATACTCGATCGATTTACCTCGATGGATTAGGTCATTAATAAGTACCATTGAATGATTTGCAAAAAAAAGCGAACCAAAATTCTGTTCACAACATTTTGTAATCAACGCTAGCACCTCCCTGACACCGTAATCTCATTACCTATAGTTTGACAGTACAGGTCGGACTCGATTATCCGGAGACTCGATTATCTGGAAACTCGATTATCCGGAATTCGATTATCCGGAATTTTAGACTCGATTATCCGGAATTTTATTTTTTTGGTGTCCGTTTTCAATTATTATATCGAAATTTTGCCTTTACCATCCCTTCTGGCATATTTGTTACCATTTAAGTCAATTCCGGCATGTTTTGGACATGCTCGAATTAAGTGAAACTAATCAATGTCCAATTTATTTTTTTTTGCTTCTCAAGATTTTTCCCCTTTTCGCCTCAGAAATAACTTCTGGTTACGTCACTGCATCATACAAGTGAAATAAAGAAAAGAAATATTTATTTTATGTTCGTTAATCGCAAAATTTCAGTATTTTTTGTGTGATTCGATTATCCGGAAAACTCGATTATCCGGAATGAAAAATTGTTTGATGTTCGGGATAATCGAGTTCGACCTGTAACCCCATTATGACGAACCCCTCGATGCCGAGCCCCAAACAACAATGGCCGCAAAGAGAAGACATCTGACGTGCTCTTCACTCCCGTTCAGTGTTGCCTAATCTATCGATGTCGCTGTTTATAGCAGTGTGAAGCACAGCAGTGTAACATGCCATTTCATTCCCGCGTATACAAAAGTACAGGCTACGAACGTTTCAGGGAGGTGAACGCTAGCTTCACCGCAAAACTAGCAAAACCCTCCATTCCACGAAGCCACAAAAGCGTTGCCGATTCTTTATGGCAACACTTGTAAATTGTGAATAATTGTAATTTGTCATCCTGTGCACGCGCTTTTTTTTTCAAGCGACGGAGAAATTTCTGTCTCGCTCGTATGATTTCCATGTACGTGCGACGAGAATAGACACACACATATAATTTGCAGGTTGCTCTTTCGCTTCTCTTTCGGTTCTGATTACGACGCGCAAGGCGATGTCACGTCGCTTTACGAAATCTAAGACAAGACGTGACAGCTGGTCACCGTTACATTCAACCAATTTGAACCGGCTGCTGATTGGCTGAATCCGATAACGCAATCGTCACGTAGAAAATACAACGAGGTTACTTTTCACTGTAAAGCAGTGATGCTGAAGAGTCATAATTTAGTTATTATAATTGTTCATAAATAATGATGCAAAAGTATGCAAGGTACAAAATATTACCGAGTAAGTGAAATATCACTGTTACAACTTTAAAAATGCATTGATTAATCGTTTTGTACTATTTCGGTTGAAGTCCAAGAAACTTAGGAAGAAAAAAATTAGGTACCAAGAAACTTGGGAAGAAAAAATTTTATAGTAGAAGTATGCTTTATTGAACATAAAATAATAATTACAAATTGAGTATTATTCGCCTATATATTGCAATTTTAATTTGTTTTATTTTCATTGACCTGCAGAAGTTGTTGAAAATAATCATCCTGGCATCAACGGTATGGAACGTTCAAAAAAATTTCGACGGGGATGACGGCCGTTACGACAAGAAAAATAAGAAGCCAGCTGTCGCGTCTTATCTTAGTACGAAATGAGCGAGACACCAGTGCAGTGCATACTTGATACCAGTGTTGTTAGTCTCACTCATGCTATCTGTGCGTGCTTGCTGCTACTCAGGGTAATGCATGAAGAAGAAAGAGTATCTTGAAAGCGTGTGTGCAGAAGACTGGAGAAATGTAGCATATGTCTCGTTCCCAAGAAGAAAGAAGGAGGAAGGTTTTGCTTTTCGCTCGCTTTGCAATGCTGCTTGATACCAGTTGAAATTGTTTAAGTGTAGTAGTTTGGGGCTGCCAATTTGATTGAAAAAACGCTAGAGCATTAATTGCGTTATGCCCAACATGCAATCATTGTACTGGTTTCAAATCACATCAACAATTGCGCTAAAAACGAACAATTTTGTACTGATTTTACACCATCCAACTTTTGCGTGTACCAATTCCCCGAATGTACCTACAATCTCCCCGAAAGATATTTACCCGAATAAACTATTCTCGCGAAAACCGCAGTAAAAACGTTTTCTCCGAATGCACGATTTTTTTGTTCACACGAAGTACTAAAACTCCAGCTAAAAACATGCATTGATAAGTAAGATAACTCTTACTGCTTCACCTGCACTGTGCTAAGTAGGATGAGGCAAAGCGATCGATTTTCCAGAACCACTTTTTTGGTTCCATTAAGGGCCCCGAACAATCCTAAACTTACCGGAAGTCGATTGATTTATTTTCGCTTGGCGCATTTCAAATTTGTATGAGAAAACCAACTTTTTTACATGTTTCTTTCTCGAGAGTTTAGTAATGCTTTATTAGTGCACTACATTGCGTTAAAGTATAGTATTTTAGATGCTTAACAACTTTGTCGAAGACATTGAAGAGCTAGAATGTCTTTGAAAAAGTTACAGCTGTTTAAAGTTGAGCATGTCGAATTAAATGCTGAAAATTACTATTTCTGCCAACACTACCAGTGTACCTGTCCAGTGATCTGTCGCACAGAGTTTAAACACTCAACTAGATCTAGCAAAAAATGCGAATCAATATTCTAGATGTAGGTAGGATCTACAACATTTTGCAGAGGTTACTTCGGATGGTCTTGAGGTACGATGCTGGCCTAACAAGCCAGTCGTCGTAGGTTCGAGTATCGGCTCGGGAGAGACTGCTAGTGCCAGAAGGGTCGTAGCGCTAGCCCCGCAATTGTCCTGTACACTAAACAGTTGGCTGCGAAGTTTGTGTATAACAAACAGAAGGTTAAGTTTCGAATCGGAATGTAGCACCAAGGCTTTGCATTGTTTTACTTCGGATGGAAATCTGACACACCGGTACACTGGTAGAAAATTTCCGAATTCAAAATAGTAGAATCGATTCGTAAAAAATACTTCAGTTTTGCATGAAATAGTTAATGTATTATGGGATGGCAACAGGACACACACAGACTCAGGCACATTGCAAGCGGTATAAGCACTTGTATTGCACGCCTTATGCCCAAATATGGCAATAAAGGCGTTTTAAAAAATGAACTAGTGATAAGTCAAATATCATCAGAATGCAAAAATTTGGTCAATAAGACACGAAAAGTACCGTGAGTATGTTGAGTATCAAGGTCTGAACCCCTGAACTCAAGACCACAGTTTTTTAGTTTTAGGAGAGTTAAAAACTGTTAAGTAAAAGTATGGGGACTGTTTTGATTAAGTGTGTATTTAATTACATCTATAGACTGTGAAAATTTATAACAACGTTTACGCAGGCAACAAATACTGGTTCCGTGAAATACTGGATACGTGTAACACGGCTCTAGATGTATCCGAACTGGACCATATCCCGACAGCAGTCGGACATTTTTTGCCGATAGGTGGATTCGGTTTCTTCGGAGCGGAATTGATTAGCTTCTTCCGTGATGTCGAACCCGTTTTCCATTTTCTCTGCCATCTTCTCCAAGTCTGGGACGTCCTCGCTTTTGGTAGTAATAACCGGTAGGATCATAACAGCCATCAGCAGTCCGAATCTACCGAAACGCTTCAACTGTTGGTCCAAAGCTTTTCGTGGAAACAATCGCTCTGGATCTGATCCAAGCCGTCGCAGAAAACTTGTTAGACTTTGGTGGTAGCAATCGATCAGATTCTCGTAGTGCTGATCACGGAATGCTTTGTTCGACGCACTGAAAATGAAGTACATCAGATCCAGAACCGGAGATGCATAGCGGCTAATTTGCCAATCCAGTAGACGGAAATCCACTGGGACTCCGTTCTAGAAAATAAATAAGGTACTTTATTATTAAATCATTTTTTTTTCTACATAAACTCTACCTCATGCTTGAATAGCATATTATTATTCCAACAATCACCATGGCAGATCACAGCGTACGGTTCAGCGGCTTCTCCAAGAGTCAGATCTTTCACCATATCCATAAACTTTGGCATATACGTCCGATTCTTTCTCCGGATCTAAGGTTTCCAATGCCCTGGTAATTAACATACCGAACCAGACCTCCATTTGTTCGTCCACTTCGCGGGATGTGAACAATTCCGCCATTCCTCGAAATCGTTCAATTCGTTCCGGTTGCTGATCTTTCAGTGCAAAAGAAAGTGCATGTAATCGGCCCAACGCTTTAATGACCATGCAGAAATGCTCTACGCTTAGCTCCTTGTGCCGGTCGAACATGTCAAAGCCATCTTCCTTTAAATCTCTCATTAGAATGACCTCTTCGCATTCGACAAGGTAGGTTCGTAGGCAGCGTGGGATCTGGTTGAATGCTTGCTCTCCGTCCGTAGTATCGATGCCCTTTTCCCGCTGAAACTCTTCCATCATTGGGTATATCTCAGTGTAGAAACTAATCTCGCGCTCGAAGCTAGGTCGCGCGAAGAACTGTTTTCGACGGGCTTCACTCTGCGGTGGTAGCTTGGCGATGATGTTCAAATGTTTCCCCGTTCGGCGACACTCGGCCCGACCTCGGAACACTATTCCGATATAGTTGTCACCTTTGCAGGATCCAGCCGTCAGGCTGATGGTGACATCGTCAGAATCTAGTTCCTCACGAGCCGCCTCTTCAAGCAGCTGCTGGCTTGAGGCTACCGGTAACTTGCCGGTCGTTTCGTCGGTTCCGTCCAAGCACATGATGACCTATGCGGGGAGAAAAGGGTATGTGTTCAGTTTGGTTTCCTGCTTTGATTTGAACAGTTTACTACAGGCTAGGAGTATTTTCATAAAATTACTAGGATGATTGAAGAAATAGTAATTTCTAGTAAAGAAATCATAGTAGAGATTGCTTGCAGTCTCCGGAAACCTTTGGTAAAATGTTGTTGCTGCTGATGATGATTGTTGGGCGGTTTCGATTTCGTTCTCATACACCCAAGTCTCGTCACCGGTCATGATGTGCTGAATATTTTTTTCCTCATCTAAAATGTGCTGGATTTGTATCAGTCGTAGTGAGCACTTCTTCGGATACAGTTTTGCATAGTTCTTTTCGAAGAAAATTCAACAATTTAAAAAAAATGATGCATCTCATGCCCTAAACATCATGTAGAATACCATGAGCGGGTTCGTTTGACATGTTTAGCTCACTAGCTATCTCTCTTACAGTCACACGGTGATTTTCTCGCACTATTTCCGTCACTTTTTCGATGTTTTCTTCGTTTATGGTTATTGTTGGATGTCGATCTTAGCCCGAAAAATGAAACCATATGACAGATCGCGCTCAAACTTGATAAAGTCTCGTTTATATTTAAACAGGAGGTATGCGAGTCCTCGCGATAGCGTCGGTTGAAATGGTGCGTTAAAAGTTATTTCAAACAATTTCAAAGATATACCAAAATCTTCCCAAATCAACTGTAAAGCATTCTCAGCCTTTCAAGAAGTTATATGTAATTTGAAAAAGGTTTTCAAAAACGTTTTCACGGTGATGCAGAATTGCAAAGAAAAATCGAAAAACATGTCGCAAGCTTGGCTTAGCGTTAGTGTAAACGAGATTTCAAAAACAAAAACGGTTAATTACACTAAAGTCGCTTTTTACGCGGGGGATACGTGCCGCGTAAAAAAACCGCGTGAATTCCGGAATCCGCGTAAAAAAAACGCGTAAATTCCGGAATCCGCGTAAAAAAAACCGCGTAAATTCCGGAATCCGCGTGAAAAAACCATCGTTAATTTTGCATTTCGAGTGAAGGGAAGCCGAAATCCGGGCAAAAAAAACCCGTAAATTCCGGAATCCGCGTAAAAAAACCGCGTAAATTCCGGAATCCGCGTAAAAAAACGCGTTAATTCCGGAATCCGCGTAAAAAATCGCGTAAATTCCGGAATCCGCGTAAAAAAACCATCGTTAATTTTGCATTCCGAGTGAAGGGAAACCGAAATCCGGGCAAAAAAAAAACAGTAAATTCCGGAATCCGCGTAAAAAAGCCGCGTAAAAAGCGACCTTAGTGTATTCTTAAATGGTTGTTTTATCCTCTTCAAAGTAATCACAAGGCGTTGCACATATGTCAACGTTTATTCTAATCATAGCACTTTTAGAAGGGCGATTACGGTTAGGGTTTGCAATATTCCCGAGAATAGATTTCCCGGAAAACGGGAATGAAAAATCTCATTTCCCGGGAACTCCCGGGAACCGGGAAAGGAACAAATCCTTAGCAAAAATGAGATTTCAAATAAAGTTTATTAATAAAAAGTTTCAAACAATCGTTTACAATTTAATTATGAATTGAAGAACAAAATTTATTCAAGTTCACTCCAGAAATTCATGAACAATCGTCTATCAATCGCCTCAGTTCCGCTCTTAGAAACTGAAGAGTCCAATACTTTTAAAGCATTTTTAAGATTTTAAGATTTTAAAGCATTTGAATGCCTTCGCAATTAATGTGAAATCGCAGCCACGACCCAAGTTACACTGACTGAGTTTTATTAATTAATTGATTTCTGGTCGCATTGATTTACGGGTTTCAATTCTTTTTTTTTTATCAATTTACAGGTTTCAAAATTTTTTGTTAATAAACAAAGAAAAAATCAAGCAACTATCCGCTTAGTAGTAACCTCACTAGCAAAAAAAGATATGAAACAAAGAAAATATTTCTTAATTTATCTTTTACTGAATAAGACATCATATATTTTTGACAAATAAATTAAGCAAATAATTTGATATTACACGGCAAGCAAATATTGATCGTCGTTTCAAGCAAATATTTGCTTCGTCTAATGCACACTATGAAGCTGCTCTACACTTCTACGACGTAAGTTTCGTGTTTTGATACGAAGTTTAGTTTTATTGCAATATTGTATGGAAAATTTTCCGAGGAGCTCGGGAATCCCGGGAATCTATATTCCTATTCCCGGGATCCGGGAATCCCGGGAAAAGGCAATTCCCGGGAAATCGTTCCCGGGATTGCAAACCCTAATTACGGTATAGCTCTTCGATTTTTTTTTTCCATGACTTCAGTTGTCTTAAATGGTTTTAATTCTATGAAGGATTCGTTTGAATTCGCAATGTGGTGTTGAAAATTTATATGTAATTAATGCACGCGCATTTTTTTAGCGTTATCATTAAATTTATTTTTCGCAGCTGAAATTTGTGCTCACCCTATCTTCTTCTTCTTACTATATAAAAATGGAATTCCGTAACGCTTGATCTTTTTGATATTATTTCCTCCGTCTCTGTGGTGTACAGTAATCATCATCATTTAAAATCGTTCTAAATCAGAAAAATAGGCGGTGACATAAAGGTTTTTTAACAGGAAAATGTTCGCTGATGTTCAGGAAAGACATTTGGAGAAAAATAATTAGTATCTGATTACTAAAATTTGAGATATTATTCACAAAACTACGTAAAACATGCAAAATTATGACTTTCTGTGCTAAATTTGCCTCTAAATCAAAATTCAAAGCGATGACATATGATTCTTTTTTCACTAAAATATTTGTTAATGTTCAGGGAGGACATTCGAGGAAAACTAATTAGTATCTGATTACTAAAACTTGAGATATTATTCACAAAACTACGTGAAACATGCAAAATTATGACTTGTTTTGCTTAATTCGTCTCCAAATCAAAATTCAAAGCGATGACATGTGATTCTTTTTTCATTAAAATGTTCGTTGATGTTTAAGAAAAACCTTTGAGAAAAAATAACAGGTATCTAATTACTAAAACTTGAGATATTATTCACGAAACTACGTAAAACATGCAAAATTATGACTTTTTGTGCTAAATTTGCCTCTAAATCAAAATACAAAGCGTTGACATATGATTTTATTTCACGAAAATGTTTTTTAATGTTCAGGAAAGACATGTGAGGAAAAATAATTAGTATCTGATCACTAAAACTTGAGATTTTATTCACAAAACTACGTAAACATGCAAAATTATAACTTTTTATATTTGATTCGTCTCCAACTCAAAATTCAAAGCAATGACATGTGAATCTGTTTTTCATTAAAATGTTCGTTGATGTTTAAGAAAAACATTTGAGAAAAAATAATTAGGCTGATACAAATTTCGGATTCTTTTTATGTCCAAGGTTATCAAAGTTAGCAGAGGGGGTGGCAAAAAATAAATAACACCGAGACGAAAAAAAAAGAAATATCTTTGATCAAAGTTTGTGTGCAAGTTATGACGTTTGTAACTTGCACTCAAAATTACGTTGAAAAATAACACCTTATTATTATTATTATTCATTTCGCTTGCCTTTCTTTTTTTTTTTTTCTTCACATAACATTTATTTGACACGGCACAAATACAATTTAATGTTTAACGGCGCCAATTATATCTGATGACTTAAAAACTAAAGCAAATTTTTTATCCTCGCTGCCGACTACGAGCTGAAATTAAGTCTAACTTAAAACTAGCATGGGATTTCCAATCAGTGTTTTGTTGTTCAATGGTCGTCTGATAATCGTCGAATGGCATGTATGGATTCGTTCTGCTGAGCCACGATGTCGTGAGTTGGGACAGAGGCTCGTAGTCCTTGGGTCCTGGTTCTGTTGTGCGGGGTCTGGTTGCTGGTTTTGTGCTTAAGGTTCAAACGTGTTCTTGTCGTTTTGTTGGGTGTAGACGGAGGGGAACGGGACTAGACTGGGGCGTGGATGGATTTCAGGAAAACGTATATAAGGGACATGTAGGATAGGTCACGGCTCGCCAAGACATCACGAACAGGAACAGCCGGCTGTCTACCCTCGGCCTGCAGGGAAGCTATTAATTTAGACCTGGCGTCACGGTGTACAGGGCATGACCAAACCACATGCTCTATGTCGTGATAACCTTCACCACAGGCACAGATACCACTTTCCCCGAGCCCAACACGACGGAGGAGCGCGTCAAATCTATAGTGATTGGACATAAGCCGGGACATCACGCAAATGAAATCCCGACCTACATCCAACCCCTTGAACCACGGGTTCGTCGATACTTTGGGGATTATGGAATGTAACCACCTTCCCAATTCCCCTCTGGTCCAAGCATTTTGCCAACTGATGATCGTATTCTGACGTACAAGTGCGAAAAATTCATTAAAGGCAATCGGTCTTTCATAAATATCACCGTTTGTTGCGCCCACCTTAGCCAAAGAGTCCGCTTTCTCATTACCCGGTATCGAGCAGTGAGAAGGGACCCACGCTAAGGTAATCTGAGTAGATTTTTCGGATAAAGCACTCAGATGTTCCCGTATTTTCCCCAGGAAATACGGAGAGTGCTTAACATCTTTCATCGATCGGAGAGCCTCAATGGAACTGAGACTGTCCGTAAAGATGAAATAATGGTCCGTGGGCATTTTTTCGATAATCCCTAGGGTGTACTGAATTGCAGCTAATTCTGCGACGTAAACAGAAGCAGGATTATCGAGCTTATGGGAGACGGTTAAATTGTTATTGAAGATACCGAAGCCAGTGGACCCATCAAGAAGTGATCCGTCAGTGTAGTACATATTGTCGCAGTTGATGTTTCGATATTTATTGAAAAAAATTTTAGGGATCTGCTGCACGCGTAAATGATCCGGGATTCCACGAGTTTCTTCTATCATGGATGTATCGAAAAACACAGTAGAATCAGAAGTATTTGATAAGTCGACACGATTTGGAATATTCGAAGAAGGGTTAATATTTTGGGACATGTGATTGAAATACAATGTCATAAAACGGGTTTGAGAATTAAGTTCGATTAACCTTTCAAAATTTTCAATCACGGGACGGTTCAAGACCTCACATTTGATTAGAATACGAGAAGACAGGCTCCAGAAGCGGTTTTTCAATGGTAGTACTCCAGCTAAAACCTCCAAACTCATCGTATGGGTCGACTGCATGCAACCTAAGGCGATACGCAAACAACGATATTGTATTCGCTCCAGTTTGATCAAATGTGTGTTTGCTGCGGAGCGGAAGCAGAAACACCCGTATTCAATAACAGACAATATCGTTGTTTGGTAAAGCCTTATAAGGTCTCCTGGATGGGCTCCCCACCATTGTCCGGTTATTGTACGAAGAAAATTCACTCTTTGTTGACATTTTTTCATCAGATACCTCACGTGACAACCCCAGGTGCCTTTAGAGTCGAACCAGACACCAAGATATTTGTGTACCAAAACCTGAGAAATCGTTTTACCCATTAATTGTGTTTGAAGCTGAGCAGGTTCATGCTTCCTAGAAAAAACTACTATCTCAGTCTTCTCCGGAGAGAATTCGATACCTAGCTGTAAAGCCCAAGCAGACAAATTGTCCAAGGTATCTTGCAATGGTCCTTGCAAATCGGCAGCTTTGGCTCCTGTAACAGAGATTACACTGTCGTCTGCAAGTTGTCTTATCGTGCATGAATTTGCCAGACATTCGTCGATGTCATTTACATAAAAGTTGTAAAGAAGGGGGCTTAAACATGAGCCCTGGGGAAGACCCATGTAGCTAATGCGAAAAGTTGCCAAATCGCCATGCGTAAAATGCATGTGCTTTTCGGACAACAAGTTGTGCAAAAAATTGTTCAAAATTGGAGAAAATCCTTGTCGGTGAAGTTTACCCGAAAGAATGTCAATAGAAACGGAATCAAAAGCCCCCTTAATGTCCAAGAACGCAGACGCCATTTGTTCTTTACGAGCATACGCCAGCTGAATATCTGTTGAAAGCAACGCAAGACAATCATTCGTCCCTTTGGCACGGCGGAAGCCAAATTAAGTATCTGATAGTAGACCATTTGATTCGACCCAATGGTCTAAACGACGGAGTATCAATTTTTCCATCAATTTCCGGATACAGGATAGCATTGCAATCGGCCTATAAGAGTTGTGATCAGAAGCTGGTTTCCCTGGTTTTTGGATGGCGATCACCTTCACTTGCCTCCAATCCTGCGGTACAATATTTTGCTCCAGGAACTTATTGAACAAGTTCAACAAGCGCCTCTTGGCATTGCCGGGTAGATTCTTCAACAAGTTGAATTTGATTCTATCTAATCCAGGCGCGTTATTGTTACAGGACAGAAGGGCAACTGAAAGTTCTGCCATCGTAAAAGGTGATTCTATCGCGTCGTGGCCCGGAGACGCATCGCGAACAATATTTTGCTCAGGAACAGAGTCCGGACATACTTTCCTGGCAAAATCAAATATCCACCTACTTGAAGACTCCTCGCTTTCGTTGACCGTTACGCGATTCCGCATTCTTCGGGCTGTGTTCCAAAGAGTGCTCATCGATGTCTCCCTCGACGTCTCGTTCACGAACCGACGCCAATATCCACGTTTCTTTGCTTTAGCCAAGCTTTTAAGCTTGGTATCAAGCTCCGAATACCGTAAATAGTCGCCAGGTATACCTCCCGTCTGGTAGGCCTTAAACGCGTCGGATCTTTGCGTGTAGACATCGGAGCACTCTTGGTCCCACCACGGAGTGGGAGGCCGTTCTTTGATCGTTACGCCGGGATATTTCTTCGTTTGGGCTTGCAACGCGGCGTCGAGAATCAAGCCCGCGAGGAGGTTGTATTCTTCAAGTGGTGAATGATGTTGAATCGACTCGACCGCTTTTGAAATCATTTCCTCGTATAACTTCCAATCGACATTTCGTGTGAGGTCATACGGAATGTCAATTGGTCGCATGCGAGTTGACCCGTTAGTAATTGAAATAAGAATAGGCAGATGGTCGCTACCGTGAGGATCGAGGATTACCTTCCATGTGCAATCCAACCGTAGCGACGTCGAACATAAGGATAGATCCAAAGCGCTTGGGCGCGCTGGAGGTTTCGGGATACGTGTCATTTCACCGTTGTTTAAAATAGTCATGTCGAAGTCATCGCAAAGGTTATAGATTAAAGAGGAGCGGTTATCATTGTATGGGGAACCCCAAGCCACGCCATGAGAGTTGAAGTCTCCCAAAATCAAACGTGGCGAGGGAAGAAGTTCTATTAAATCAAAGAGCAGCCGTTGCCCAACCTGTGCTCTGGGGGGAATATATATTGAGGCAATACAAAGCTCTTTACCTTGTATTGTCATTTGACATGCGACAACTTCGATGCCTGGAATCGAGGGGAGGTTAATACGATAGAAAGAATAGCACTTTTTAATCCCTAAAAGTACTCCTCCATATGGGGTGTCTCGATCAAGGCGAATAATATTAAAATCATGGAAGTTGAGATCAATATTTGAAGTAAGCCAAGTTTCACAAAGGGAAAATGCATCGCATTTGTTTTTATTTATCAAAACTTTAAACGAATCAATTTTTGGTAAAATACTTCTACAATTCCACTGTAAGACAGAGATAGAATCCTTCATATACGCAGTTGAATTAGGCATCGAAGGATACAATCGCTGCAAGGAGAGGCCATTGGGCAGTCAACTGCTTCAAAAATGATCTAACTGTTGGGAGGAATGCTGTAAGAAAAATTTTAATTGGATCGGGTACATTGAAAGTTTCAAAAATCCAGTCCACAATGTCAGAAAATTTCACTAATCCAGAGTTTGTTTCATCAACTGGGAGTGTAAAAGGAGCAACTGGGGTTTTAGATGTTCCTGGCAGTGCTGGGAACTCCTTCTGGGACTTTAAATTTGCCAGCCCAGGAGGAGTTTGCTTCGGTTTTTCCGCAGCACTGTTTGGTTTGTTTGTAACCTTCATTTCACTTTGAGAAATCTTAGGACCTTTTCTGGGAAGTTTAGGAGAGGAAACACTTTTCCTCTTTCTAGACTCCCCAGGATTGGCGTAAGATGCTCCCGCTGGTGAATCGTCAGAATCGGTTTCCTCAGAGGGCAACAGATCGAAGGGGTTCGAAGTAACGGGAGAAGTGGTAACGGTCTTCTTCAGCATGTCAGCGTAGGAACGCTTTGAACGCTCTTTGAGAGACCGTTTTATTTTATCCCTGCGCTGCATGTACACCGCACATGTCGAGAGCTCATGCAGATTTTCTCCGCAGTGAATACACTTTTCAGCGTTAACACTGCAAGAATCTTCCGCATGAGACTCCCCACACTTGCCACAACGTGCCTTATTGCAGCAGTAGGCGGCTGTATGGCCTAACTGCTTGCAATTCAGGCAGTTCATGACGCGGGGCACGTAGAGCCTCACAGGGAGACGAACCCGGTGGATCGAGACGTGGCTTGGTAGTGCAGACCCGGCGAACGTAACTCGAAACGAGTCTGACGGAGTGTATACTGTTTTGCCACCGATGATCGATGCTGACCGCAATTGCTTGCAGTCGAGCACCTTTACTTCGGGACACGTTTTGTTCTTAAAGCACCCTTTGGCACTTTGCAGTATACACTCGACGGACAGACTCGAATCGGTTATGACACCGTCGATCTCCACGTCTCGTGCGGGTATGTAAACGCGATACTCGCGTGTGAAGAGCTCAGAGCAAGCTATATCGTTGGCCTCTTTCAGGTTACCGACCACGACACGGAGCTTGTTAGGCCGGACCTTGGAAATTTCGGTCACGCCCTTGTACTCCTTCGTCAGGTCTTTAGAAATCTGCAAGAGGTTCAACTTTTTCGATTTCGGTCCTGCCTTTGGCCGAAAATAAACAGTATAGCTGCCCTGGGCTCCGTCTGGGTAAAGCCTGGGGCGAGGGGGGACTGAAGAATGAACAGGGGAGGGGGTAACAGAAGGGTCAGGGTCAGAGGGGTTCGGGGATGGTGGCGCGGGAGGCGAGGGATCTACATCCATCTTAAGTCTAGCGCACTAGCGCTGACAAGAACACGTACCTTTTTATTTCTCCCTTCCAGTAAGGTTGGTTGTCCGATCGTTCGAAGTAGCAGCCGTTACAGCCAGCAGCACCAATACAGCAGCACCAAACAGCCACCAGCAGCGAGCCAGGTGTGAGATCACTCCACACAGCGATACAACTCACTGTCAACTGATGGCTTCTTCTTTTTCCTCTTTTGTGTCTCGTCCACTGCTGTAGCACAATTCAGTCAGCAGCCAAATCGGCTTACGCACCAGCTGGTAGTCACGATGCGAAACAGTTGCACAAAGGCGCGACCTTGAACCCGGATTTATTTCACTCGACCAGGCAAACAATGCCAACACTTGTTCACACGTCTTTTGTTTTATACTCTATCGGACCGATCACCAAACACGTCCAGTACTGATGCGTGTTCGGCACAGAATGATTTCGCTTGCCTTTCGACGACACTCTCGCTGTCACCTGACTTGTTTGTTGCTAAATTAAGCATTTATGCTGTCGGAAAACCAATGAAATGAACAAAACGGTTTGAGCTTTTTTTCTTTTCCTTCCAATATTCAAGATTTTTGAAGGGGGGGGGGGGACATAAAATGAAAATAAAATTTGTAACGGCCCTAGTATCTGATTACTAAAACTTGAGATATTATTCACAAAACTACGTGAAACATGCAAAATTATGACTTGTTTTGCTTAATTCGTCTCCAAATCAAAATTCAAAGCGATGACATGTGAGTCTGTTTTTCATTAAAATGTTCGTTGATGTTTAAGAAAAACATTTGAGAAAAAATAACAGGTATCTAATTACTAAAACTTGAGATATTATTCACGAAACTACGTAAAACATGCAAAATTATGACTTTCTGTGCTAAATTTGCCTCTAAATCAAAATACAAAGCGTTGACATATGATTTTATTTCACGAAAATGTTTTTTAATGTTCAGGAAAGACATGTGAGGAAAAATAATTAGTATCTGATCACTAAAACTTGAGATTTTATTCACAAAACTACGTAAACATGCAAAATTATAACTTTTTATATTTGATTCGTCTCCAACTCAAAATTCAAAGCGATGACATGTGAGTCTGTTTTTCATTAAAATGTTCGTTGATGTTTAAGAAAGACATTTGAGAAAAAATAACAGGTATCTGTTTGGAAATCAAATTCGAGATATTCTTCACAAAACTACGTGAAACATGCAAAATCATGACTTTTATGCTGCATTTACATCTAAATCAATCGAAGCAGTAATCTGCGATTTTTACTATAATAAAATGTTCATTGTGTTTAGGAAACATATTTTAGGAAAAAATTATAGGTATCTGATTATTTGAAATTTAAATATTTTCCACAAAACCACATGAAAAATGCAGAACCATAATTTTTTAGGCTCAATTTGTCTCTAAATCAGAATTCAAAGCAATGACACGTGATTTTTTTCAATAAAATGTTCGTTGATGTTCAGGAATGACATTCGAGAAGAAATAATAGTTATTTGATAACCGAAAATAGAGATATTATTCAAAAAACAAAGTAAAACATGCAAAATCATGAATATTTTGGCTCAATTTGTCTTTAAATCCAAATTCAAAGCTATGATCCATAATTTTCTTCCATTAAAATGTTTGTTTATGTTCAGGAAAGACTTTTGAATAAAAATAACAGATTTTTGATTACTGAAAATTGAGATATTATTCACAACACTTCGTTGAACAAGCAAATTCATGAATATTTGAACTCAATTTGCCTCTAAATCGAAATTCAAAGCTATAATATGTAACTGTTCTTCATTGAAATGTTTGTTAATGTTCAGGAAAAATATTTGAGGAAAAATAATAGGTATCTTATTGCTAGAAGTTAAGATATTACTTTTAAAACTACGTATCTTTGAAGATGATTTTCTGCATACAGAAAAACACAGTAAATTACTCTTTTTGGAATTTATATATATATTAAACATATAATACATGCAAAATTTTGACTTTTTGAGCATGAGCTTAGGTCGCCTGTAAATAATTTTTTAAATAAAATGTTCGTTGTTCCTCCAACATCTGCAAATATTTTCTTGCAGAAGAATTTATGTTTTATTTGGTGCGAGTCGAGCAGAAAAAAAAATACATTTCTGATGTTTTTGTAGTTTTGTGAATAGTATCACATTACGGGATTCGAAATACTCTTTTACTTTTTCTAAAACTAGATTTTGAGACATTTGGCTGGAGGAAAGGCCCCATTCCATTGGTTTAATCTTTTTTTTAAATTTCTGCGTAGTTATGTGGATTAAAACGTCAACTTCTTCTTGGACACCAACAAATATTTTCGTTATAAAAAATTCAAATGTTATCTCTTTAGAGATGATTATAAAGGAGAACTAAGCATGAATGGTCACGCTAAATTTTTCTTACTTTGATTTCTTTCTTCTGAAAGTTACATAAAAAGAGGTTTTACTGTGAACGTTTGACGAATATCCGGTTAGCACCCGAGTGTGGTATATTGGGAACTGTGATGACCCTACACAACATTTTTCAAAATAACGACTTCTGGTTTCAGGAAAATTATCTAAAGTGGTATTTGGCCAACCATTTCAATACTTCCGAAACTTCCGAACTCCATATGTCATTTTGAAACCCGAAACGGCGACTTCCAGTTTCTTTAAAACATCCAATATGGTATTCCCGTTCTGTGCGTTCTCAGAATGTTAAAGTACTTAAAGTGACGATGGACGTATAAGATGCGAAATATTTTTGAAGTGAGTTGTGCTGATAATGAAATGAATTTTAAAAAAATGATTTCTAATTTTGAAACTTTTGATCCCGAGCATCGCCGGGAACGTTCAACTAGTCGAATATAAGTAAGTTCATGTTGTTTCTTCGCACTATGAATCAGAGTGCTTATTCTTGCATTGCGATTATAAAAATTCGGGGTTGTAAAAATGATTGGACTTTATCTGTTCAAGTAGAATTATCGGTAGTTTTAGTGCCAGACCCACAGCAGATATGAAGTAGTATTTTGGCTAGTGACACATTGACCAGTTTCGAGTTTGTTTTGGGTAAACTATTCTGTCGCCCTTCACTAAAAACTTGATTAAAATAATATTATCGGTTATTACAAAAGAAAAGATTCTTGCCACGAATTTTGTCAGATTTTTCAAAGCCAATGATGTAATGATACGATTTGTTAGTTGCGTCCAAATCGCGAATCACTCCGGATATAGTGCTGGACCACAAGATTCAGAATGAAAGATTTCGCTACACCACTTCAGCGTTCAATCATTCCAGTAAATAAAAAAAACCTTGTCTATCGCATTGGCTAGGTATGTCACTCTTTTATGGTGATTTTTTTGCCTACCGTTGGCAATCAAAGCATTAAATCATTCAATCACCGCGAAGGTCGAGTGACAATGCAAAAGCCATGCGAATCCGTAAAGCGTCGATATCACACAGATGGAGGGCCCCATTAGATTCAAAATGTTTGCCTGTAGGTTTTGTCTCTCCATAGAAAAAAATCAATGACAAAGCTACTTTTTATAACGTCGGATCATTCTAGCACCTGTAGATTCACTTACACATCTACAAAGATAACAATGAAATAATAATAGTAGTTTAGTTTATAATGATAACGTGTTTTCAAAATTGGTATTGGTTATAGCTAAGTAAAGGCTTGCTGCTACATTCCGCTATCGGAACTTGACCTCCTGTGTTTTTTGTACACAAACTTCGCTGCCAACTATTAATGTACAGGATAATCAGTACGATTCTACTGACATTAACACTCCCTCCCGAGCCGGGGATTGACATAGCATACGATGACTGGCCAGC
Organism: Wyeomyia smithii; assembly: GCF_029784165.1. Classification (NCBI taxonomy): domain Eukaryota; kingdom Metazoa; phylum Arthropoda; class Insecta; order Diptera; family Culicidae; genus Wyeomyia; species Wyeomyia smithii. The sequence goes on along the minus strand of NC_073694.1, from coordinate 72,025,109 downwards.
GTCGTACCTCGAAACCAGCTGGGAGAATATTGGTCAAACTGCAAGTGGATTTAAAGTTATTCCCGTTAATTTTCGCAACACTGCACTGTTGCACTGTTTCATCATGATTAATATATCAGTATGACTGGTAAAAAACACGTCGGCGCTGCTTTAATTACATCTCATTCGGGAACCACTGTCCGTCAAACGTGCTTCGTTTGGCTCTGGTGTCAATTCATCTCCACCACGGTTTGTCCTCATTAGCATCTTTAACTAACTTGCGGCGCGTTTCACTTTGTTCTTTCTGTAGAGTTATTTGTTTTTATACTAGCTCATCATTACTCAATTGAAATGTTTGCCTGCATGATGAGTGTTCAGTTATATATGGTCTATTCTGGTTAATAATACTCCAGTGGGGAGCTGCTTTTTATAATCATAAAAACTTCATCAGTGATATGGCGAACTGTTTTTCAAGTTCAAGTTCGAGCAGACTGTGAACTTGTTAAATGACCGTCTCAACACAACACATCATTAGATTTCAAAGTGAGATTTATAGCAATCTTCGTTCAGTGATTTTTCAATACTAATTGTTTGAAACTGCCAATAAAACTAAATGCTTCATCAGAACTTCCTGTTAGCCACTATGAGGTTACTTATCAAACAAGTGGTCCTTATTTTCTCATATTTTATCTATTTATTTATTTTTAGGGGTAACAAACATATCCATAATGGTTTGACACCCCTACCCCTTCTGGAAGGGAGGGGTCACAAACAAATGAAACACAAATTTCGCACAACGCGAGAGCCAATCTAGCAAATACAACCAAATTTGGTATGTGAATTTTTTTGGGGGCAAGAATATGAAACATCACAACTCAAGTACTAATGGAGGTTTTTGGAAGCGAAAAATATTTTCATGGTGGTTCGACAGCCGTCCCTCTTCTGGATGGAAGATTTGATTGTAGTTTGGTTGTATCCCGTATCGGAAATCGACCTTCTGTTTACTATACACAAACTTCGCAGCCAACCGTTACGTGTATAGGACAATTGCGGGGCTAGCGCTACGATTCTACTGACACTAACAGTCTCTCCCGAGTCATGACTCGAACCTACGACGACTGGTTTGTTAGGCCAGCATCGTACCTCGAGACCAGCTTAGGAGGCTCGGGTTGATGCACAGGAGCCAAAAATCGACTCCATACGCTATTTTTAAATTTAGGATAGAAACTTAGGGTTTCTAATATGGGGTTTTCCGGAACCAGAATAACGCCCAGGGGCCTGAAAATTTCTTCAAGTTCCATTTTGAAATCCAATATGGTACTTCCAGTTTCTGGAAAACAGCGGAAAGTGACTAAATCCGGTATTCCGGAATCGTAAAGATGCAATGAAGCCATAAATCGACCTCAGACAACATTTTAAATTGTAAGATGGCAACTTCCGGTTTCTAGGAAACAGTCAAAAAATGGCCGATTTCCCTCCAATATGAGTATTTTCAGCACCAGAATGATGCACAGAAGTTAAAAATCGACCACAGACACCATTTTGAATTTAAAGGTGGCGACTTCCAGTGTCTGGCAAACAGCCGATAATGACCAAATCCCATCCAATATGAATATTTCCGGAACCAGAATGATGGCCAGGGACCAGAAATTGATTTCACATGTCATTTTGAAATCAAAGATGACGGCTTGGTTTCTGGCAAACAGCCTAATGTTACCAAATACCAAATACCGTAAGGCACTACGATGGTTGTAAAAAAGTTATTCGCACCTAACTGATTGAATGTCTGACGAACGGCTCGCCATTGAATTTTTCCAGCAACACTACTGCAGCATGCATGAATTATTTTGGCGTGGAATCAAGCTTGAAAGTGTGATTTTCGCTCAGAATATCTTCGGAGAAGCCTCCTCCTTTTCGCATGGTTGAAAGTACAAAAGCAGCATGCTGCAGCAGTATTTCTAGAAAAATTCAATTGTGAGCCGTTTGTCAGATATTCAATCAGCAATTCATTTATATATATATATATATATATATATATATATATATATATATATATATATATATATATATATATATATATATATATATATATATATATATATATATATATATATATATATATATATATATATATATATATATATATATATATATATATATATATATATATATATATATATATATATATATATATATATATATATATATATATATATATATGTATATATATTATCGATATATTTTTAGGAGCCAACTGGACATCTATAGAGAATAAATTTTGAAAAAGTGGATTTTTCCATATAAGATCGTATGGAAACTTCAAAAATCGGGCGCAAAAATATAGTTCCAACGATCGACCTAAAAAGTTTCACAGTTGTTATAGGACCCAAAAGGAACACGAAAAGTGCATGGGAGCGAAAAAATAACGCCATCGCTTTTTCCCATATTACCGTGTCCCAGTCTAATGTACACTTCGTATGAAATGACCCTAGAGTATTTCCGCGCTAAACGAGATGCGTTTTAGAATTATTATTTACGCGCTTTTCACATAATTTTTTCACTTATCGTTTTTTGCACAATTGACTGTTTCGAGTATTAGTATGTATGGTCCTTACTTATAGTGCATTGCTAGTTAACATGCGTTTTGTCTCCTGCCACTTGACAGGAGACCACGTTGCTGTCGAATTTTAGAGAGCACTTGAACCAACCTGATATTTTCTTCCCAAACTGGCGATACTTTGAAAAACTGCTAAGCTCGAAACACTGGATATTCTATTAGTTCTTTCAATTAAGCTCTCAACTAACGAACTAAACTGCCAATCCGAAGTCAAGGCCGTTTTTAAGCTGGGTCACTTTGGCTGCTGTGTTATCTTTGAATGCGCGTGTGTTTGATTTCAGAACGTTGCGCAAGTCGTCTTCCCAGCCAGGCTACCGATTGACGAATGTTTTGAAATTGAATCGCGAACAGCGACTTCGTACGGGAGAGTTGATGCTGGTTGGTCGTGCTTGTGTGTATATTGTTTCGGATCCATCCACAACCATCGCAGAGGTAATGGGGCAGACGAGAGCACGCTTCGCGTGTCCAGTTTGTGGTGATAACCGAAGCGCGCGCTCTGCCAAAGTTTGGGTTTATGTTATTGCTCAAATTACTCAATTTAGTGAAGCGATTTTGGCTGCAAGCCGTTTTTTTCACACGAGCAGATTTGTGGTGGAGTGATTGCTTACTGTTTGTATTTTTTGGTGAAGGAATTTGTCGCACAGGCGTTTCATGTGCCCAAGACAACGTGAACATGTAGTTGCTCGAAGAAGCAGGATTAAACTGTTTCGACGTAGTAGGGTGTCATGCTGAGAAAAGGTAACCGCAAAAATCCATTAACGACCTAACTACCATTGAATAGATTTTAATGAATAATATCTTAGTCGATTCTCCCAAAATTAGTGAAAAGTAGTTGAGTGGTGAAGAGCTAGCTAGAAGATGAGTTGAGTAAAATCCGAAACTTTTCCATACGGAATGATCATTTCTCTAACACTGATAGTAAGAAATACGGAACGGATTCGTCATTTCAGAATTATATCAAACATCGCACAGTTGTTTGGTGTTGATAGAGATATCATTTTGGGATATAAGTTCAGTCCTTTCTCAAAAGGGATTATTAAAAGAGACAATTACAAAAAGAATAACTAAACTAGTAGAAAATGCGTTCTTTAAAATATCGAAAGTGTAATTTTTATTTGTTTGTTTCAGACGAAAATGTTTTTACAGTTCAGGGCTACAATTTACCTATCTAAGGATTTACGGATGACAGATGACACCATTTCAATCAAATAATTTCCTTATCCGATATTTTATTTATAATTAGCATTTTTGAATAGTGATCTTAGATGATAAACAATTACATTAAATAACATCTCTATTAAACCAAACAACCGTATGAACTTACAGCTAAATCAGAATTGTTGGATTTGCGAAGTATCGTCTAATGACTGAATGAATAAATTTCTATTAATTTTTTTTTACTTGTCGCATCAATCATTTTCTAATGTTGTTTAAACTCTGCTGCACTAATATTTATATTAAGCTTTGTGTGTACATCGAGTAGTCACCGTTAAAGCAACCACTGATTAAACTTACTAATTTAGTAAGATAAATCGTCTATTGTGGAAATGATGGCCCATCACTGTTCTAACGACGCAGTGTCAATCAATCATAGGTAAGGTAGTTAGCGTCAACACATCATAGGTAGTTTGGCGTCAAAGAACTGGCACTGTACAACTAAAAGTGTTCAAATGGATTCACCCGTTGTTGACATGTGATGAATGATTACAAATAATAAATATACATAGCTTTTAAATGCCACACACAGGGATGCCAGGTAATTTTGTCAAATGTCCTAACGCTCCGCAAAAAAAATGTCTTCCCACCCGAGATGCCGGGTGAAAACCGGCGGTCGACTGGAATAATTACAGGCAAAACGAAACATGTCGAGCAAAAAAAGCAGGTCGCCACCTTCGCAAATTATGGACTGTTTTTCACTGTTTTTTGTTGTACGAAAACTAAAACAATTTTTAAAAAACTTGCATTAACTTAACTCGTATAATATCTCGAAGGTTTATATCTGATACCCTCAGTTATGTTTTGTAAAAAAAATGTAGATGTGGGAAAGTTTTTCGCTAGAGCATTTAGGTAATGTTCGTACGAATAAATAGTCTCATCGGTGAACGGGGTCAAACGTGATAGATTCAGCAGTAATATAGAGAACAACTGAAACAAAAAACATTTTAATTAACAATTCAGTTTCGATTTAATACTACTCCAACTGGAAATACTCGGGTACACGTTTTGGTCACAAGTATGTACAACGTCAAATAAAATAGCTCGATCATTTTTTGCCACATAGTAAATCTCGGATACAATCTCTGAATAATACAATTTCATTTTACTATCGACTGTTTGCAAAACAACGGTCGGCGGCACGCTTGCAAGCTTAATAAAATGACCCTGCTTTTGAGTAAAATGTCAAATCATGCTATTAAGAAGCGTGCCGATTGTTTTTTTTTTCGAGTTACTATCTTATCATTGGTAACCTCCTTATATAGACATAAGAAATTAGACAAACGTTAAGTTACGTTCATCTTGTTATCACTGGCACGACTAGAGTGTGAATGTTACGAAAAAACAAAAATGCTCTTATCACAAACCTCATCGTAGCTAGACATTATACGTTCCGCTAAATCACCGTTTTCTCCTGGCTTGTTACCTTTATCACCGACACTTTAAATTGCACTGATCATTCAATCATTCACAGTGAATTGGCGGCAGAACTAGCATTGGCAAACACTAGGAAGAATAGACTTGCGGTTATCCGTTCAGATGGCTCTTATTTATAGACTTCGTTCCGCAATTCGGTAAATGATTCGTCGCTTGTGCGAATCCTCCGGATCCGGTTTTCCATTAGGGTAAATACAATTGATGGGTGCAAACCACAGACTTGTAGAAATGCGATTCTTCCGAGCGTCGCCGTACTCAAATTCCATGTCGAGTCACGCGATAATCCATTGTTGATGTTCGAAAGATGTAATTTGCTGGACACAATCCAAAATTTTCAACATGTTTTTAAGGAAGTGCCTTCATGTTCTGTGATGTTACCGCATGTATGTCTGATTGATGGTTTCTCAGCACCGGTCTTGAAGCGTATGCTAAAATTGATTGCAGAGCAATTGAATCAATTCTCGTTAGATTGCTTCAGAGCGCCTAGAATACGCTGCCTTTTCGCGCTGTCCTGGCCTTGAGCGTTAGGATCGTTTTTTCCCCTCTTTATTGTCCGTTACACAGCGGTCGAAAATTGCCATGGAATTGTTTTAATATATAATGTGATGTTAAGCTTATTTCTGTATATTTTTTATTCGAAGTCAGGAATAAGAGTTAATATGGCATTCCTTTACTCAGATGGGTTTATTCCATCATTGCTAGGACCCTCAACTTAGAACTTAATTATTTAAGTCCGGGAATTCCAACAGTGTGTAATGTGAATATTCGATACTCTAATCGATTTCCGCAATGACTGATGTTACTAAGTCTATGTTACTTAGAGTAGGAATTCAAAACTTCGAAGATTGTCTCATGTGCATTAATTGCTTTTGTATGAAAATACAAACATTTTCAGAAAAACTTCCCCTGTTCACCATTACTTTTTTCTGTAAAACAAAAATTTTAACAACTTCGGCGAAAATATTGAATTTACTCAGCTACATTGTAAATGTTTTTTTCAGTGTAAAAATTAAACTGTTTATGGCATCTTTGATGGTGGCCCATTTTTTGGAACAATCCTATACTAGATTTACATCAGCAAAACTTGAAAAGAATTAGCTAAAATGGATTAAAATGTATAACTTTACTGTTTAGATCAGGTATAAGACGTAATTTCGGCACAACATCGGCGCAGCAGTGAATGTGTTTGTTCCAACGGTTTGATTCACCGCCGGAAATGCCTTTGAAAATGCATTTACTAGTAGGCTAAAGATATGATCTTGGGGACGGGTTCCTGAGAAGTAAATCATTTTAACAGTAAATTTAATTTCTGTCATTTGCTAAGATTTCTGTCTCAATAAATTATTGTTCATACCATTGTGCGTATATCGAAACAGCTGCATGCGTAAATAAGTGAACATCTTTATCTATAAAACTTGCCGTTGCGGTTACAACTAATTCGAAAAACACGTGATCTTATCTGTCTGTTTACTATTTTCTCTTTCTCGGTTACCCTCAGGCTAAAGAGCGCACTCGCACACCGGGTAAAAGCTACGTTCCCGGGGCGCTGAAATCGAAGAATCTCAACCCGAAAACACCCAAATCGGCGGTGAAACGACCTCTGCCACCGGGTGGCGGTTCGTCAGTGAAGAAGGTACATAGCAACACCTTTTGCACTCCCAGCAAAATTCGTAAATTGGACTACGGAAAGCTGAACTCAACTGTTGCACCAATTCCGGCGGAGATCAAAGTGGTACCGGAACCAAAACTAGTGGCCCCACCTACCAAGGCTGCTTTGCAGGCGAAGAATGCCATGATGCCTCCACCACCGCCTATTTTTCCGCGGTTCAGTGACGTTACAGAAAAGGATTTCGAGTCCATTCCGGCCGATTCTCGGTCGTCGATATTCAGTCTGAATCTATCCAGCTCAACCTCGGTGGATCAACCGGTTGCGTCTTCCAGTGTGACTTCGCAGAGTAGCAGGTGAGTGGTGTTCTTCTATGTTGAATTTTAATGAATTTTATGCATCGATCGACTGAAAAAAACCTACGCTGCAGTAATTTATAATTTAAAGCCAGATGGAACAATGTTTCGTTATTATTTTCTAGGTAATACGTATTTTCAAAGAATCTATCTAGAACCCAATGTCTGGCAGTGATAAAAAAACAGTTGCAATTATATTTCATTTCTTTTTCTGCAACTATCTTAGTTTCGGGATCTAGAAGGTGTTGGCTCTACCGACTTTCCAAAGATCCTTTACAGCAGTGTTGGAATTATCAGCGACATATCATTTTCAAATGCGATACGTTTTCGCTTCTGAACTTTTTTTCGCTCGTTCACACGCTGATTTATCCCGATTGAACTTCGGGGTGCGAGAATATGAAACATCCTGAACTTGATTCGGCGCAACTCACCGATGCCACGATATGAAAAGAATCAGTTCGTTCTCTCTCTATCTCTTTACATCACATTCGCTCATGATTAGGCTGTCAAAAAAAATCGATGTTGAAAAAGTCAAGGTGCTCAGCCCTAAATTGTAAGATAATGTTATTTATAGCATTTTTGTAGAACATTTCGACAGGTCGTTTTTAGGTTGCCCTAACGTGATTTATAAAAAAATGACCTTTTCAAGCTACAAAACCACTCTTGCACTTTTTTCAAATCTGTTCGATTCCTAAATTTTTTCATATATTTTTTTTATTTTTGTGGGGTTGTTTTTGAATATTTTGCATGGTTTGGTTCAGCATCGCATTCAATTATTTGACTCACAGAGCCCACTGAACATCACAAATAAGTGAATTTTCCTTATAATTTTCAGATAAAACCCTTCAAAACACATATAAAATTTTTTTTTGATCACGAACTGAAATATTCACTGCAAAGCAAAATTTAAGACGAAAATTTACAAAGATCCTTGATATCTTATCGGGGGGCTGAGATATCGGCGTTTTACATGTGATGGAAAACTATGCATTTTGTCAAAATGCCACTAAAGCTAAATATCTCCATTGCACAGTGTTTTATTTTGCCGTTTGTGCGTATAATTTCCTAAATAGTGATTTAAATGTTGATTATAGCCATGAGGTATGTTCGGAGAAGTTTCATGATATTCAAAAATGCATCTTTTAATGTAGAAAGAAGGGTGATCAATCCACCAATAAGTGAGATAAAAAATTTACTTTTAATTTGAATAAGATAGACGCAAGGTGTCTTCGACAAAGTTTTAGGTTATCTTAAAACAAGAAACTTTACCGACGAAATCATGTTTCTATCTCTTACATATTACGAGCAACATTGAGTTTTCTATTAGAAGGCACGAAAAATCATAATTCATTTCGTTCTAACTTTTTTCGCAGATTTTTCCAAATTTTGAAACCTTCTACTAAGTTATCAGCCATCCAAAAATGCATTTGTTTTCTGAACATTGTTATTTTTTATCTCTCAAAATAAAACAGTTATTTAACATATTTGTTAAAATGCATAGTTTTCCATCACATAGAAAAATGCCAATATCTCAGCTCCCCGATAAGATATCAAGTATCTTTTTTCATGTAAATTTTTGTGTTTTGAAGGGTTTTATCTAAAAATAATCAGAAAAATTAATTTTTTGTGATGTTCAATGGGCTCTGGGAGTTAAAAAACAAGAATACAATGGTGAACCAAACTAGGCGAAATATTCAAAAGCAACCCCACAAAAATTAAAAAATGTACGAAAACATGTACGAACCGAACAGAATTGAAAAAAGTGCAAAAAAGTGGGTTTGTAGCTTAAAAAAGTCATTTTTTCATAAATTACATTTGGGCAACCTGAAAACAATTTTTTAGAAAGTCTAAATGTTCTACAAAAATGCTATAAATAACATTATCTTTCAATTTAGGGCTGAGCACCTTGACTTTTTCAACATCGATTTTTTTGGGACACCCTACTCATGATACACCCAGAGTAAATATCGTAGATGAAATATCATGAAATGATTCGTGATATGGTTTGACGAAAAATCCCGATCATTACCCGCTCTTCAACCAGATGACTGATTGTATACATTTCATTTACTTTACGACAAGTGCACTGCGTTGCGGATGACAACCCAAACAAAGAGGAAGATGAAGAAGAAAGAGAGGGAGAGGAGGGGAGTCAAGAATTCAAGGATATAAATTACCTAATCAATAGTGTCAATTTTGTATATAGGTTATGAGTAATAAGAGTTGGAAAGTCATTCCTTTTCGCTGGGATAGGGTTTATTACATATCAAACAAATGATAAGGATAAGTGTTTTTTCTCATTCCGCGTCGAACACTCGACAGAAACGGACGTGCAAAGTGGTCGTTCTATTACAATCCGGTCCGTGTGTACGAATAGCCAAACAAAAGAGTGTATTATTCGCGCTAAATGCCAACTAGATTGTGAGTTGTGTCGCTACGTTCTGTACCCGGCTCGCAACTTTGGCTGTATTGGTGCAAAATACCAGCTGCAGTTTTGATCTGCACAGTGAATAGATCTTTCTAATTCAAGGCCATCAGTTGACAGTCGAGTGTGCTGAGTGATCTCACACCCGGCTCACTGCTGCTGGCTGTATTGGTGCTGCTGTACTGGTGCTGCTGGCTGCTTTGGGTGCAGCTTCGAACGATCGGACAACCACTGCTGGAAGGAAGAAGTAAATAGGTACGTGTTCTTATCGGCGCTAGTGCGCTACATTTAGCGCGATGGATATAGATCCCTCGCCTCCCGTGCCACCATCCCCGAACCCCCCTGACCCTGACCCTTCTGTTACCCCCTCCCCTGTTCATTCTCCAGTCCCCCCTCGCCACAGGCTTTACCCGGACGGATCTCAACAGGGCAGCTATACTGTTTATTTTCGTCCAAAGGCAGGAGTGAATTCAAAGCGATTAAACATACTGCAAATTTCTAAAGACCTGACGAAGGGGTACAAGGCCGTGACTGAAATTTCCAAGGTCCGACCTAACTAGCTCCGTGTCGTGGTCAGTGATCTGGCACAGGCCAATGCTATCGCTTGCTCTGAGCTCTTCACACGCGAGTATCGCGTTTACATACCCGCACGAGACGTGGAGATCGACGGTGTCATAACCGATTCGAGTCTGTCTGTCGAGTGTATCCTAAAAAGCGCAACCGGTTGCTTCAAAATTACCGAAACACAGGCGAAGATTTTGGATTGTAAGCAATTGCGGTCCATGTCTCTCGTCGGCTGTAAAAAAGTTTACACTCCGTCAGACTCGTTTCGCGTTACGTTTGCCGGATCTGCACTCCCTAGCCACGTCTCGATCGACCGGGTTCGTCTGCCTGTGCGATTGTATGTACCCCGTGTTATGAATTGCACCAATTGCAAGCAGTTAGGCCACACAGCCGCCTACTGCTGCAATAAGGCACGATGTAGCAAGTGTGGGGAGACTCATGCGGAAGATTCTTGCAGTGGTAATGCTGAAAAATGTATTCACTGTGGGGAAAACCAGCATGAGCACATGCCCGGTGTACATGCAGCGCAGAGATAAAATCAAGCGGTCACTTAAGGAGCGTTCAAAGCGTTCTTATGCTGAGATGCTGAAGAAGACCGTGACCACTTCTACCATAACATCGAACCCCTTTGATCTGTTGTCCTCTGATGAAACCGATTCTGACGATACATCAGCGGGAACATCTTATGCCAATCCTGGGGAGTCTAGGAAGAGGAAAAATGTTTCTTCTCCTAAACTTCCCCGTAAAGGTCCTAAGATTTCCCAAAGTGTAATGAAAAGTACGAACAAACCAAACAGTGCTGCGGAAAAACCGAAGCAAACTCCTCCTGGGCTTGCAAATTTAAAGTCCCAGAAGGAGTTCCCAGCACTGCCAGGAACATCTAAAACCCCAGTTGTTCCTTTTGCACATCCAGTTGATGAAACAAACTCTGGATTAGTGAAATTTTCTGACATTGTGGACTGGATTTTTGAAAATTTCAATGTACCCGATCCAATTAAAATTTTTCTTACAGCATTCCTCCCAACAGTTAGATCATTTTTGAAGCAGTTGACTGCCCAATGGCCCCTCCTTGCAGCGATTGTATCCTTCGATGCCTAATTCAACCGCGTATATGAAGGATTCTATCTCTGTCTTACAGTGGAATTGTAGAAGTATTTTACCAAAAATTGATTCGTTTAAAGTTTTGATAAATAAAAACAAATGCGATGCATTTTCCCTTTGTGAAACTTGGCTTACTTCAAATATTGATCTCAACTTCCATGATTTTAATATTATTCGCCTTGATCGAGACACCCCATATAGAGGAGTACTTTTAGGGATTAAAAAGTGCTATTCTTTCTATCGTATCAACCTCCCCTCGATTCCAGGCATCGAAGTTGTCGCATGTCAAATGACAATACAAGGTAAAGAGCTTTGTATTGCCTCAATATATATTCCTCCCAGAGCACAGGTTGGGCAACGGCTGCTCTTTGATTTAATAGAACTTCTTCCCTCGCCACGTTTGATTTTGGGAGACCTCAACTCTCATGGTGTGGCTTGGGGTTCCCCTTACAATGATAACCGCTCCTCTTTAATCTATAACCTTTGCGATGACTTCGACATGACTATTTTAAACAACGGTGAAATGACACATATCCCGAAACCTCCAGCGCGCCCAAGCGCTCTGGATCTATCCTTATGTTCGACGTCGCTACGGTTGGATTGCACATGGAAGGTTATCCTCGATCCTCACGGTAGCGACCATCTGCCTATTCTTATTTCAACTACAAACGGGTCAACTCGCATGCGACCAATTGACATTCCGTATGACCTCACACGGAATGTCGATTGGAAGTTATACGAGGAAATGATTTCAAAAGCGGTCGAGTCGATTCAACATCATCCACCACTTGAAGAATACAACCTCCTCGCGGGCTTGATTCTCGACGCCGCGTTGCAAGCCCAAACGAAAAAATATCCCGGCGTAACGATCAAAGAACGGCCTCCCACTCCGTGGTGGGACCAAGAGTGCTCCGATGTCTACACGCAAAGATCCGACGCGTTTTTGGCCTTCCAGAAGGGAGGTAAACCCGACGACTATATACGGTATTCGGAGCTTAATACCAAGCTTAAAAGCCTGGCTAAAGCAAAGAAACGCGGATATTGGCGTCGGTTCGTGAACGAGACGTCGAGGGAGACATCGATGAGCACTCCTTGGAACACAGCCCGAAGAATGCGGAATCGCGTAACGGTCAACGAAAGCGAGGAGTCTTCAAGTCGGTGGATATTTGATTTTGCCAGGAAAGTATGTCCGGACTCTGTTCCTGCGCAAAACTTTGTTCGCGATACGTCTCCGGGTCACGACGCGATAGAATCACCTTTTACGATGGCAGAATTTTCAGTTGCCCTCCTGTCCTGTAACAATAACGCGCCTGGGTTAGATAGAATCAAATTCAACTTGTTGAAGAATCTACCCGGCAATGCCAAGAGGCGCTTGTTGAACTTGTTCAATAAGTTCCTGGAGCAAAACATTGTACCGCAAGATTGGAGGCAAGTGAAGGTGATCGCCATCCAAAAACCAGGGAAACCAGCTTCTGATCACAACTCTTATAGGCCGATTGCAATGCTATTCTGTATCCGGAAATTGATGGAAAAAATGATACTCCGTCGTTTAGACCATTGGGTCGAATCAAATGGTCTACTATCAGATACTCAATTTGGCTTCCGCCGCGCTAAAGGGACGAATGATTGTCTTGCGTTGCTTTCAACAGATATTCAGCTGGCGTATGCTCGCAAAGAACAAATGGCGTCTGCGTTTTTGGACATTAAGGGGGCTTTTGATTCCGTATCTATTGACATTCTTTCGGGTAAACTTCACCGACAAGGATTTTCTCCAATTTTGAACAATTTTTTGCACAATTTGTTGTCCGAAAAGCACATGCATTTTACGCACGGCGATTTGGCAACTTTTCGCATTAGCTACATGGGTCTTCCCCAGGGCTCATGTTTAAGCCCTCTTCTTTACAACTTTTATGTAAATGACATCGACGAATGTCTGGCAAATTCATGCACGATAAGACAACTTGCAGACGACAGTGTAATCTCTGTTACAGGAGCCAAAGCTGCCGATTTGCAAGGACCATTGCAAGATACCTTGGACAATTTGTCTGCTTGGGCTTTACAGCTAGGTATCGAATTCTCTCTGGAGAAGACTGAGATAGTAGTTTTTTCTAGGAAGCATGAACCTGCTCAGCTTCAAACACAATTAATGGGTAAAACGATTTCTCAGGTTTTGGTACACAAATAACTTGGTGTCTGGTTCGACTCTAAAGGCACCTGGGGTTGTCACGTGAGGTATCTGATGAAAAAATGTCAACAAAGAGTGAATTTTCTTCGTACAATAACCGGACAATGGTGGGGAGCCCACCCAGGAGACCTTATAAGGCTTTACCAAACAACGATACTGTCTGTTATTGAGTACGGGTGTTTCTGCTTCCGCTCCGCAGCAAACACACATTTGATCAAACTGGAGCGAATACAATATCGTTGTTTCCGTATCGCCTTGGGTTGCATGCAATCGACCCATACGATGAGTTTGGAGATCTTAGCTGGAGTACTACCATTGAAAAACCGCTTCTGGAGCCTGTCTTCTCGTATTCTAATCAAATGTGAGGTCTTGAACCGTCCCGTGATTGAAAATTTTGAAAGGTTAATCGAACTTAATTCTCAAACCCGTTTTATGACATTGTATTTCAATCACATGTCCCAAAATATTAACCCTTTTTCGAATATTCCAAATCGTGTCGACTTATCAAATACTTCTGATTCTACTGTGTTTTTCGATACATCCATGATAGAAGAAACTCGTGGAATCCCGGATCATTTACGCGTGCAGCAGATCCCTGAAATTTTTTCCAATAAATATCGAAACATCAACTGCGACAATATGTACTACACTGACGGATCACTTCTTGATGGGTCCACTGGCTTCGGTATCTTCAATAACAATTTAACCGTCTCCCATAAGCTCGATAATCCTGCTTCTGTTTACGTCGCAGAATTAGCTGCAATTCAGTACACCCTAGGGATTATCGAAAAAATGCCCACGGACCATTATTTCATCTTTACGGACAGTCTCAGTTCCATTGAGGCTCTCCGATCGATGAAAGATGTTAAGCACTCTCCGTATTTCCTGGGGAAAATACGGGAACATCTGAGTGCTTTATCCGAAAAATCTACTCAGATTACCTTAGCGTGGGTCCTTTCTCACTGCTCGATACCGGGTAATGAGAAAGCGGACTCTTTGGCTAAGGTGGGCGCAACAAACGGTGATATTTATGAAAGACCAATTGCCTTTAATGAATTTTTCGCATTTGTACGTCGGAATACGATCATCAGTTGGCAAAATTCTTGGACCAAGGGGGAACTGGGAAGGTGGTTACATTCCATAATCCCCAAGGTGTCGACGAACCCGTGGTTCAAGGGGTTGGATGTAGGTCGGGATTTCATTTGCGTGATGTCCCGGCTTATGTCCAATCACTATAGATTTGACGCGCATCTCCGTCGTGTTGGGCTCGGGGAGAGTGGTATCTGTGCCTGTGGTGAAGGTTATCACGACATAGAGCACGTTGTTTGGTCATGCCCTGTACACCGTGACGCCAGGTCTAGATTAATAGCTTCCCTGCAGGCCGAAGGTAGGCAGCCGGCTGTTCCTGTTCGTGATGTCTTGGCGAGCCGTGACCTATCCTACATGTCCCTTATATACGTTTTCCTGAAATCCATCCACGCCCCAGTTTAGTCCTATCCCCTTCCGCCTACATCCAACCAAACGACAAGAACACGTTAAGACCCCGGACCCGGAAACAGCAATCAGACCCGCACGATACTCTCAAGGCCCGATGGAAACAACCCAATATGCCAGTCCGTAATATCTTGGCCCAGCAGCGGAACAAATTTAATATGCTGCTTACCTATGACAATGAAAATCATCAAACAGCAAACCTGTGCTTTTGATGCAAAATATTCTAGCTTTAAGTTAGATTTAGTTTCAGCTCGTAGTCGGCAGCGAGGATAAAAAATTTGCTTTTAGTTATTAAGATACTTTAGAAAGTAAGCTACCAGATATAATTGGCGCCGTTAAACATTGAATTGTATTTGTGCCGTGTCAAATAAACTATAGATGAAGAAAAAAAAAGTGTTTTTGCTAGACGCCTGGGTTCGAATCCCACCGGCGACATAGGTGTCGATGGTTGTGGGGTGGCGTGATCCACTCACAACCAACCAATCTGGTCTAGATTCAATTCTAGCCGATATCGGGAGATTTTCTGAGGCGAAAAATCTCTGGGATCACGCCTTCCATCGCATGAGGAAGTAAAGCCGTTGGCGCCGGTCCGTTAATTAACGGGTCGTGAGTTAGGGTCCTGGGTGGAATCGCCTCCCGGGCGTCGGTGATTGGCACAACAACACTGGCGGAACCAGACCGACGGAAAATAAGCGAGAATAAAAAATAAGTGTTTTTGCTAGTAAAGTAAGCATATGCTATAACAACAGCAGCTGAAAAAGGTTAATGAAAAAAGACCATATTTGAGTTTTATCAGGTCAAATTCAAATAGTAAATCAGTGCCAGTTTACTGCCTCGTGCAAAAAAAAAAGAAATAAATAAAACTACATAAACAAATTTTGAAGAATAAAAAAAACCTAAATTAATCCACCTAGCGACGACCCAGCCTTTCTCATTCAAACTTTTATTTGAAAAAATAGATTCACATGAACGCTTCAATGCAATAAATGTGTATTCACTCTTTAGGTTCTAAAATATTGATGTTGTAATCTATACATATAAAAATGCAGGCCGTTCTGTCTGTCTGTTTGATCCAAATAGGCTCGAAAACTACCGAACCGATCGACGTGAAAATTTGTATGTAGGGGTTTTTGGTCCCGATAAAGGTTCCTATGATAGTTTGAGACCCCTCCCTCTTCTGGAAAGGAGGGGTCCAATACAAATGAAACAGGAGGGGTCCAATACAAACGACTCCGTCCACATAAGCACTGAGGAAGACTGTACGTCACAGTCGAAATATATATTTGCGGACTGAATTTCAATATTTATTTCCAAAAAAAAATTTAGTAGAGTATAACGAAAACCGATAACTATTTCTTTGATTGATCTCAATCACTCTGCTAAGACGCTCGTTATAGATTTTCTAGACTTTCGTTGTTTTATTGACAATTTAATACATAACGGTGGCTTAAGTTCAATTATAATCAAATGAAATGGGAACGTATAGGGCAGCCAAACTTTGAAACCACGTGTTCAATCATAATTCATCAGTTAACCCTTAACTAGCCTGCTCATCTGATAACAATATTGATCAAATCGGTTGTGTAGTTTCTGAGATAATGAAGTTTCGTGATTTTTTCATTTTGGTACTTTACAGACGAAGTTACAGTCCGATTACAGTAAAATTCAATAGGGTGTTACGAGGCAGCTAGACTTATTAGTTGACACTAATTTTGTGGAAATCGGTTCAGCCATCTCTGAGAAAAGTGAGTGAGTTCAAGTAGTCTTCGAAATATGTTCCTTTTCAAAGCTGGATTTCACATTTTTAAACATAACAGACAAAGTAATAGTCTGATTGCAAAACAAATCAATAGGGTCTTATGGGACAACTAGACCTTCCATTTGACACTGATTTGATGAAAATCGGTTCAGCCATCTCTGAGAAACATGAGTGAGATTAAGTAGTCTTTAAAACACGTTTCTTGTCATAACTTTTGAACCACGAGTTCAATCTTTATGAAATTCAAAAGTTAAGGGTAATTTAGGTAGCCCGTTCATTTGAAATCAATTTTTTTCAAATCGGTTGTGTAGTTTTCGAGATAATGATGTTTCATGATTTTTACATTTTGATACATAACCTCTAAACTAAAAATCCGATTACAATGAAATTTAATAGGGTCTTATAGGACAACGAGACCTTTCATTTGCAATTAATTTCATGAAAATCGGTCCAGCCATCTCTGAGAAAAGTGAGTGAGAATAAAAATCTGCACATACACACACACACACACATACAGAAAATGCTCAGCTCGTCGAGCTGAGTCGAGTGATATACGCCATTCGGCCCTTTGGAGCACTTTCATACTTTCGGTTTTGCAAGTGATTGCTATACCTTTCTAGGAGAAAGGCAAAACTACGTGTAAAGTTACATTAAAAGGAATAAATAAACACTGATCAATTTTTTTTTATGTTTGACTGCATTTCCATAAAAAATAACTACACGACATAATTAATTTGTTGTATAAGAAATGTGTTTTTTGACTTTCCTTATAAATTTATTTAAACGATCTTGTATATAAATATGAGATTCCTTAACGCAGTTACTCTTATCGAATTATTCCTTTCGTTTCTGGGGTGCATCCGTGCTTCATTCAACATGGGTTTTTTAAACCGGAATGTTACCCTGAAGCCAGAATCCGACCTTAAACACCATTCTAAGTCCAGTTGACTGATTTTGGCTGCCTGAATACATCCTAAAATGGTCAACTAACTACGTCTAATCTGGGTATTTCGATGGCGATATTCTGTTTCAGAACAACAGTCCAAATGGATCCAATATCATCAAATACGGGTATTTGTGGAACAGTATGATACCCAGAGACCAAAACTCATCTTTAGACACCATTTTAAATTTTTAGATAGTAGCTTCCGGTTTCTGGAAACCGCATAAAAAGGACAAACATTACCCAATGTAAGTTTTTCAGCAACCGGGATAATGCTCAGAGGGCGGAAGTCAACTGCATACTTCATTTGGAAACCCGATTTTTCGACTTCCGGTTTCTGGAAAACATTCTTACATTGCCAAATACAATCCAATAAAGGTATAATATTGATGTTGTCTGAATTAATGTTTGAAGTATAAAATATAAAATTTTACGTAATATTTGTGCTAGAGAAATAGCGAAATAAGTAGTTTTATTTTTATTTGGCTATTTCTAAGTTGTGTAATTTTTGAGACAATAGACTTTCGTTGTTTCTTCAATTTGATACATAGCGGTTGAAAGAAAAGTCCGATTATAATCAAATTTAATGGCAACCTATAGGGCAGCCAAACCTTTCATTTGAAATTCAT
This sequence comes from Wyeomyia smithii, assembly GCF_029784165.1. Classification (NCBI taxonomy): domain Eukaryota; kingdom Metazoa; phylum Arthropoda; class Insecta; order Diptera; family Culicidae; genus Wyeomyia; species Wyeomyia smithii. The sequence continues at coordinate 72,006,799 of NC_073694.1, read as the reverse complement.
TGTTGAAATTAGTCCAGCCATCTTTGGGGAAACGAGTGAATTTGAAAAGTCATCGGAACACGTTTCTTTACACAACTTTTGAAGCAAGTGTGCAATCATTATAAAATTCATCAGTTAACCCTCAACTAGCCCATTCATTTGATATCAACATTGTTCAAATCGGTTATGTCGTTTCTGAGATAATAAAGTTTAGTTATTTTCATATTTTGATACATCACAGACGAATTTACAGTCCGATTACAATGAAATTCAATAGGGTGCTATAAGCTAGACCTTTCATTTGACACTAATTGCGCCGTATTACTAAAAATCTTCTCTCCGCACCTTGGGAAGAAATTTGAAGTGGATATAACGTTTTGATTATATCTTCTAACACTTTGGAATAATATTCGAATTATTATTGTTAGTGTAATCAAAAGTATGATTGTTATATACCGTTATGTTCCTCTAATGTCCTTTACCCAATGATGTGTGGCTCTTTACTGTAGGACCACTTCCAGAGAATCAACAGACGTTAAAAAAGTGACAATCAGTGTTGAGACGGTTTGCCTTTCTATTTCTTAGTGATTAGTGTTCGGAATTTGATATCAAATTGTCATATACAAAGCATGTTTGAATCTATTAAATAGCACAATTGCAGGGGCGACTCGTCCATAGGTGCAACCTGTGCATTGCACACGGGGACGCCAGGCAAGAAATATATTTCAGACGCAAATTTATATTAATACTTTATTGGTTTTTAGTTTCACTTTCAAATAGTAACGACTAGAATGACTTGCGTGATTGTGGACGTGATTGTGATTACTTCCTCAAATTGCGATTTTCGAAATTTGTAGTTGAACAGGCAGGCAGATTCAAAAGCCACGAGTCGCCCCTGCACAATTGCAAAAAGAAAAAAATAACCAACATACTAAACATTCAAGATCGATGCGAAAATTCATTTGTCGTTGATCTTTTAGTGCAAGAAGTTACATCAAAGCTTATTTGTTCGAAACTTAATGCAGTACGGCATATTGAATACAACCATTCTGTGGAAAATTCTGGGGAGCTACAAAATTTCTCGTGTGAGATGGGAGCGCCTTCTTTGCGACATTCGAAAGCCCTTGTATCCGAAAGCGAAATAAAACAATTTTTGGCGATTGATTAAATTTTATTAGAATGAGTAATACAGCAATGGAATAAAAACATTTTGTTTTGCTTTGCTGAAAGAGGTTGGCGTTGACGCTGTGGTTAAGATTTGCAAGCCATTAGTTCGGAGAGTCTCGTTCGAAATGATTTTTTTAGTGGTATTTGTTTTTTTTTGTTACGACACTATACTACACAATAAAAAAAAATAAGCGTTAACCACTTTCGATATTTTTTCCAATAAAAAGTTTGGAAGAATAGCCCATTAAATTTTTCTTAGTTGCGCCCATATGAAAATTACATGACTGTAGAGTATCTCTCCTACAAAATAAAGCAAATAATATCAGCAAGAGAATAACTCTACTGATAGTTAATGATACTTTTCCTTACTGATAACTGTCAGTAGTTACTGGTGGTATTCCCATCTCAATCATAGTGCATTCTCCATTTCGCTCGCGTCCGTTAGCAACGTGCCTTCAGTGTTCAGTCGCTGCTGTTCATGCGACATGCAAATAGTCGCAAGATAGTACTGTTGGTGCATCTCGAGTGCCAACTTTTACTAACCGGGACTTCACCCTAAACGAGTCGAACTGAGCAGCTAAGTAAAATCGTGTTTAATGCTCTTATATTCTAGAACTATCCTTCTCGCGATGTTACGTAAGAATGTTGACCGGGATGTGATTATGGCATGCATTGAAATTTTTTTTACTCGATAATTTTCGATTTGTCGGTAGGTTTTTCAGCCTTGTAATATCCACCAGATCGTCCTCCTTGATGCGTAGCTTTTCGAATTGGGTGCTGATGTTCTTCTGGAAGTTGTTCCACTTCAGATAGAATAATTCATTGTTATTAGCGAATAACTTGCTCACCAGGCCGGTTGACGTATTTCTTCTCCAGTTATTTCACAAAAATGGTGCTTCAATACGTCTTGATGCTTCTACTTCCGATTCTTGTGAAAAAATGGTATAATTATATTGGCAAGGATTGCTATGTTCCCCCGTCGCCACAAATTGTTGTATTTCGCAGTTAGAAAAAAAGACATGTGATCTTGTCAACAGTGCTTTGTAAAGATCGCAAGTTGACTGTTAGAACACGAATGCGATCGCTTTCCGCAGTCAACTTGTCTGCTCGGCATAGTACAGCGATCGCCCCAGAGGGGATTCACTGCTGTCAAATTTCATATATGTGTGCGTTATCGCAGATCAGCTCTGGTCCATGACGTTTGTTGGTCCGTGACGTTTGTAACTATGAACGATAATGAGGAAAAAATCACTACACAACACATTCATAAAAGTTTTCCGCGGTTTCTCGAGTTTTGATAAAAAAAAACGTTAATATTCTATAATATTCCACATCGATCAATTTCATAACCAAAAAGAACATAAACCAAAACAAACACCATGTTGCCGAATATGTTGGTTACACGATGTTTGACAGATAGATCCCCCCTGGATCGCCCGGAGAAAGAGCAGTCAAAGTGGAATTGAACATTTTTTTAGTTCCTAGGTGGCGGTCATTCGCTATGGCAGCGCTCGTTATTTCGTTCAATCTTTCATTATGTATACGTTCAAGGCACAAAGTGAATAGGGCAGTAGGTACCATTTCTACAGCTTCGCTGAGTTGCGGGCCAGCGAAGACGGCACCGAAGGCGGGAAGTTAAGAATGAAATAACTTTTGGTCGCTTGCGCGGCAATTAACACATGTGATTTGCTATTTCTTAATTGTGTGCTTTTGCATCTTAGGTGAATGGCCTTTAGATTTTTTTTTGTGACTCGACTGTGGTTGTAGCGTATCCTGCGCTGCGAAAGCGGCTCGCCCTACCGCAGTTTAATGTACAGGTACACTTAAGGCTGTACATTAACCCACGGTAAGGCGAACCGCCTACGCAGCGCAGGCCGCGCCAGTATGTTTTTAGCCTCACAGTCTTTCGTGAAGGTGTAAAAAAAATCATATTTTCTAATCAATATTTTGTACCGTAAAACGGTGTATCATTGATCAGCGGGGTAACATTGATCAGTTTTACCCTTCTCATGAATAGTTGAAATAAAACTGCCCCGTGATTACTTTTGCTAAATTTGAGTAAAACATCTTAGTCTTGTGTCATTCGAGATCTGAACAATATTGCATTGTTTGAAATTTTTTATTGTTTTGATAACCAAACTTTAAAATAAATTTGATCGTTATATTTCTTACTCTCAGTAAGTGCCAAAAAAGCACTTTATACTAGTCGAATATTAAACATTTCGTATTTATTGACATGTTTTCCAAATCCATTATCTAATTTTCTCAATCAACTAGAAAAAAAATTATGGAAATTTATTACATTTATCATTAATTAATTTATATATGTTGAGAAAGTCCAGTTTTATGCTCTAACCAGACATCTTCCTGGTCTACGCCAGGATGTTGTCTTGGCTAGAGCATAGAACGTAAGAGGCTAGAGCTGGCCTATTGATACTTCCGTTGTTGGAAAGGCCTTGCATATATGATCAACATACGTTTTCTGAACACAAACATTTTACAACGATTGCTGACTTACAAAATACTTCTGGCACATTTCGCAACGTTTACGTTTTTCATCATCGAAAGGTGAAATTACATATGGCATAAAAATGACTCGCAGTAGGCCGCGGTTAGGTGCAAGAACAGGACTATCCTCCGCAATGAGAGCAGTCCAGGAGAACGTGATGTCAATCCGGAAAGCGTCTCTAAACATGTTATCAAAGCAATATCTAACACTTTTAGTTCAAAAAAGTTTCAAAACAATTCAAAATTGACACCGATCAAAGTTACCCCAAATAAGGAAACAACGACGAAAAACAAATGTTTTAATGTTCAAGATTTTCGAAGGGCTTTAAAAACTAACTTCTCAAGTTTTAAGGATGCCAATACTGGTACTAAAAATATGAAAACTGTAATTTCAGTTGAATAATATATAAATACACGGGGGTCTGTTTTTACGCGGTTGTACCGCGTTGAAAAATCCGCGTATAAAAAACCGCGTAATTTCAAAAAAATTCTTAAAAAACTCCATTCAATAATAAGATCCGATTAAAAATAATGGCACGTAAGTAAATATAAACTTGAAAAATGATATAAAAATGGTAACGAAACACACAAAATAAGTTTTTAGTGCTTCTAAAATGAAAATTCATTGAAGAACATGACAATAACTTTTTTATAACAATTTTGCTACATGTTTAAGCTTTCGTTTCTTAAACGGAAGTAAATCGCAACGACCCTGACTCGTATCGTTGTAAAATTATTAATGTAATTAATGTAAATTGCCTATTTTTTGATAATAACAGCAAATATATTAAAAATATGCATTATTTAGATTAATAAAACAGAATATTTTATTGTCATGAACCATGCGATTGATTTTTACTTTATTGAGATAAACTTATACTGAACTTATTTCGCGTAAAAATAATCGTCACTGTGCTACAGCGATTTAGAACTTCTGAAGTGACCTAGTGTAGGTTGTAGGTCTTTTTTTTTTTTTCTTCACATAACATTTATTTGACACGGCACAAATACAATTTAATGTTTAACGGCGCCAATTATATCTGATGACTTAAAAACTAAAGCAAATTTTTTATCCTCGCTGCCGACTACGAGCTGAAATTAAGTCTAACTTAAAACTAGCATGGGATTTCCAATCAGTGTTTTGTTGTTCAATGGTCGTCTGATAATCGTCGAATGGCATGTATGGATTCGTTCTGCTGAGCCACGATGTCGTGAGTTGGGACAGAGGCTCGTAGTCCTTGGGTCCTGGTTCTGTTGTGCGGGGTCTGGTTGCTGGTTTTGTGCTTAAGGTTCAAACGTGTTCTTGTCGTTTTGTTGGGTGTAGACGGAGGGGAACGGGACTAGACTGGGGCGTGGATGGATTTCAGGAAAACGTATATAAGGGACATGTAGGATAGGTCACGGCTCGCCAAGACATCACGAACAGGAACAGCCGGCTGTCTACCCTCGGCCTGCAGGGAAGCTATTAATTTAGACCTGGCGTCACGGTGTACAGGGCATGACCAAACCACATGCTCTATGTCGTGATAACCTTCACCACAGGCACAGATACCACTTTCCCCGAGCCCAACACGACGGAGGAGCGCGTCAAATCTATAGTGATTGGACATAAGCCGGGACATCACGCAAATGAAATCCCGACCTACATCCAACCCCTTGAACCACGGGTTCGTCGATACTTTGGGGATTATGGAATGTAACCACCTTCCCAATTCCCCTCTGGTCCAAGCATTTTGCCAACTGATGATCGTATTCTGACGTACAAGTGCGAAAAATTCATTAAAGGCAATTGGTCTTTCATAAATATCACCGTTTGTTGCGCCCACCTTAGCCAAAGAGTCCGCTTTCTCATTACCCGGTATCGAGCAGTGAGAAGGGACCCACGCTAAGGTAATCTGAGTAGATTTTTCGGATAAAGCACTCAGATGTTCCCGTATTTTCCCCAGGAAATACGGAGAGTGCTTAACATCTTTCATCGATCGGAGAGCCTCAATGGAACTGAGACTGTCCGTAAAGATGAAATAATGGTCCGTGGGCAGGTTGTAGGTCTTGTTGAGTATAATATTCGCTTATACTAGAAATTTTACAAACACCCTCAAAATCTGAAGTTAGGGTCAAAATACGGTTTTTTTGACCTCAGCGCATATAATGTTTTTTAACTCAGTCATTCATCAACCGATTTTTAATATTTAAGCAGTTTTAGAAAGGGGATAAATAGAGGTTTCAAAATATATACAGGTTTTAACTAATATCAATAAAACATGTTGAGTTATTTGAGTTTAAATATAGGTTTTTAGATTTTTTCACGCAGTTTTTCGACTTAATTTGAAATTTGCTGTTTTTTTAAGAAACATACCACAAACATACTATAATTTTGAAAGAATATTCAATTCCGAATCTCACTCTACATTGATGATCTTCCAGGTGTGCTTAGACATTGTCGTATCCAGATGTTTGCCGATGATGTTCAATTGTATTCTATCCATCCTGATCCCACCACAGCTGCGGCACTGCACAACGAAGATCTACAACGTGTTGCATGGTGGGCTTCAAGAAATTCACTTAGTTTGAATCACACGAAGACGAAAGCAATGTTGTTCGGAACCAACCGTCGTTTAGTTTCAGCGGAATTGCAGATCTATTTAGAAGGCAATCAAATTCAGTTTACCGATCATGCGAACAATTTGGGCATCTTTTTCCAAAGTAATCTTCACTGGGACAAAACAGTGTCCCACCAGTGCGGTAAAGTTTATGCTGGGCTACGTACACTGCGAGCTACTACGTCCGATCTTCCACAAAACATTAAACTGAAGTTGTTCAAAACACTTATACTTCCTCACTTCATCCTTGGGGATGTTATTCATCTAAGTATGCACACTGCTTTGTTGTCAAAACTAGAAGTTGCTTTAAACGATTGTGCTCGCTACGTGTACAATGTAAATCGTTTCACCTCAGTCCGTCATCTTCAGAAATATTTACTCGGATGTCCCTTTCGTAAATTCTACACGTTGAGGGCGTGCATCTACCTTCAGAGGCTAATTCAACGTCAGTGTCCATCGTATCTCTACGATAAATTAACAGCTTTGCAAGGATCTCGCACGCGGAATTTCATAGTTCCAACTCATCGGACTTCGTTGTACAGTAATACATTATTCGTGAGAGGTGTCGTGCATTGGAACGCACAACCTAGAGAGTTAAAGCAAATAACTTCGGAAGTAATGTATAAAAGAGCTGCTCTAATTCATTTTAATAGCTAATAAGTTAGACTATAGTCCTAGAATAATTGTAACGCTGGAAATTATTATATTCGTTCTTATTCCGTTAATGACACAAAAAAAGACTTGTCTTACGTCATGTATCAAATAAACTAAACTAAACTAAACTAAATGAAGGTATTTTGGTGAAAATCGGTGGATATTTGCTTAAGTTATATATATTTTTTTAGAGAACCAGTATTTTTGGCTTCTATCGCACAATTATTTCACGGAGCTACAAATGATAAAAAAATGCAAGAACTTTTGATGTGACTTAGTGTGGGTTATATAAGATCAATGATCTAATTAATCAGCCAATACAGGTCGGACTCGATTATCCGGAACATAAAAAAAATTTCATTCCGGATAATCGAGTTTTCCGGATAATCGAATCACACAAAAAATACTGAAATTTTACGATTGACGAACATAAAATAAACATTTCTTTTCTTTATTTTACTTGTATTGTGCAGTGGCGTAACCAAAAGTTATTTTTGAGGCGAAAATGGGAAAAATCTTGAGAAGCAAAAAAATTAAATTGGACATTGATTATTTTCTCTTAATTCGAACATGTCCCAAACATGCCGGAAGTGACTTAAATGGTAACGAATTTGCCAGAAGGGATGGTAAAGGCAGCATTTCGAATAAAAATTTAAAATGGACATCAAAAAAATAAAATTCCGGATAATCGAGTCTAAAATTCCGGATAATCGAATTCCGGATAATCGAGTTTCCGGATAATCGAGTCCGACCTGTATAGGCTTTTACTTAGTATAAGTCGGGTCCTCTAAAATCAGTTATTAAAAACTATCTTTAGATTTAATCTTCTTAATTGTCTCCGTATGTTCTCGTTCACGGCTCAAATCAGAAAGCTCTTATATTCGGTCTTTTTATGCTATCATTTATCGAGAGCGAGAAGTCTCTCGCATCGATTGGTTTTAGTACAATTTGTTATTTTTACATGCTTAATTTAAATAAATAAACTATCAGTATATAACAGGTTATAGTTTAAGTCATGTGTTACTTGCGCGTTTACTTTAAGTTTTTCAAAAAAAAACCCAAAAATTATAAGTTAAGGTCAAAACCCTGCTTTTTGCCTTAGCTTACATTTTTATGTTTAATTCGGTCATTTTCCAACCAATTTTTTATATTTTGGCTGTTTTGGATAGGCGAAAAATAGAAACTTTGAAAAATATGAATATGTTTACCTATTTGTGATGAATAGTTCTAAAATAAATAAGATGATTCATAATTAATAAAATAAGATGATTTATATTTTTTTTCAAATTTTACCAATATGTGATAAATAGTATGTTACACTCAACAAGACCTATAACCTACACTAGGTCACATCAGAAGTTCTTGCATTTTTTTTTTCATTTGTAGCACAGTGTAATCCGCGTTATGTCAAAAAACCGCGTAAAATAATCCGCGTTATTGTAAAAATCGCGTATAAAACAACCACATAAAAAAACCCGCGTAAAAAAGACCCCAGCGTACTCACGAAAAAGTGAAAAAACTGATCAATCTTACCCCGTTTTACGGTATATACCTACCTATTTGTCTTGTTGCGAGCACGAGTGGTTGATTTTTCTTTAAATGCTGTTAATCAATTTACTTTGATTATTGAATTTCATAGATTCAACTGCACTAATGCAGTGCAGAGCATGCAACAAAACGAGACGATCGAAAGAATTGGAATTTTGTATTAAAACGTAATTGAATTTGGATACAACGACCATGTAGCATGTACCACTTTCACTCTATGAAAAAACAACGGATACAGACGTTGCGAGATTTTTATTTAAAATATATATATTTAAAACTTATTCCAACCACAAATCGTAATTTGGACAACAATGCGAATGTTAAGCATCATTTCGGAATTCTCTCGCTACGCCTCAAACGTAAGAATGCTTTAGACTGATTGACTGTTTTTTCGGTCGATCATGAACATAAACGAAAAACGGAATGGTAATGCAGACAGAACATTGTACGAAGTTTCCCGAACGGCCTTGAATACCAAGCCGTGCTCCTTTTGCGGAAACAACGCACGCAGCCCGTTGCATATTCGTGAATGTTGAAGACTGATTGACTGTTTTTTCGGTCGATCATGAACGCAAACGAAAAGTGGTATGTGAATGCCGGCTGACGATTTTATGACGGACATGAAAGACAAAGCGGCGGTCCTTTTGCGGAAGCAAACGTTGCCCGCAGCTCGTTCCACATTCGCTCTGTTTTAAACCGTTCTTTGAAATTGAACATGCTGCAGATACAAGTTGAAAATGAGCGAAGGATCGCACAAAAAGGAAAGCTTGTAACTGAACGCGAAAACGTTCAAGCGTCTTTTTAGAAAAGGATTTTCAAAGCTCTGCTTGTCAATAGCGAAAAACTTAATGAGAGCTTTATTAGGTTAGAAAATTTTATCCATCAGTCACATTTTTGGATATGCCCTTTTGGAACAGCAGTCGTGAGTCTGATGTACTTATATCATAAAATGACCTCTATCAAAAACGAAAACGGAAATGATCGATCGACATCGATTTGCGAAGTAGCGTGGACTGCCCCTAGTACAATTCTACTACACTCACGTCTTAACACTTACCTACTATTAACAACTTAAAGGAAAAATGCGGACAACAGACTCACACGCGACACTTCCGAAATGCTTGGCGGACTCGGACGGTATAAACGAGCAATGTAAATCGTCAGATAACGGAAGGTGATTCCGTACGACTTACAGGAAATACGTAATGTCCCGCCAACTTCTTCGGGTTACTGGTTATTTCATTTTGAATCGTCAATTGGCTCTATTTGTTCCTTTCCAACCTTTCTTCGAGGTTTATTTTAAAGACTATCGCCCTAAGTAAGTCTAAATGGGACTTTGAGCGGTTGACAGTAAGAGAGAAATCATGCGATTGTATTGCGGTAAATGGACCGAAATAGCTAGTCTACATCTCGGTTTGTTTTGTTTTTCTGTTCTCCGACGAAATCGATGCTGAGTCCTACGGCTGCACAGACCGGTTCATTTCACTGAAGAAATTTGCGAATATTCCGGGAAAATGAAATTCAGGCTCCAAATCAAACATCCGGCGGATCCCATGATGTTTGGCTTGGTGGAGTCCAACGGTTTGAAAATGTCACCTGTTTTCATTGATGCTGGTGTTAAAATCGATACCATATCGTTGTTTCAAAGAACCAAATGCTTTCCTGGCGGAGAACCAACTTCTTCTAGTATTAATACGTAGTTATATGGGAGAATCGAACGCTATATCACGGGTCAAATCGGACCCAACGATGGCTGATAAAAAAACAAAGTTTTGGTCCAAAGATTTGTGGCTCCATAGAAGTCCGGCTCTCCCAGACGGTCTCGAGGTACGACGCTGGCCTAACAAGCCAGTCGTCGTGAGTTCGAGTCTCGGCTTGGGAAAGGCTGTTAGTGTCAGTAGGATCGTAGCGCTAGCCCCGCAATTGTCCTGTACACTAAACAGTTGGCTGCGAAGTCTGTGTATAAATAAATAGAAGGTCGAGTTCCGAATCGGAATGTAGCACCAAGGCTTTGCTTTTTTTAGATGTCGGGCGTATGTTGTAGTTAGCACAAACCTGCACAACATTTCATCCTAGTTTGTGTTTGTCGAATCGGAAAACTAAAGATAACTGAACGTGAAAATTTCAATACTATTGCTCAAAGTAGTTGAAAACGGATTTGAAGTAGTCACTTGGCTAGAGTAACTAACAAGACTCGGCAAAGAAGATCAGTAGAGTTAATAAACGTAAAAAACGTAAAAAAGTATGAAAAATCCGTCACTCACCTTCTTTTCCGTAACAGTCGTTAGAGATGTAGAGGTTAATTCGGTCTCCGGCAACAGCAGCACTTCCTGCCTTCCTTCCCTAACCGATCGTAAGAATGTAGCCGGCGACTACCTCTACAAAAAATCAGATTCGGCTGATTAAATGATGTCTATCATTCTGTTTACTAATTTTCTGCAGCTCAATAATAAATCATGCATTCCTATATCACTTCTGTTAGCAAGCCATGTTTTCCTACGCTGAACACGATACATATCTTAGAAACCTAATAAAGCTCTCATTAAGTTTTTCGCTATTGACAAGATCACATGTCTTTCTTTCTTACTGCAAAATACAACACTTTGTGGCGACGAGGATTATTGGACAATCAAAATTATGAATCCGGATTTCCAAGAAGCGCTTCTGAATGCTCTTCAAAATCAACAGATGATTCTTGATGAACTCGTGAAAAGTCAAGGGATGACGCAGCAGAGGGGAGACATATGCTTCGAAACATCAGTTCAGTAGAGCATCAAAAGTACGTAAGCTACAAACTGCCAAAGAAGCCAAAAGACGAAACCTCCGAGAGGACTGTCTCTACTCTCAAGTCGATATTCTGGAGGCAGACTTCATTATTCAATGCAAGATACCAGTACCTGCAGCTATCGAAGAGTTCACTTGACGATTTCTACACGTATGCCGGGTTCGTCAATCACAAATGTGAAGATTTCACAAGATCAATTCAAATGCCTTATGTTTGTGTGTGGGCTCAATTCGCACCGTGACGCTGATATTCGTACAACACTCTTGTCAAAAATTGAGACGGCCAGGCCGGACAGCTGATCAATGTGAAGCGGGATACGGCTACGGTAGAAGAACAGAGTCATATAAAACCATCAGTATGTGCAGTGAACCAGTCAAACTCAAGCAAGTCGTCGAATACGAAAGTCAGTGACCAACTCGATGATGTTCTGAGAACGCCGTGTTGGCGATGTGGCGAGATGCATTACTCCAAGCATTGCTGCTACATTAATCACGAATGTCGCACATGCCATAAAACAGGACATAAAGAAGGTTACTGTGCATGTGTTTATTTCAAAAGGAGTGGCAAGCAGAAGGGCAAGATTGAGCAAAAAGTTCAAACGGAGGGAATATTTTCAATCAACCAGGTTGGACTAGCTGAGAGACTTAAATTCATTACAGTCGATATCAACGGAGTATCAACTTCACTCCAACTTGATTGTGCCTTGATTGACATCACGATCATTCCGGAGGACGTCTACGATCAGCTCGGTTCGCCATCAGTCAACGCGGTCAATGCTAGTGGACAGGATGTTGTTCTTATCCGTTATTTCTTGCGACGTTACACTCAATGAAAGCACGAAAAAAGGACGATGCTTCGTTACACCAGTACCAGAATTATGTCTTTTTAGTATTGAATGGATTGAAATGTTTCGTCTATGGGATGTTCCAATCAATGCTGTGTGCAACGGACTAAAGCTACAGAGTCATCCGAATGCAGAGGATTTAATTCACCGTTTTCAGGATAAATTTCCGAGCATTTTTTTCCGAACAACTTGGTCTCTGTACTAAGAAGCAAGTTTCATTCACTGGAAAGCCCGGTACAAAATCAGTTTTTCGTCAGAAACGTCCGGTACCATATGCTGCAGCAGCCAAAATTGAAGCAGAACTGGACAGGCTTCAAGAACTAAAAATCATCACACCGGTATCGTATTCGGAATGGGCCGCTCCAATAGTAGCAATATTGAAAACAAACGGTCGAGTGAGGATCTGCGCAGATTATTCCACAGGACTGAATTCGGCTTTAGAACCACATCAGTGTCCGTTACCACTTCCACAAGATATCTTCGCTAAACTAGCCAACAAAAAGATTTTCAGCCAAATCGACTTTTCTGATTCTTATCTTCAAGTTGATGTTGAGCCGGCGTCTCGGAAAATGTTGACCATCAACACACACAAGGATCTTGTCGAGTTCAACCGGTTGTCTCCAGGTGTCAATACTGCTCCAGGTGCGTTTCAAGAAATCGTCGATAATATGATCGCCGGACTCGAGGGCACTAGTGGTTATTCGTACGACACCATCGTAGCTAGTAGCACAATCAAGGAGCATATCCAGCATCTTGATCAACTGTTCGATCGAATCAAGCTATTTGGATTTACCTTCAAAATCCAGAAGAGTATCTTTTTCCTCAACGAAATCAAATATCTGGGGTTCATCGTGAATCAACAAGGCATCCGACCCGATCCGGAGAAAATTCAAGCCATAACGCAAATGCCAGCGCCTTTCGATATTTCAACATTACGTTCGTTTCTGGGAGCTGTAGGGGTTCAAGCAAATTCTCCAATCAAATCTTCTCCTCACTCACTACGATCCGGCACTCGATATCATTGTTGCGGCTGATGCATCAAAAGAAAGCGTGGGCGCAGTTTTGTTTTATCGCTTTCCGGATGGTGCAGTATGTCACGCATCTAGAATCATGACATCAGCAGAGAAGAATTACAGTCAAGGAGAAAAGGAAGCATTGGCTCTCATATTTGCAGTTACCAAGTTTAATCGGATGCTGTTCGGACGACAATTTGTTTTTTAGGCGGATCATAAGCCACTCATTTCCTTTTTCGGTTCCAAGAAAGGAATCCTGGTACATACAGCAAACCGATTACAACGATGGCTTTGACTATGCTGCTCTATAATTTCAAGATCGAGTTCAAATCAACCGAGTCATTTAGGTATGCAGTAGGGTGGTCGGTATTACGGACTTTTCGAAAAACCGGTATTTCGGTATTCATAAAAATAAAAACCGGTATTTTTATTTTTTCAGATCAATACAAACCGGGGGCGACTCGTGGTCTTCGAACCTACTTGTTCAACTACAAAATTCTGAAAATCATAGTTTGTGGAAATAATGACAATCATGTTTGCGAAAAAAACGCAAGTCATTCTCTCTGAACTATTGAAAATAAAACTGAAAATATAAATATATACATAAACTTGGATTTGAAATTTATTTATAGCCTAGCTTCTCATGTTGCATCTATGGACGTGTCGCTGCATAATTATGTTTTTGCATTTATGAGTACCTGTGCTTCATTACGATCCAGATTTTTTTTGTAAGGTTTGGACCACCGCGACCATTTGTCTTGATCTTTTGTGGTACAAATATAACAGTGTTCTGTAAACTTTAATGAATAAATCCAGTCATATAATTACGTAGAACTTAATTTCGAGAGTCAACAAAAAACATGCAGATTTTTATTTCAATTTTCTTACAAAACGCATAACTTATATATGAATAACTTTAAAATTCTTAGAGAAACAATACCTGAAACTGTTGAAAAGAGTAAATAAATGAAGATGAAAATGAAATGATGATCAGACAAGAATTAACATTTTACGTGTCCGAAGGAATCAAAGGCAAGTACTTCTCTATTCTGTACGATGCTCTTTAAACAGTTTGTCTAAATTCAGTTGAACCTGAGAAAGCATATGTCTCAGCTAGAATCGTTGCTAATAAAATCCGCTGCGGTTTGGGCGACGAAGCTTTGACCATGCTACAGTTATTTAAAATTCACCTTTTCAAGAATAAACAGCAGTAATTCATAGGATGAAATTTTTATTGATTGATTATTTCATCCTGTAAAATTTTTGTATCAGGAGCAACTTGTCCATAACTAGGTGCAACCTGTGCAAAGCACACGGAGACACCAAACAAAAAATAAATTTTCAATTCAAAGTTATATATATACAGATTATTTGTTTAGTTCTACTTTAAATAGCACGAAACGAATAATGACTTGCGTTCTTTCGCGGACATGATTGTGATTACTGCCCTAAACTATGATTTTCAGAATTTGTAGTTGAGCTGGGTAAGTTCAAAACCCACGAGTTGGCTCTGTAAGTGTGAAAAGAGATTAGCTTTTCTATTTTTAGAAAATAAATGTTTCAAAAACTTTCAGCTCGACCAGCTCGATCGGACATCGGGAACACGTGCCTCAAAGCGGTCTAAGCTCAAAAATTTTCTAAGACCCAGAAAGCTGATTCCATAGATTTTTATTTATTTCGAGTTAACACCAAATTTCGATGTTTCAAGCATTTCTAAGCCATATGGCATCTGAAAAAAAAAAAATTATTTTGGCAATTTCTCGTATCAATACCTGCTTTTTTTCATCGATACTTTTCGTGAAACTTTGACCGCTTTGAGACACGTGTTCCAAATGTCCGATCGGGCTGAAATTCTGCATGGGGACTTTTTTCAAGAAGACGAAACTTTTGAGCCCTACCGCTAAACGATGTTCGAAAAATCGATTTTCATTGGCACTCTAATATTTATTATATACACCGTCATGTGATTTGTAACACCTACGCCTACGTGGGTAGCATTCATTAGCCTTACAATGATTTATGAATATTTTAACGTTTTTTTTAATTTTAAGAAAAATACCGAAAATACCGGTTTTTTCGACTCTCCAACACCGGTATTTCGGTATTGAAAAAAATATCGGTTTTACCGATTTTTGTTTTACCGGTAAACCCCCTAGTATGCAGATGTGTTATCAAGACTCATCAATCAACATCGCAGGCCAGATGAAGAGTACGTTATTGCAAGCACTCAGCTGGAAGCTAGCATTGCATGTATTCAAATGGAATCTCTTTCAAATTTCCCCGTTACACATGAAATGATTTCTAATGCAACCAAAGAGGACAAAACTCTGCAGAAAGTTAATCAGCATATTCAGAACAATTGGTCAGAAACAACAATTCCGGCGGAGGTACAGCCTTTCAAGAGTCGCAGGGAATCATTGTGTAAATCGGGTAAATGCATCATGTTTCTCGACAGAATCGTCATTCCTGAGATTTTACGACAAGCAGTACTAAGGCAGTTACATGCAGGACATCCCAGAATAAAACGAATGAAAGCCGTTGCGCGCAGTTATGTGTTTTGGCCAAACATCCATGCTGATATAGAAAACTACGTTCGTCTTTTTTTCTTACTGCTTAATACAACAACTTCGTATGTACGAAGAGTGTCTGTTTAACTAATAATGTCTTTTTTCCCTATAGTTACAGCCCCATCGTGAAAAAGTGCATGGAGACGTTCGAAGCTACCATCGAGCAAAAGTTGGCACAAATGTTCGCTAAAATACAACATATACAACCAGTCCCGGCAGATGCAGCACTAGTATCTGCCCACCCAGCACCCATTCCAGCCACTCTCACTGCTAACCCAACCATCGTGATTGACTGCACTAGCGCTCAAAAGGACAACAACAATAGTGATAGTAGTGCAGCACCCTCCGAAACATCAATAAACGCAGCTCCTCCAACAACGGGAGCAATTCCATGGGATATGATTCGCCGGGAAATTCAAGAAGCAATTCGCTCGGAAATCAGTACCATCAACGATTCCCATGTTATGAAGTATGAAAGCACTCCCTGCCAGAGGCAGAATGAATTTCGCGCCGTTCCACAAAATACGGCGATTCGAGTAAATCCGGCTCTACAACGTTTGAAGGAACAGGCCAAGCAGCTAACAGCCGCTGATGACTCAGCTGGTGAAACCGGGTTAAACAGCACTGTTGTGGCGAACACTAGAACGCCGCGACACTGGGACGTAATCAATGTTGATAGCGACGATGAAACCGCGAATGAATTCGGTGAAACAAATGACAATGGAGTCGTGAGGAGACTTTCGAAACGGCTCTCCGGAAAGCGCCTGCCATTTGATGAAATTGACGCAAACACAAATCAGAGCGTTGCAGTACTATCGGCGAAGGTAGGAGGAATTCCTGACGATAGCTATTTGTGGCAAGTCCAAGACGGCATGGTGCGTCGTCGTAGTACACGGATTTCCATGCGCAAAAATATGTCCTCCCATCAGCACCGGAAAGGTTGTTGCCAATCTGCCAAGAAAAGAAAACAACATTTCGAGGCTGTACTCGAGGACGAAAAAGAAAATTTAGAGCAAACCAGTATGGGTCTTAAGAGAAAGGTCACTCATTTAACGATTAGCAATAAAGTGATTGCTGGTTATTTCCACCAAACGCCGGCTGTCGGCAGAAAGGAACCCAAGATGACGGCTTCAAAGCATGGGAAGGCTGTGCTGGATCTTGTTAACCGTGGCAGCATCAAAGAAGTGCAGATTCTACCTACCGTGGGTTTGAAAACGGCTTATCAAATTGTGACTCATCGGTTAGTATTCATTTAATAGTGAAGATGATATGTTGAATTATAATTTTTTTGTTCCATACAGTACTATCAACGGAAAGTTTAAGAAGATTGATGATTTGTCTAAGCTGTTTGTCGGTGGCAAAAAATGGTCCAAGTTTCTCGAGGTATAGCTAACGTTTTTTCAATACGCCTGTTCGTTATACTAACTTGTGTATGTGTTTCTTTGCAGGCGAATTACCTATCCTAAAGCTGTGGAGAAAGCTGCACTTTTGTGGTCGTTTCTCTGTACTCGGGACTGCAGCAGATTTTGTAAGATAGATATATTGCTAATTTCACTTTTGTCGACATTTACCGTAATCGAAAAATAGTTTACTCTGACTTTTTAATAAAACATGCTTTAACCTAAATTTGTTTCATTCAAACTAAGAATTATGAAGCACCCTAGGGGTTTTACTTACAACCATCAGATTAAATTATCCAACAGGAACTAGAGTGAAAATTTAAATGATTCGATTGACTGGATCAGATTGATCTCTATAAATTTTATGCTAAGAATTTACAGACATTTTGTGACTACGTAATGTTAATCCAAGTTTTGACTTTTGCATTAATAAAATTTAGTATCGCAACGAAGCAGTATTTTGGGTTTTTGGAAATAAAAGAGAACTTATTGATTTCCCAGACTAGTGCAGATTTTACATGAAAAAGGTGGTCCGAGCGAACGGTCCAGGAAAGAGTTTCCATGGTAGGCATCAGCAATCAAACATACATACATATTGAAATTTGAATTTCAGATAAAGATTGTATCGGAAAAGTGCGAATTTCAAAATCATTTTTATTACATGGGTGCAATTTTGCAGAAACGCAAAGTTTCAATAAGAAGAAAATTTTCACAACCCGGTGACTTTTCGAAAGCTCTCTTTTTCCGAAAGATTCAAATAAATTTCGGGAAATAAATTTCAGGAATCTCGGTTAACAATTGGCGAATGAGTGAACATTGAATTATAGCTGTTCTAACGGGATACATTTTGTGGATTACCAGCAATACACCACTCTTTTCAATCAATCAATGCAAATTTTGCCAGCTTCACTCTAAAAGCGCCTTCCACTTATCTATTAACTATATTTTTGTATATTGACTGCGCATTTATTCACAGATGAACGGTACCGTGGTATGAAAGCTCTTTGCTAGTATCAACTGTATTTTTTTCGTTTATGTATTCCTTATTATAAGAGTGAGTTAAAGTTATTCATTGTGTGATAGTTTAATTGTTTTGTTAATGATATATTGCCGATCGCTGAACACATCAACTGCTTATCTAATTCTGAATGATTTATTCACCATTCTGTGTCCAACAGTGAGTGAACGCAAGTCGAACAAAGCGGAAAAAGGGAACGCCATGACTCTTTAGTAATTTTAACATTCACACCATACCGGTCGTTGTCAATAGTAGCATTAGTTTGTCTTCAATTGGCTAATTTATTCATACGACTTCTCAACAGCTGCTTGAGAACAAGCATTCCGTCTCCACAAAGCAAAGTCTCTCGGTTGAATGAGCACGGAAAAATACTTTCCATTTTATTGACTTGTTATAAAACCGCTTAGTAACTAGAAACTTAACCGGTAAATGCTAATATCTACAGAAATATTCATATCAAATGTATATAATACATCTATAAGCCTACACTTCTAGAATTACACAACACAACACGAATTCATTCGACCTTGAGGCTCCCACTTCGACTACTACTGATCGCTTCTAGTTTTGTCTGAGAGCCACCTTGTCGCTAAACTTGTAAAAGTCTTGATGCGCCTCCTGATAGTAAGGGGTCATCGTGTAGCGCACCTTTTCAAGCCAGGCCGCTAGTTTTGGCCGTCCCTCAAACGGATCCATGCCGACAATCTTTGGCTGCTCGACTTCACAAGCAGCCAAGATGTCAGCAATCGTTATTCTATCGCCAATGATGAATCGTCCGGGCTCGAGCCAATTCTGCTCCAGTTGATTCAGCGTTTGGTCGACTTGTTGCCGGTATTCTTCGACCTTCTGTTGGGATGATCTCTCGTCTCTCAAGCTAAGGTTCCATTTTTCCTGTACGAATGCGTTGAACACTTCCGATCTGCTGTCCTGTTGCCACTCGAGGTACTCGTCAATCCGAGCCCGCAATTTGCTGTCCCGAGGGTACCAATGTTCAGGAATTAACTTCTCGCGAATCAAATACTTCAGAATAGTGACACCATTGGACAGCTTGAAACCATCGTCGATGATGCTGGGCACCTGCTGGAACCGACCGATGCATTCTTTGTACTCGTCCGATCGGTGCTCACCTAAAAGTAGGCAGAAATGGAGGTGTGACATCATTATGACAAGTTATTTTTATTTTGAAGGGGAAATATTTTCGTGTGCGGGTACAAACAAACAATGGTCATAGAATAAGCAAGCGTTAATTTGTTGACATGTTTTCGTTGGAAAGCTGTTATCGTTGTTATTAACCGTGCCACCTGACCCGTCAAGTGGTATTTTGCGTTCGCAATAAATTTATCTATTCCTTGTTTGGGCTGATAACGAGACTCCTTTTGCGTGACTGGTTATTTTTAGTATGTTTTTTTTTTTTTGGTTGATTGACCCCTGCAGAGGCATATGTTGCGAATGTAAAGAATACGAATGACGCACGCTCTCGATGCTTTGGTAAATGGGTTGTGTACTGCATGATAGAGCCGAGGTGGTGCAGCTGGGTTGGTGATTGAGGATGTATGGATGAGATAATGTAATGATTGCTGTCGATGCTTCATTGACTGTCTTTTTTTACTGTAGGTTTTATCGCATTGTTTGTGTAGAGTATTAAATATAATTTTGTATTAAATTTCTTCTTGTAATTGGTATTTAGGTGATTATTTATCAACAACCCATTATCAACAGTCCATTCACATTCCGGACGCGTTGGCAGTACTTTTCGCTTTAGCTTTGCTGTTGCGTTAGCGTACATGCTTGCAGCCGTGCTCTGATAAGCTTCACTGGGTATTTAAAATTTTTATTTCTAGCAAAGTTCACAGACAGGGGCAGCCAGTGAGTGCCTCCAGTTACACATTCATATTGGAACGCGCTTCGTAAGTGAACCGTTGCATTCTGCATAGTGTGTGCAAAATATTTGCCGTGAAATGTTTTTATTTCAAAGTAAAAAAAAAAAAAGATATTGATTAAACTTTTCGTAATGCAACAATACCAGGTTTTCATTTCATAAAAAAAATAAATATACTAAAGCAAAAATTACGCTTTTAAGTTAACTTGTTTTCTAAAACATTTGAAGTTTTTCTTCTAATAATAATATCGCATTAAGCATTACGGGTGTATAATCTGGTTTATTTTATTTTCAAAACAAAATATGGAATTTCGATTTTTAAGAGGGTAATGTTTCACACTCTGCAAGTCCTGATGGTTAAAGTACCTTTTAAACCATTTCATCTTCGCTGTATCATGAAAATCAAACGCGGCAAACGTTTCATATGGCAACAAGTTTATCCAAATCGGAAGCAAAAGTTTATTCAAATCGTTGAGCAAAAGTTAACGGGAATAATTAGCGAAGCAAGGCCCACCACTGTTTTTATTGATTCGAGTTTATTTCAGTACCTTTAGGGGCACGTGATCATGTTGCTGGAAGTGCACCTCGTCCTCGACTAGAAAGCTAAGGTTTCGAGCTAGATTCTCAAAAATTTATAGTATCATTATTCATTTTCTATCTTTTTAAGTTGGACATTGACCATCAAGTGGTTTGAGGTGGGTTTTTTATTTGACGCGACAAATCTTTTATCAAATGGTGAAATGGTAAAGAAGCTAAATTTATCGAAGACAAAAAGCAATATTTAAAAAAACGTATATCTTTATTTGCATCCATCACTGCACTTCAGTGCTTTGTGCGCTTGACCGGCACTGTCTAGACGTATGCCGGCAAAGTATAATACCATTGTTTTTTATGCAGGCCTTGTTGTAGACTCTGCAAGTTGTTTATTTATACCATAGTTTTTCCGATTAATCATTGCATCGAAATGCGTTGCTATTCAATTGTAAATAATACTATAAGCCGCAGTTCCGCAGGGGGTAAATTTTCTTCGCGGTTATCGGATCAAAAGTGGTGAGTTCCTAGCGTACACGGAATGAGAACCGTGTGCGTGTTGGAATGGAGTAACCATAAATAGATTGTGAGAGACGCGTCTGCAAAAATGAAGTTGGATAAGTCGCAGTTAGCAGCTTACCAGCACTATTGTGGTCGACCAAAAAAAAAAGTGGAAAACAAAAATGACCTTCAAAGAGGAATGAAGATCAAAATAAACATGGTGGGCTTCAGCCGCGAAACCGAGGAGTTCGACGGGCCTGCAGACGTGTACAGTTTTTTTTTATTGTTGTTGTGGTTTCCAAACGGCGCATGGTTTGGAACACCCAACAGCTGAAGTGTAGAGGTTTACTGGTACATAATAGGAAAATTTATTGTAGAATCATCGAATCAGATATCTTGCCTGTTATGGTTCAATGATTGCCTATCTTGTTGTGTACTTTTGAACAATTGAAGAATGATTATTCGCTTATAACGTCGAATTGTGAGTCACAAATGTTTCGAGTTATTTTTGTATGTATAAACAGAATCATATAACCATATGTACAAAATGTACGAAATTACTTTGACAGGCTATTTTTATGATTTTCTAAATTATTCTCCGAAAACCGAAACCATTGGAACCGTTTATGGTACTGTTGAGACCAGTTCAAGAGTAGATTAGTTTCTAAGCTCAAACAAACCAGAACTATCGCAATTGGTGGTAAATTACAAAAGTTATAAAAGTTTCAATATGTAAGTACCCGTTTAGTCTCGTGTTGCACTCGAAGTGGTCGAGTACAAGACAATAAATCAAGAAAGTATTCAAAAAACAGCACATTTTGTTACCAACTATTCGAACCGACAACACGCAGTGGAAACAGCAAAATTGGTATCGTAGCTTTGCCCCATATCAATTAGGAGTGTCGATCTAATTAGTGACACTGACCTCATAAACAGCAATTTTCGTTTGGTTAGACCGCCGTTGGTGTTGATTCATTTTTGTATGCATCTACATTTCGTCACTTTTTAGGTAAGGGTTTTGAAGAGTTAGCACTCTGTTGCTAAGTGCTCATTATAGATGTAAAATAAATTATCTATTCTCGTTCTGCATCACTTTCTAGTGATATTGACATACCATTTATTGAAACGTGAATTTATGCAGGTGCCGATCTATAGTTCTTATCGCTGGTAAACAGTCATTTTACTGCAAACGCATTAGATTTTTTTGTAAACGAGGAATATAAAGGTTACATTTTTTATTTTGGAAATAGCCATATGTTCAACAGCCTTTTTATTGTTTGGGTTGCATACATTTCATGCACGGAATCAAAAACAAGATACCGTTGAACTCGAGCTTGAACGACCGCACATTTTGTAGTTGCTGCTCCGTGATGGATCTGAACTAGTGAAGCGGCACGATGAACCACCGCTGGCTAATTTGAGAATTACTAACCATCTTCCGCTTTGTATTGATCGATAACCGGACCGGCTACGTTCCTACAGTCGGTTTGGGAGGGAAAGAAGGAAGTGTTACAATCTTTGTTGCTAAAGACCGAGTTTACCTCTGCATCTCTAACAATTATAACGGAAAAAAGGGTACATTGTCACCGTGGTAAGTGACGGATTTTTATACTTTTACCTTTCTCTGTACACGTTTAAACATAGACTGGTCTGCCCTGCCAAGTATCGGCAATTATAAATGCCTGACTATTTTATGGAATTTAGCTTGAAGGAAGGGTCAAGTAGGGCGATGAGAGCGAACCTGAGTATAAACCCGTGTGTGAAAGTCCCTCTAACATCGAAGGTCTGATTCTAGTAAGATTCGAAAACAGGAAAAAAATCATTGAATAACATTGATTGATGTCTATAATATTGCTGAAATATGTACTGTTTTTCTTTAGATGTAATCTAGTTGCAAACATTTTATATTTAAAATACAAAGCATTTTTGATATTAAACTTCACAATAAAAAATCCGTTGAAATATTGATTATAGTATTACAATCGATATATTCTATGAATAAACGTATGAAAAAGCGTGACGGATTAACAGTTTTTGGGATTTTTCAGTTTCAGCTTGTAATGCTTCTTGCAATCTTCGTCTGTCAAAGAGAATCCAAATATTACACATTTCAAAGATTATATGATTGTACTTATGTCTTCAGTAGATATTGTGCCAATATCAGCATTTTCACTTTAGAGAAAATACCAGGTTAGTATGAAAACTTAGCTTTCTCCGTTGGAAAAGGTTTGTGGTGTAAGTTTTGTGTTCAAATCATTAATTCCCATTCTATAAAGAGATAAAATGGATGATTTCGATTCCAGTTTGTGGAAACCGCAACAATAAATATTTTATTCTGAAGCAATCCATCCTTTGCCTACTGATATTTACTATTCCAAGCAACTTTCTTTATTACTTACAAATATTTGTTATTTTTTAGCTTTTGTAACTCTAATATTCGATTGTTTGTGAATTCCATTTTCTTGTTTTTTTTTTTTTCAAAAGCTAGACTTAGCCAGACGAGAAAACTGTGGTAGTTTACAGATTCAAGGGGCAAAACTGTTCAAAAATGTATGTTGAACCAAAAATGTATGTTTTTTTTCTGTATTTGATCAAAGGCTTAAGACAATTAAACTAAAGTTAGGATAGATAGTTTGTTTTGAAAATCCGTTACATTGCCATTATTTACCGAGTGCAGATTTTCGGTACATTTCCGGCTTCTTTTCGCTAGCGGAATTTTTTTTGCGATGCGCCAATATCACAAAAACATGTTCAACCCGCTTGGGTTTGGCAGGTACGCATTCACACAGCATCAAAAACGTATATTACTTACCTTTGGTGGTGCAGACTGGTATCGGATCGTATGGAATCTTGGTGGCCTCGAAGAACATATACAAAGCTCGCGAGTGTGTCGACAGTAGGTCGTAAAACAATTTAACCGGTCTTGGCATGATTGTATTCGAGTATCTCCACTTAATGTTTTTTTTTTTGTAGAGAATTGATTTCGAGAAACAAACCCAACCGGAAGCGCTGAAAGTTTTTTGAAAAATCTATATGTTTCCACTTGCTGTAACCACCACTTTTATTTTCGAATGAACAGATTAGCTGCCAAAAGTCACGTAGTCACTGGTACTACACTTAGAGGTAACACAGTTGGGAGAAATAGAGACCCTACCGAGTTATGCGTTCGCTTGAAGCGCAACTTCAAACTCAACTGAACGTAGACCGGTCGCGGTGTTTTAAGGTTGGCCTTCTGTGGTAACTCAGCAGCCGCAGCGAAAGCAATAAGCTGTAACTTTGCTGTTCTTCGTTGCTCATTGATGACGATGATGTCTTGCGTCTACACAAGCGTAAGCACATGTATGCTCTGGGCCTGGGATGGGCATTGAGTGGCATCCCAACCATGCGTCGTATTCGTGCATTGGCGCGCGTACCGGTTTATGTCGGCCGTTGCTGCCACATGCACACAGCTCATGTTTGGCGAGAGTTCGTTAGTTTTCGCTGTAAACAAACAGACACTCACGATGACGGTGCATGGGCCGTACTTCCATGCGTTAATGGTGGTAAATGGGTCACAGATAAGCGGAGGGGAAGCTCATGGTGGTATACGGTTTATCAAAATTTCGACACCTTATCTAATGCTTGGTGAACTTGCGTTGTAGGTACAGGGAAAAAGAAGTGAACATGAGATTGTTGTTTTTACTTGGTGTTGTGACAATACAGGAGGTGACAGTTACCAACCGAAAGTTTTGTTTTTTTTTGCAAAATAATACGAGGTAATGTTTGTCTCAGGGTGATTGGTTCCTTGTTTTGAATAATCCAGGAGTTGATAGAGGGCCACATTTGACGAAAAATACTTTTCTACGTATATACCCGAACGATGATCTACTCGGAAATATAAAACTTTAAAGTTTCTTGGATACTCTACTATCTGTCTCTAACTTTAAATATGCACTTCTATTGGTTTTATTCGAAAACTTAGAAAATTTTCTACTAGATAAAGATTTTACATGTCTCAATAAGGCCGTTACAAATTTTATTTTCATTTTATCTCACATCCCCTTCAAAAATCTTGAAAATTGGAAGGGGAAGAAGAGAAAGTTCACGCCGGTTTGTTAATATTATTGGTTTTTCGACAGCGTATACAGGGTGAGTCAAAATTATCCGTGTTCAATGTTCAAGTCATAACTTTATTCTTTCAATATTAAACAACAACATATTTATACAAACTGTAGATACATTAGCATGATTTGTAATATTTACATCACGGACTCGAAATGTCCACCCTTCGGCTTCAACGCACGGCTTCAATCGTTTAGGGAAATTATCAACGATGGACGATAGTTCTTCTACAGACATGGCATCCCAGGCTTTGGTTAGACTAGCTTTTAAATAATCCAATGATTTGTGTGGTTTAGTACAGGCTCTGGATTCAGACCTAATGGAATAGTTCATTGGATTTAAATGAGGAGCAATTCTCGCTGAACCTAGGTCACTAGGTGCACAAGGTCTTTCAAATTTGATATAAATGCACATAGTTATTAGAAATAGAGAAAAAATGATAATGCCATTTTTGTTTGATCGAATTTGTTGACCCCTTGGTCACCAAGGGGCGGAACAGTTTTCAGAAAAGTGGAAATTTTAGCAATTCTTGATGTATTATTTGAGCTATATCTCTAAAATTCGTTATGTAAAGTACTACAAGTAGCACTTTTCTGTAAAGAGGAATGATAGTGCTTTCATTTGAAGTGATTAGAATTTAGGCCGTCATCTTGAATTTGGCCGCCATCTTGGATTATATCAGAAAAATGCAATTTTGACCGTGTTCGCAACTACCGATCTTCGATCTGAGACTAGCATTGGAAATGTATATGTATATTTTTTCGGAGAGACAAAAATATTAACTACAACTTTATAGAAGACGTCAGACCAATCAAACAAACCGTTTTGGCCCTGAAAATATTTGTAATCATCAATATCTTCCCAAAATAGCATTATTCAATAGCTTCTCAAAAATGAGTCGTGTTGCAAAATATTAAACCATTAGCACAGAATGGCATCTTTTGCCTATTGAAACGTCTATGCAGAGTTTCAGCCAAATTAAAAATGACAATTTAAATAAAATATTAAAATTGGGTCATTTTTTGTGGAACTGCTTAGTATTAGAAAACCTATCACTTTGTTAGTATCACACATGCTAGTGTTGTACTCATTATTCTCACTAAACTTAAAAAAACAGTAGTGGCGTACTAGTTGTAGCATCAATCAATTGAATTATGATATATGGACATATATGGACATAACATGTGCATCCACTTGGCCTCAGTAGACAGGTTACTACGTTGATCGCGCGATGTACGATGAATATTTTGAAACAGCTTGGAAAATAGCTTCAATTAATGGGTTAACACTGATGCTCACCAAATTTTTTTCTTGCATCTTATAGCATTTTTTCTCAGCTTTCCAATGCTGGTTTCAGATCAAAAATCGGTAGTTGCGAACACGGTCAAAATTGCATTTTTCTGATATAATCCAAGATGGCGGCCAATTTCAAGATGGCGGCCTAAATTCTGATCACTTCAAATGAAAGCACTATCATTCCTCTTTACAGAAAAGTGCTACTTGTAGTACTTTACATAACGAATTTTAGAGATATAGCTCAAATAATACATCAAGAATTGCTAAAATTTCCACTTTTCTGAAAACTGTTCCGCCCCTTGGTGACCAAGGGGTCAACAAATTCGATCAAACAAAAATGGCATTATCTTTTTTTCTCTATTCCTAATAACTATGTGCATTTATATCAAATTTGAAAGACCTTGTGCACCTAGTGGCCTAGTTTCAGCGAGAATTGCTCTCAGGAGAGTTTGAAGGCCATTCATCTTTAGTTGAATATTTCGGAAAAAGTCTGCTAAAGAGTTCCAGTGTTTTTGTCCATGCGATGGAGCCCAATCTTGTTGTAATGTCCATTTAGTTTTACGAAATGTACACGTGAACAAGGTGCCACTGTGTCGGTTGAAAGCTTTTGGTAAACAATATGATTGATTTTTAGACCCTTGTCAATGAAAATTAAGGAGGTTTTACCAAAAACTTATTTTCAAAGAGCACATTGAAAGTATACAAGCCAAGTGCATCAAATATACGAGATGTTTATATCCTCTCATTAACAGGAATTCTAAACTTTGTTTAAAGAACAAACTTTTGATTTACAAACAAATTTTTAGACCAGCAATGCTTTATGCTGTACCGATCTGGTCAAGTTGCTGTTCAACAAGGAAGAAAACACTCCAAAGGACTCAGAATAAAATTCTGAAAATGATTTCGAAGCGTCCTCCTTGGTTTGGTTCACTCGAATTACATAGACTTACTGGTGTCGAACCATTAGAAGCTATGTCAAATAAAATTATTAACAATTTTCGACAAAAATCGTTGCAATCCTCAATTGTAACTCTTTATAGTCAATAAGTTAGCAATTAAGTTAGTTGTAAGTTTACTTCAACTCCGCCTGTTACGATTCTCTTGGTTCAGTTTAGCCTTTACGAATAGACTTGAATTATTGAGAACTGTAGCAGAGGGTCCAAAGCCCCTGTAAAGGAGGATGGTTGCAACAGCTCTTAACCATGGCTGTTGCGTAAAATCCAATGATTAAAACCCCTAAGCTAAGGTGTTATGCGACCCGTGCCGATGGATGACGTGGTGGGGGGGGGGTGGTTTAAGAAATACCCAGCCTCTAACGGAGCCTGTGGAGTACCAGGGCACCCTTCACAGTAATTAGCCCTTACTGCATCACGCGGGTCACTGATGCAGCGGACTCTTCTTTACCCAGCGACTCGTGGGAATTTTATGAACGACAAAACTTCACAAAATTCGGCCACCGGCAGCCTTTCTTTGCCGGAGCCCATGGACTCATCGGAGCGTAGTCCAATAAAAACAAACGCACCGGGCAGAACGGAGGAGATGGAGCATGAGGATGATTTCAACCTCGACAGCGAATCGCTGGACGGAGGACCCTCGGCCTCATCCTTAATCCTACTTTCTCCACAAGGGAATGACGAAAGTCAAATGGACTTAGTTCCCGGTCCACAGACAAGGCCCGATGACGAAGGGAAACCCGAATCATCGGCACCCCTTGTCAAGCGACTTTCAAATGCGCAAAGGCGGCGACTGAGCAAAAATCTTCGCTCCGGTCTCTCGTACGAAGAAGCCAGGAAGCTGGCCCTCCTTCCAACAGAGCAGCCTGCTCAATCGAACCAAGTTGCCGTCAAGCGACAGCGGTCGGACGACTTGGTGTCACCAAACACCAGTACTAAGTGTCCACAACCTAAAAAACTGCGGAACGGCACTGGTTTGGGGTCATCGGGTTCGAAGCCGCTCCCGAAGGCCACATATAGGGACATGGTGGGAGCTATAAGCCTTGCGGTTACTTCTGCTACCCACCCCAGCTCCCTACTCACAACGGACCAGCTTCAGGCTGTCCGGACCTCCATCCTCGATCACATTGCGGACCAGGAAAATCCAACCACCAAGCCCAAGTTTAACGGTTGCCATCTAAAGAATGGCTTCCTGCAACTTGCCTGTGCCGACAACGACACAGTGCAGTGGTTGGAAAGGGAGGTACCTTCTCTCGTACCATGGGAGGGAGCACAACTTCGTGTATACCACATGAAGGATCTGCCGAAGGCCAGACGGTATGTCGGTTACTTCGCGGACAGTGCGAACTCTCCGGACGAGAAGATTCTTCGTTCACTCCAGAATCAGAACGACCATCTCTCTACCAAAATGTGGCGAGTCTGTAACCGCAAATTGGTAAAGACCTTGGTCGAACTAGTTCTGGATATTGACGAAGAATCGGCCAAACTCGTTGAGAGTAGAAATTATGAACTGCACTACGGTTTCGGCAAAGCACGCATCCGAAAGGTAAGCGGAAGGCCGAACGTCACAGGCGGGAAAGACTCCGTCGCAATGTCAGGGAAGGTACGTGCGGGTAACTCCTCCGGGAGTACTCTGCCACCACCCAGGCAAAACGATCCTGCGAATGGGCTAAAGGTTCGCGTGGGAAACTCCTCCGGGAGTGCCCCACAACCACCCAAACGCAACCCTGCGATTGGGAAGGTACGCGCAGGATGCTCCCCCGTGAGTGCCCTGTCACCACCCAAAAAACGCAACCCCGCGGCTGCTCGGACGGTTCCGCCGAAGACTCGCAAGGGTGTGAAGCATCAACCACCGAAAAGTCGCACCCCTTGGAGTCAAAAACCGCCACAGTGTGCGCGACGACCTTCTGTTGCCAATCGACTGCTGCAACCGAAGCCGAACAGTGAGGAAGAGCAACTTCCATCAACCAGCCAAACCGCTGTTGGCAGCCGTCAGCCAATACCAGGATCATCTTCCGATCCGGACAAAGACGGCAACTTCACTGCAAAGTGAGCAGCCTTCGCTGCGTGCAAGCGAATCTCCATCACGCAAAAGGCGCCTCGGGTGTTCTTTGCAGGAGATTCGCCAAAGAGCAGCTAGCGGCTGCTTTCATCCAGGTGCCGTGGATCAACGAATCCAAAGTTCTCGGACTTAACGCTTCTAACGGTAGGTTAATCTACTGTGACACGCAGTCCAAACCAAGGACTGCAATTCTGCTAAATAGAGAACTAAAATTTTTACCTATTAAAGAATTTATCCAACGCGACGTCGTTGCCGTCACGGTTGAAGTACCGACAACCAGAGGAAAACAGGAAATGGTTGTCGCGTCGGCCTACTTCCCGGGCGACCAAGGTGATATACCGCCACCCGAAGTTGCTGCGCTCGTGCGGTACTGCAAGGCCATCAACAAGCCGTTTCTGATCGGCTGCGATGCCAACGCTCACCACACGATCTGGGGCAGCTCGGACACCAACACCAGGGGTGAGTACCTACTTGAATACCTTACTTCTAACGATGTCAATGTATGTAATGAAGGGAATAACCCCACGTTTATCAACGCTATTAGACAGGAGGTCCTTGATCTCACTCTGTGTAGCGCCTCTATTTCTGAAAGGATTAAAAATTGGCATGTCTCCGATGAAACTAGTTTGTCGGACCACAGACACATCGTTTTTAATATAGAGGCTAACCCTCTGAAAAGAGAGCTGTTCAGAAATCCTAAGAATACAGATTGGGAATCCTTTAAGGAACGCCTGATCGATTCACGAACTTTCAGTTACAGCAACATTCGAAATTCTGTTGACCTGAATTCGGCAGCAAATGATCTACAAAACAGAATCATGGATGCTTTCGACGCTAACTGTCCACTAACACAGCGGTCAGTATGCCGTGACGTACCCTGGTGGAATGATCAACTTAGTGACCTTCGTCGGGAAACTAGGCGGTTGTTCAACAGGGCAAAAGTCACGTCTAACTGGGACGACTACAGGGCGTCCCTCACTAAATACAACGCCGAGCTACGCAAGGCTAAACGGAAATCCAGAGTTAGTTTCTGTGAAAGAATCCAAACTCTGCCGGAAGCTACGCGGCTCCAAAAGGCGATGTCCGAAGACCATACTAACGGTTTAGGACAGGTGAGGAAAGAGGATGGATGCCTCACTGTCACTACCAAGGAAACGCTGGAGGTTCTTATAAACACCCACTTTCCTGGATCGACAGAGACCGAAGAACTGAATAGGGATGGGTCGCGGCAGGACAATTCGAGACATATGGCGTCTCGGGAGTCCATCCTGCTGGCCCGTCGACTGTTCACGGAAGCTTCAATAGGTTGGGCTCTAAGCTCATTCGACCCTATGAAGTCTCCTGGTCCAGACGGCATACTACCCATCTTTCTACAAAAATCGGCCGCAGTTATCATGTCCGAACTCATCAACCTCTTCAGAGCCAGCTTTATCCTGGGCCATATTCCGGATAACTGGCTGAAGGTGAAGGTAGTGTTTATCCCCAAAGTTGGAAGAAAGGACAAAACCCTACCTAAAACTTTCAGACCCATAAGTCTGACTTCATCGCTTCTCAAGTTGATGGAGAAAATAATGGATAAATATATCCGTGATGAGTTTCTTAAAGACTCCCCGCTGAACAGGAACCACCATGCCTATCAAAGCGGCAAGTCAACAGAAACTGCTCTTCACAGCTTAGTGACGTTGATTGAAAAGTCCCTAAGTTATCAGGAGACGGCGCTATGTGCCTTTCTTGATATTGAAGGGGCCTTCGATAACACGTCCTTTGCATCAATCGATACGGCTCTTTCTCATAAGGGAATCGACCAAACTTCCAGGAACTGGATACACGCAATGCTCTCTAGCAGAGTGATCACAGCAACCTTGGGAGATTCGTCTGTAACAATGTCAGTGATCAAGGGGTGTCCGCAAGGAGGAGTTCTCTCGCCCTTGTTATGGTCACTAGTTGTCGACGCACTTCTCAACAAGCTTTCACAGCTTGGTTACGAGGTCATTGGATACGCCGATGACATCGTCCTCATCGTCAGAGGTAAAGATGACGCAACTCTGTCGAGCCGAATGCAAACGGCTCTGAATACCACCATGTCATGGTGTTTACAGGAGGGTCTAAACATAAACCCCTTAAAAACAGTCCTAATTGCATTCGGCAGACGAAGGACGATCTCCATCACTCCTCCAATACTGAGTGGAGTTAGACTGGGCTTCAGCAATGAAGTCAAATATCTCGGAATTATTCTGGACAAGAAACTGAACTGGTCTGCACAACTGGATCATGCCGCTAAGAAAGCGATCTCAGCGATCTGGGCCTGCAGAACTCTCTTCGGTAAGACCTGGGGACTGAAACCAGACTTGGCACTCTGGTCTTACAAGACCATTGCCCGACCAAGAATCACCTATGCTGCTCTAGTGTGGTGGCCTAAGGTGAACGAAGTGACTGCGCAAGCCAAACTCAAAAAAGTTCAAAGACTTGCATGTCTTTCGGTGACCAGCGCTATGCGAACAACTCCAACTGCAGCCATGGAAGCTATGCTTTGCCTACTACCTCTACATCTTCATGTGAAAAAGGAAGCAGAGCTTGGCGCTCTAAGGTTGCAAAGGAGGAAAACCATACTTGAAGGGGACCAAATCGGCTACCATCGCATTCTTAGGGAGTTCAAACTAACTCCGCTATTAACCACAGTCTCCGACTGGATGGACGTTAGGTCCAACATGGATATTCCATATAGAGTGATTGAAACAAACCGCTCTATGTGGAACAATGGAGGGCCTAATCTTCCACCTGGCATCGTCAATTTTTATACGGACGGCTCGAAAATGGGATCCCTAACGGGATCTGGTATATACGGACCCGGTATCAGGGAAACGTTTTCCCTGGGAAAATGGCCCACCGTTTTTCAAGCAGAGGTATATGCCATATATATCTGCGCAAAAATATGTCTGCAACGCAACTACAGACATGCGAAAATCGGTATATTCTCGGACAGTCAAGCAGCACTACTAGCACTTAAGTCCGTCAAATGCGCTTCCAAACTAGTTTGGGAATGCATTGAAACTCTACGGGAACTTTCCCGACAGAATTCAGTTTTTCTGTTTTGGGTGCCCGGACACTGCGGAGTCGAGGGTAATGAACACGCTGACTACCTAGCAAGACAGGGATCAGCTCAGCGGTTTATTGGTCCCGAGCCGTTTCTGGGTACGTCCATTTCCGCTATCAAAAGCGAACTATTAACTTGGGAAAGGCTAGAAATAGTATCCCAATGGCAACAGGCACAGGGTTGTAGACAAGGCAAACAGTTTATCTATCCGAACCCTGGAACCGCCAGAAAGCTACTTAGTCTAAATCGTAGTGACCTACGGATAATCACGGGACTCCTCACCGGACACTGTCCCGCTTTTTATCATTTAAAGAAAATCGGCGTAGTGTTGAACGACACCTGCCGATTCTGCAAATCTGAACCAGAGAGTTCAGAGCATTTGCTTTGCTCTTGCGAAGCTCTTGCTTCCTCTAGGTACAACTTCTTAGGAAGTTACCTTTTAACTCCATACCAAGCATGGAGCTCCAATCCCAAGCAGGTCATTAGTTTCATCAACTATGTTGTACCTAATTGGGGTACAGGTTTACAACAAAACAGTTCTACTCCATCAATGAGTACGAACAATCCGTAACCTGTGCACAGCAATCGGGGCCCGCCACAAAAGACAATCAGCAAGAATGTCGCAGTGGCATTTCAGTACCCAGTGCCCTTCAGGCATACAGAGAAAAAAAAAAAAAAAGTTTACTTCCCTTTTCTGACAAGTAGGTTTAAATTCCCCGTAGCTCTGTGGTTAGCGGTGTCGGTCGGCTAGCTCTCCCACACGGTTGTGATATCGGGTTCGATTCCCGATCAGGTCGAGGAACTTTTCGAGCTGGAAATTTTTTCGACTCAGCACTGGGGCACGGTGTATCGTTGTACTTATCCTACAACATGCAAAATGTGCCGAAAACAATATCGATAACGAATTTTCTCAACTAATCTAGTTGATCAAGACCGCATTAGCCCCAGGCTAGCGTGCGATATTGTTGTTATTGTTAGGTTTAAATTCCTACGAATGATAAGTCCTAATTGCATCCTGTCATTGAGGTAATGTTTCTTCGAAATTTGTAACGACGTAATCCTAAATCCTTGTGAACAATAGTTAGTACAGATTTCTGTTCAATTTTAAATGATTTTGCCATCTTTCGAGTTGACCTTCTAGAATCACGGTTAATCCGGTGACGAATAATTATCCGGTTCCCAGGGATCCTAGCGGTTCTTTTTCTGCCTCTTCCTGAACGGTCCTCCAAAATATCCCAGCTCATTATACCGTTTTATAGCGTCTCTAATGGTTTGTATAGGCATTTTTGACATACTAGCGATACTTACTGGACGCTTTCCTCGTTTATACAACTCGATCTATGCACTGCTTAATGGACTTGACTGCATTATGACACTTAATGCACACTGTTTCAAAGGAGATTTCGTGGTTTTTTACACATAGCCAAGGTTAAAAATTGCATTGGTAAGCTCATTTCAACATCTGTCAAATCTTAGATATACATTACCCGTCATAAGTTTGGAATCGCTTTACTGAGTATTGCAACACCCAGTTTGAATATTGCAACACCTTCCAAAAAGTTTAGCATCACCTGGAATAGGCGGATATCTCGTGTTTTTGATAACCTAAAAAGTTGCGGTTTTCAACAAACTTGTTCAGAACATCAAAGGCTACTGTATGGTAGCCAATTCAGTGTGAAATTTTACCGCTATGCAGCGCTAGTGGGCACACAATATGTCGTAGTTTAAACTAAACTAATCTCACGATTCCGACCTGCTAGAAAGTTGCGGGTTTTAGCTAACTTGTTCAGGAGGCTAAAGGCTTCTTCATGGTAGACAATTTAATACTGAATTACACCGCTATGCGGCGCTAGGGTACATGCAGTTTTTCGTATTTAGACTTCAACTTATCGCGTGATTATTACTACCGACAAACTTGCGGTTTTCGGCTAGTGCCACCAGTTCTGGTTAAGCATGTCGAAATACAGTATAACGCTGCATGTGTGTTACAAACTATTCCATCGTTTCAATTTTCATTACAATTTAGTGTCAACACAAATCAAAAACACCCAGTGTTCTAATTGAAACACGACTTCGACAACCTTGGTAACCACCAGGGTGAGTGTTTTTGACTTCGTGTATACAGTTCGGTTGGATGGGGCTTACACGCGCTTCTCGAACGCACCATGTACTGAAGTCACAGCCACTCGGCTTGCATATAAGCCGACGGCGTTGCGTGTTCGGTCTTCAGTTTGCAGCGGAAAGTAATACGAAATGCCCTCTGTGGTGTACAAATCCTTCAACATCGGATTAGAGGCATGTCAACTTCAACTGTTTGCAGCGAGGTCGCGATATTGCCAATTATCCCCATTGTAAAACGGGTTGTGAATGTTGGTGATCAAACTGTCAACATGCCAACACAGTCGCATGCTACATGTTGTAACCTGCTCAAACGATAGCACTTCTCTATAATAAACACACACAACCTTACGTATTGTGTGAAGTGATCAAACTTTCAACATTCAAATTGGTTTCACTTCGTCATGTGTAAACAGTCAGTGCTTAGAGAATTGCGTAACAAAAAGTGTTACTGTGTTACTGAATATTGCAACTACCTAAACAGAGTTTAAGATAGAGTAAGTTGAAAACACTAAAAACTTTATGCACACTAGCAGCACATTGAAGAAAAATTCCGAACTAAACTGTTAGCCAACCAGAAACTCTTGATCTTTTGAGTAACTTTGCTGAAAATCGCAACTCTCTAAATGATGGGATTATTGAGTTAACTGAATTCGAAACGCTCAAAACTACATGCACACTAGCGCTGCGTCGCGGCTGAATTTCGCACTATACTCTCCGCCAATTACAAGCCCTTGACCTCCTAAGTACTTTGCTGAAAATGGCAACTCTCTAAATAGCGGGATTATTGAGCTAAATAACATTCAAAACACTCGAAACTACATGCACACTAGCGCGGCGTTGCGGCTGAATTCTGCACTATACTGTCTGCCAATTACAAGCCCTTGACCTCCTGAGCAACTTTGCTGAGGACCATAACTCTAGGTTTCCAGAATCAAAAGATAGAGTTACATAAACCTCCCCATTTTAAGTGATCAAACTTTTATCAAAAATATTCCATTTTTTTCGTCTCGGTGTTATTTATTTTTTGCCCTCCCCTTGGCTAACTTTGATAACCTTGGACATGAAAAGAGTTCGCAATTTGTATCAGCCTTAATGTAAAAAATAACATTTTGAAAGCAAAAATTTTCAAAGGTGGTACTGTTTTAAACGTATTTTGATATTTTCTCACAAAAAACCGCAGTAAATATTATTGTTTTTTAGCTCAAATTGAACGTTCTTATCCGCTCTACAGATCGCTCTCTGACACCAACTCTATCTGCTTTAGTTTTCGAGAAATTTCACTTTCAATGCAGCATGTTTGGTGGAGAACCTGCATCAACATAAAACTGGATACTCGTCGTGTCTAATACTAATAGGCTGACCAGATTTTCTCGGGATAAGAACGGGACAAATGGATTCAAAAAACGGGACACATGATAAGATTGATTTTTGAAAATTTTTGCTAACCAAAACATGCAAATAATTATTTATTGCTTTGATGTACCTACCCGATCCTGTACGATACTTAGCGTTTGAAAAAAATTAGTGTAGAAGAGTGTGATTTTAACGTCCTCAAAATTGGTCACATGGATGATCGAGATTTTGACTTACAATTATCATGATCTCAAGTTTCAATCGCGACTTTTTCGTCAGTTCACGATAGGGGATGTCTTTTCCATTAGTGCGGTGCTGGCCCAAAATGTACTCAGTAATCTTAAAAAAATCCTGGCTACTTGGAAACTTATTTTCCATTTAGGAGAATTTCAATGCAACGCTTTATTTAACAATTTTTCATGGAGTATCCGAAAACGGTACAAAATGGCAAAAAGACGGGACGGTTAAAAATATTCGAAAAAACGGGACTGTCCCGTTCAAAACGGCACGTCTGGTCAGCCTAAATACTAAGGATCAAAATAAAGCGAAAGAAAAAGTTTTTTTTTTCCGATTTCGGGGTTTCCGTTATGGATACTTGATCAAAAAAAGCGAAGCCTTGGTATTTCATTCCGATTCGGAACTAGACCTTTATACACAAACTTCGTAGGCAACAGTTAAGTGTACAGGACAATTGCGGAGCTGGTTTTTCGATCCTACTGACAACATTAACAGTCTCTCCTCCCAAGCCGAGAGACTCGAAACTGCGACAACTGACTTGTTAAGTAAGTATCGTACCTCGAGGCCAGCTGGGAGGGTCAAGGATACTTGAATATTTTTCCTGAAATTTTAATTATGTTTTCAATGTACTTCCTTCAACTGAAAATCCATTTTTTTATTAAGAATTATTTTTGAATACCTAAGCGTGATAAAATCGAAATAGAAAGCGTGATGAAAACGAATGCATTATCAAACTGTATTAAATATTTCTCAAATCAAGCAAAAAAAAAAACACTTTCTCCGCTACTTGGTAGTAAACTTAGACAAAATAATTAAACTAGAATTCACATATTCATTAACCGTAATATTCAACACATGCACTCATTCGTTGTTTTGCTTTCGTCTCGATTAGACGCAAATTGTTTATCTCCGTTTGAGTTCGCAAAATAACAATACACGAGTTATCGTACGGGTGTTTTTTTGTCGATTAGTTCTTGTGTTGCGCGATAACAATAGCCTGTTGTATATCGGCAGAAACATCTGCAAACATCTGGTAGGGGCAGGCTACCCCGCCAGTGATTCGATACGCAGCTGATATATCAGCAAGAATAATTCTCCCGCACCGCTGTTACCCCGCTAGCAGCACGGACCACCATACGATCGAGCGAGTGGAAGCAGAGTTGCCAATAATTTTTTTTATTTAACTGGAAAACGGCAAAAGAAAAAACTGGAAAAAACTGGATTCCAAATAAATTTAAAAAAAAAGCAGAAAAAAATGATTTTGAGAGCGCTTTTCTGTTATGGGGATTAAATCCAATTTCAGTTTTGAATACAGCAACTAAAGAGATAACTCTTCACAAAAAAATACTCATTTTAATCAGAACTGTTTTGTTTCGGGCTTACATTTTGTTAAATTATGGACTGTAAAATTTCCTCTAACAGCAAAATTTAAAATTACTCAATCAATCTATCTCAAAATTGAGAAAATAGAGCTTTTCCATTTACTTTTATTTTTAACAAAAGTATTAACGCAACATTCCCTTCCGTTACATCAGTGAAGTTTAAATTTCAATTATTTCTGACTTCGCTATCTTTTGGTATCTAATTCTTCTAACAATTTTTCAACTGCTACGCAACAGAAAATAAATAGAAGATTTTTTTATGGTCTGGTAAAATATTTTTGTTTGGTTTCATCTTAACTATGTCATGCAGTCTTTTATTTGACCGTGTTTCGTGCGAGAAGATAGAATACTGAAAATGCTGTTAAGAATTGTCATAACAATTTATCAATCTACAAAATTTACGTTTTAAAAATATTTGCGAAAACCGATCGGAGTTTGAGTGAATAAAAAACTGGATAAAACTGGCAAATATCTGACAAAACTGGATGATTTTGGGATTAAACTGTTTGACTGGATCACTTGAAAAAAACTGGAGGAATCCAGTTTAAACTGGAACATTGGCAACCCTGAGTGGAAGTCAACTACAAGTGGCATCTACAAGGTCGCGTGTAGGATACGGCCACTGTGTCACAACACGAAGCTGGATCGTCATTGTTTGTTCTGCGGAGACGCTCGATTAATCCTACTATCAGCCGTGAGGTCGTGACTTAGACGTTAGGTGAAGTATTCACTTTAGAATTTTTATCATTATTATCAATACTATTACTATGTTATAATATTATTATTGATATTATTATTGATATTATTATTATTGTTATTATTATTATTATTACTACAATTATTATTATTATTATTATTACTATTCCCAATAAACAATTTTGTTGTATAACAGCTTGTTAAGCTATAGTTCAGCCGAAATCCACTAAATAATAGCTTATTAAGCTGTTAATCAACAAAATTGTTTGCTGGGTTGTTATTAGTATTAGTATTACTGTCTTTTTTTATTTGATCCATTGTAGATTGAAAAATTGTTTTTAAAATTTAATATCAACTACTTGAATCCCCCCCCCATATTTGAATATTTATCGTTTGTGTGCGGTAGAGCGTAACGCTCCCGCAAAATGGACGACATGCAGGTGCAACTTTTCCTGGATGTAGAAACAAACGGGGAAGAAATTGAAATTTCTCCTATCAGCTCACCCCTACCTTCCCCTGTGCTCTCCCCTTTGCCAAGTCCTGTACCAAGAGTACCGGAAGTACGGGTAAAAGCTTACCCAGATGCCGCTGGCGGTCCCTACGTTGTTTTTTTCCGGCCCATAAAGAAGCCATTGAGTATTATTCAAATTGGCAAAGACCTGGCAAAACATTTTTAGGCCGTAACCGAGATTACGAAGGTGAGGCCGAACAAACTGCGAGTTGTCGTGAGTAGCTTGAAGCAAGCAAACGAAATTGCTGGCTACGAGCTCTTCACGAGAGAGTATCGCGTGTACATCCCTGCCAAGGATGTAGAAATCGACGGTGTGGTTACCGAGGGGAATCTCACTGTCGATGACATTTTGCGTCATGGAGTTGGCTGTTTTAAAAACCCCTGGATGCAAAGTGTAAAGATACTGGATTGCAAGCAATTGCATTCAGTATCCATCGAAGAAGGGAAGAAGAAATTCCTCCCTTCGGATTCCTTCCGAGTAACATTCGCCGGATCCGCGCTGCCGAACTACGTCCGCTTGGACAGGGTTCGTCTACCTGTACGCCTGTTCGTACCGCGGGTCATGCATTGCCAAAACTGTAAGCAGTTAGGTCACACAGCCACCTACTGCTGCAACAAGGCACGCTGTAGCAAGTGCGGAGGCAATCATGCTGAGAACGCTTGCAGTGGGGATACTGAAAAGTGTCTTTATTGCGAGGGAACTCGGCATGACCTTCCGGCATGTCCCGCGTACGAACAGCGCGAGGAAAAAATTAAGCGTTCCCTTAAGGAACGATCAAAGCGCTCTTTTGCAGAAATGCTTAAGAGGGCTGAACCACCCTCGACAGGAAACATCTTTTCCTTCTTGCCAACTGATGAGGGTACATCTGACGATCCCGTCGAAGGGTGTTCCTATGCCTTGCCAGAGGGATCTAGGAAGAAGAGAATGCTTAACTCTCCTAATCTTTCTCGCAAAGGTCGTAAGATAACCCCTAGCGGAATGACCAACAAGACAACACAAAAAGGAAGCGGTGAAGAAAAACCGAAGCAAGTACCCCCCGGTTTCAATTTCAAATCAAACCAGGAGTACCCACCGCTTCCTGGGGCACCAAAAACCCCTCGTGCACCCATTTCTCGATCAGAAGATAAAAAAGAAACAGGGTTCATAAAATTTTCTGATATTGTGGACTGGATATTTAAAACATTCAACATACCAGATCCCCTACAAAATGTTCTTCTTGCCCTTCTTCCTACAGTGAAAACCTTTTTGAAGCAACTAGCAGCAACTTGGCCCCTCATTTCAGCTATTATATCTTTCGATGACTAATACGGCGAAAGAGGTTAGGAATTTTATCACTGTATTACAGTGGAATTGCAGAAGTATCATCCCCAAATTCGATTTATTTTCTCATTTGATGAATACATACAATTGTGACGCATTCGCGCTCTGTGAAACCTTTCTCAATTCGAACGATCAACTCAATTTCCACGATTTTAACATTATTCGTCGAGATCGAGACTCACACGGTGGAGGGGTACTTTTAGGGATCAAAAAGTGCTATTCTTTTTTCAGAATCGACCTCCCCTCGATCTCGAATATTGAAGTTGTTGCCATTCAAACGAATATGAATGGAAAAGACCTATGCCTTGTTTCGTTATATATTCCCCCATCCGCGCGGATTGAACAGAAGCAACTCCTTGATATAGCAGAATTGCTTCCCGCACCTTTTATGATTTTGGGAGATTTTAACTCTCACTGTTCGCTATGGGGGTCGCTGTACGACGACAACCGATCTTCTTTAATTTGTAACTTGATCGACGACTTCAATATGACACTTTTGAATACTGGGGAAGCGACACGTGTACCTAATCCTCCAGCACGTGAAAGCGTGCTTGACCTATCCCTCTGCTCGACATCACTAGCGTTAGATTGCCAGTGGAAAGTAATCAACGATCCCCACGGTAGTGATCATCTTCCAATCTTTATATCAATTGCTAATGGTTCAACTCCCCCGAACCCAATCAATATTTCCTACGACCTTACACGTAATATTGATTGGAAGCGTTATGAGTCTATTATAGCGGAATCTATCGAGACTCACGAGGAACTTCCTCCGGAGGAAGAATACGCGTTCTTAGCTGGCTTGATAATCGACACCGCGACTCAAGCTCAGACGAAACCGATACCCGGGATAACGATTAGACAGTGCCCTCCCAACAAATGGTGGGACAAAGAGTGCTCTGAGTTGTACGCGCGAAGGTCCGCGGCGTATAAGGACTACCGGGAGTACGGCACTGTCAACCTACTTCGAAAGTACGAGGCACTGAGTAGGCAGATGAAGAGCTTAGTAAAGGCGAAAAAACGCGGGTACTGGCGGCGGTTCGTAAACGCGTTGTCGAGGGAAACAGCGATGAGCACTCTTTGGGATACCGCCAGGCGCATGCGGAACCGTGACGTTTCGAATGAGAGTGAGGAGTATTCAGATCGCTGGATACTCGATTTTGCCAAAAAGGTCTGTCCGGAACAGAAAACCTTTCGCGACGCGTTTATAGTAACTACGGAAGAGCCTCGCTTTCGATGTTGGAATTTTCAATGGCTCTCCTGTCGTGCAACAATAAGGCTCCAGGGTTAGATAGAATAAAATTCAACCTGTTGAAGAATCTACCCGACTCTGCAAAAAGACGCTTGTTGAATTTGTTCAACAAGTTTCTTGAGCTGAATATTGTTCCGCATGCCTGGAGGGAGGTAAAAGTCATTGCTATTCGGAAACCCGGGAAACCTGCCTCTGATCACAATTCATATAGGCCGATTGCGATGCTCTCTTGCCTCCGGAAATTAATGGAGAGAATGATCCTCTTACGGTTAGACAAATGGGTCGAAACAAACGGTTTACTTTCAGATACTCAATTTGGCTTTCGCCGGGGCAAAGGGACGAACGATTGCCTAGCGTTGCTTTCTACTGAAATTCAACTCGCATTTGCTCGAAAAGAGCAAATGGCTTCTGCGTTCTTGGATATTAAGGGGGCTTTTGACTCTGTCTCTGTAGAAGTTTTAAGCGCGAAACTTCATTCGCAGGGACTTTCACCAAATTTGAATAACTTTTTGCTCAATTTGTTGTCAGAAAAGCATATGTATTTCTCACATGGCGATTCGACAACTTCCCGAATTAGTTACATGGGCCTTCCCCAGGGCTCATGTTTAAGTCCTCTCTTATATAATTTTTACGTCAATGACATCGATGAATGTCTTGCAAATTCATGCACGCTAAGGCAACTTGCAGACGATAGCGTTGTATCCATTACTGGTAGCGAGGCTAGCGATCTGCAAGGACCATTGCAAGATACCTTAGACAATTTGTCTGAATGGGCTCTTAAGCTGGGTATCGAATTCTCTCCGGAGAAAACTGAGTTGGTCGTTTTTTCTAGGAAGCATAACCCAGCTCAGCTGCAGCTCGTACTAACGGGTAAAACGATCTCTCAGGTTTTAGTCGCTAAATATCTCGGGGTCTGGTTCGACTCTAAACGCACCTGGGCTTGTCATATTAGGTATCTGACACGAAAATGCCAACAGAGGATTAATTTCCTTCGTACGATTACCGGAACCTGGTGGGGAGCCCACCCAGGAGACCTTCTAAGGCTTCACCAAACAACGATATTGTCAGTTCTTGAGTACGGCTGTTTCTGTTTTCGCTCCGCCGCGAACACGCACATTATAAAATTAGAGAGAATACAATATCGTTGTTTGCGTATTGCCTTGGGTTGCATGCAGTCGACCCATACGATGAGTCTTGAAGTGTTAGCGGGTATTCTTCCGTTGAAACATCGTTTTTGGAATCTCTCTTACCGGTTGATAATTCGATGCACAGTTATGAACCCATTAGTAATTGAAAATTTCGAGAGGTTGGTCGACCTTCAATCTCAATCCAGATTTATGACTTTATATTTTGACTATATGGCTCAAGATATTAATCCTTCTTCATACGATTCCTCCAATGTCGCACTTTTAGATACTTCTAATAATGCTATATTCTTCGACACCACCATGAAACAAGACATTTCTGGTATCCCGGATCAATTGCGACCCCAAGAGATCCCTAAGATTTTTTCCAATAAGTTTAAACATGTTAGTTATGATAAAAGGTTTTACACTGACGGATCTAATCTAGATGAGTCCACTGGCTTCGGTGTTTTCCACGAAAATTTTACCGCCTCCTACAAACTCGATGCTCCTGCTTCCGTGTACGTCGCAGAACTTGCTGCTATTCAGTACTCTCTTGGAATCATCGAAACCCTACCCATAGACCACTACTTCATCTTCACAGATAGTCTCAGTGCCATTGAGGCTATGCGATTGATGAAGCCTGTGAAGCACACCCCGTATTTCCTGGGGAAAATACGGCGGTTTTTAAGTGCTTTAACAGATAAAAATTACC
This sequence comes from Wyeomyia smithii, assembly GCF_029784165.1. Taxonomy (NCBI): domain Eukaryota; kingdom Metazoa; phylum Arthropoda; class Insecta; order Diptera; family Culicidae; genus Wyeomyia; species Wyeomyia smithii. Next base: position 71,963,587 of record NC_073694.1, on the reverse strand, counting down.
GGGTTACCTTAGCGTGGGTCCCTTCTCATTGCTCGATTCCGGGTATTGAAAAGGCTGACTTTTTAGCTAAGGTGGGTGCTATTGATGGCGATATTTATGAAAGACCAATTGCTTATGATGAATTTTATAGCATTTTGCGTCAGAGAACACTCAACAGTTGGCAATCATCATGGAACTCAGATGAACTGGGACGGTGGCTACATTCCATTTTTCCTAAGGTATCGACGAAAGCATGGTTCAAGGGGTTAGATGTAGGTCGGGACTTCATTCGCGTGATGTCCAGACTTATGTCCAATCACTACACGTTAAACACGCATCTCTTTCGTATAGGGCTTGTAGACAGTAATCACTGCGTTTGTGGCGATGGCTACCATGACATCGAGCTGTTGTTTGGTCGTGTGCCGAATTCTGTGATGTTAGGTCCGAGCTTATAGATTCCCTCCGGGCCCGAGGAAAACAACCAAACGTACCCGTTAGAGACATTCTGGGAAGCGGTGATCTCCAGTACATGACACAACTGTACTGTTATTTGAAAAAGACTGACATTAAAATTTAATATTCTTTTGTCTATTTGTCAGAATACCCGTATACGACGCTGGAGACACGAACACGAAGAGCCTAAATCTATGTTTAAAAAACAAAAAAGAACACCAGTCGAAACACAAATAGATCGTATATCTTAATTAGTTTTAAGCAAGAATTGTATTTCCCTCCTCTCACCTTAAATCCCCACTAGCTCGTAGTCGGCCGCGAGAATAAAAAAAAGGCCTCCCTCTTTTCCCTGCTAACGTAGAATTAGTACGAATTGTACTTGGCTCAGTAAAACAGAAAATGTATCGTGCCGTGTCAAATAAACTAATTTTAAACCAAAAAAAAAACACATGCACTCGCAGCGATCAGACTTCTTGGTGTAAAATCAATAAGAAATATAATTTGTATAACGTTCATTGCGACAGAACTAAAAAAGTTAGATGAAATTGATTGACTCTCATTTTACTCGAAAAAAGTTTTTTGTTATTTAAATTACGTGAGATTCTTGATGCCTGAAAAAAAAATTAAAAACATCAATGGTACCTATCAGTCGACAGTCTTTTAAATTAATAATTGTTCCTCACAAACTTCATATTGCGTATCAATCGCAATAACAAGATAATAACAATCAAGCTCTAGAAGTGATAGAAACAGAACGGGATTGTTGTCGGAAGCAACACAAATATTCAGCTGCACATTCTTTAGGATCTGTTCAGCAGTGACCTTGAATAATAAAAAGTGTTCTTCTATGTCGGGTCGTTAACCGTAAACATTCGCAATATTTTGCAAGCGCGATAGAAAGCGAATACAATATATACGTATTTTTAATGAATCTACTCTGTATCAAGCTTGGTCTGGTCGGTGACTGAAATTAATCACACATGCAGCATCAATCATTCACGTTCTGGGCTGTAATTATAGTTGTTTCACAGCGTTGCTCAAATCTACGCTAGACGCTAAACAAACTAGATTTTTAACCGGGTCGTATTATCACGTCGTTATCATTGATTCTCAGATCGACGGCAGTGAGGGTACACTGCACGGTTCACAGCTATGATGTCAGATCAGCTGATATGGGCTGATCAAAAGCTGGTCAGTGCGAATCGTGCAAATTTACGAATGTTTACGTATTTGGCGTCAAAGTATTACGCAAGCTACAAGATTGACCGTCGTTCGTTGTATATACATTCTGTTAATCTTTTTTTTTCTTCTTCACAAATATCTGTTAATCTTTTATCCGCATGATATGAGCCGTTGCGGAACAGAGTGGTCTAAAGACCATTTTTTTCGAAAATGAGTTTTTTGCATAAACCGCATCTACCGCATCTCCGTTTTGTTTCGGAACAGAGTGGTCAATGTACATAAATCGATGTAATACTATCATGTAACACGTAACATGTAGCATATTACATGTGATAAGGAACATGCCACTTGCTTCGTACATGTCACACGTGATATGTAACATGTTACACGTAATGTAACACGAAAAATGTAACATGTAAAATATGTAATAGGTAATATCTTGTGTTACATGTAATGTAACACGTGACATCTTACATGTGACATGCTACATGTATCATATAACATGTGACACTAGCCATTTTATACGATTTACCGTCATTTTCTTTGTCATTTACCGGGTTTGTGTACATAGACCACTCTGTTCCGAAACGATTCGAGGATTCCAGTGAATATATGTATGAAGTCAGAGTGGTCTATGTACATTGGTGAGATAAAATCTCCGATTTCGCAAAGAAACTGTTAATTTTATGTATCCCAATGTTAAACCACTTCATAACCTTTATATTAGAACATTTTGTTTGAAAGAATCCGTTGAACAGAATTTTATTCAGAGATTTTTCGAAAATTGCTTCTCCTGAACAATTTGCTCGATGGCACACAGATGGTGAGGTTTTCGAGTATGGGGAGTGTCATAGACTTTTCTTTCGGGGAGACTGCAGAATCGCAAAATATCATCCCACCTACCTCCCCCCCCAAACGTAGGCCATCGTTGAGTTGCCGTACTACAGAAATCGTCCCCGCAGCAGCATCCTCTTCTACGTCCTCGACTCAACTTACATCCGACGTCTCGACTTAACTTACATCCGACAATCTTTCCAACTCGATGTTTGGCAAGGAACAAAATCTAGCAGTTTATTACAGAACATATGAGGCTTGCGAAAAAACGTTGCAAAGTTGCGTTTAATGCTTACCAGCGCACAGTGTTCCAATAACGCAAAAAGTGGAACTTAATTCCATAGCGCCTTTCACCTTCATCCTAGCTTGAAAGTGTCTTCGGAACAATTGTTTGTATGAATGACCCGCATAATCGCAAATTGTCAAAAAATATGAAAAGTTTACTATACTAAATATAAAAAAAATAACTTTTTTGTGTTAAAAGATAGAAGAATAATTTATTCAGCAAAATTGTAGTAAACTCAAAAATATGAAACTTTGTTGAACAAATGAAAATCCTATCTTTTTTCGGTGCAAAGTTATAAAGTATATTACAGGGAACTTACTTAAAAGTTAGTTTTTTGTACTTAACTTTTGGTAGTTGCATTTTACACGAAAGTGTGTTCAGAGGAATTGTTAGGACACTCAAAACACACATTTTTACCAAAGACCATAAATATCCAGAATCTTTTAAGCCGCGCTTGCGTGACTTGTATTGACGCTGGCAGATTTAAATATTGCTAACAAATGCTTCTACCGATCAGAGGGTTGTTCTGCTTGTTTCTGTGTTCCCACAGGCAAATGGGGGATAGCCTTAATCTAGCATTCACAGATGTTGATGTGCTATGTTGTTGCACTCTCACGGGAAATAGAACTGAGGAGGCAAATGGGCGCGGTGTACGTAGATTTTGTGAAGGCATTTTAGATCAAGCTGCTCCCGCTTATTCTGCTTCACGTCTGGCGTGCCCAAAGGCAGTGCTCTTGGACCGCTGTTATTGAAAATGTACATGGATGATCTGTGCCTGCCCATATCACGGTGCTCCCACAGACCGTTGTTATAAAAAAAATGCACCAAAATATCTGAGTACACCATTCGACTCGTTATGATGTCCAGAATCTCTGGGCAAAATTTCAAAATCGTCGTACGGTACATTTTTGAGTAATGCCCTTTTGAAAGTCGTGAAGTACAAAAAAGTGATATAAAACCAACTAAACACTGATTGTGAAGCACGTTTTTCAACCACTATTTCATGAACTAACTTCCAAAATAGTTTCATGTTATTTACAATTGGTGGAATGATTTATTTGAAAATCCCACAGTGCACAGTGGTCTAAGCTTGAAAAATCGTGTTCGTTCTAGATTTGACTTTGAAAACTTGATTTTATGTACTCAATGTCTTCAGCAAAATTGGTCCATAGAACAAGGCCTTACATTTGGCGTTTTCGGTTTTTCGATGAATTCACCTAACAGTTAGATAAAAAAATATTTATTTTTTAATTTCCAATTTACCAGATTGCTTCCTTCAGCAAAGTTGTGGAGAAATAAAAAAAAACAATTGGTAAACACTGCGATGTCCTATATCCTATGTTAGACACGCAACAACCCTACCTGAAATCAGATTTTTGTCTATAATTTTGTCTGTAATGGTCAGAACAATTCCAAATGTTCTAAGATTTTATATATTTAACTAAGCTTTCCTCACGACTTTGTGAAATCTATTGTTTCGACAATCACAGAAAAAGTTATGGACCAAAAACTGATTTAAGGAGGGGTGTTCCACAAAAAACTCTATTTTGTCGTGTCCAACGTACAGATAGGACATCGCAGTGTTTAGCAATTATTTTGCTTTTCAATTTTTCCACAACTTTGCCTAGGAAAGCAATCTTGTATATTGAAAATTAGAAAAAAATTAGAAAACTCCAAAAGTGAGGCCTTGTTCTATGGAACAATTTTGCTGAAGACATTGAGTACATCAAATCAAGTTTTGGCAGTCAAATTTAGAACGAACACGATTTTTCAAGCTTAGGCCACTGTGCACTGTGGGATTTTCAAATAAATCTTTCCTTCAATTTTAAGTGTCATGAAACTATTTTGGAAGTTATTTCATGAAACAAAACAATATCGCACGCTTAGCCTTGGGGCTAATAGCGGTCTCGACCAACTAGATTAGTTGAGAGAATTCGTTATCGATATTGTTTTTGGCACATTTTGTATGTGTAGGATAAGTACAACGATACACCGTGCCCCAGTGCTGAGTCGAGAAAATTTCCAGTTCGAAAAGATCCTCGACTCGATCGGAAATCGAACCCGCACAACCGTGTGGGAGAGCTAGCCGACCGACATCGCTAACCACAGAGCCACGGGGACCACTAAAGTTATAAGTTATTTCATGAAATGATGGTTGAAAAACGTACTTTACAATCAGTGTTTAATTGATGTTATTCGCGTTACGCGGCCTCCCCGGGCGAAGGTACGGGTTAACAAGGCTTTGTCAGCGAACGACAGTTAAATACGTGAGCGGAACCGATAATCAAGGCGGACCAAGACTCCTGTTAGCAACGATCACCTGGCCTTTCCCGTTTCCTGCTAGTTGCCTTACTACAGCGAAGGCCTATGCGTCTGGAAGGGGGAAATAGGTTACGTTCTAAAGGATTTTCTGTATACCAGTAAGGATCACTCTGGCCTGATTAAGTCTTCTAGCTAGTGTCCTCGCTAATGTGGAGGTCTATGCTTCTTGAAGAGAAATCAAAGAGTAATCACTTATTAATATAGGAAGGTTCGGTCCGTCCAGTGAAACGACCAAATTCAGACTAACCATAAACTTCGATTTTATTCAATCAAAATTTCCTTATATACTAATTTTACGCTTACAATTCAATATTTACAAATCAATGTATAATACAGTCTTTAAAGTACGGCAGCGTGAGCCACCTGCCTCAAAACGCTGACCCTATGTAATTAATATTTTGTTGCCAATCGTTCTACCTGTGAGTGCATGGCTACTACATGCTACCTGCGGGAGCATTCGATTGAAATTTGATCTTCTGTTTATTTACGTTTTGAGTTTATTGGCGCTGCTCGCGCGGGTTATGGAATTTAATTTTATCACGGCAGTAACATTCCGGCCCCCGTAACTGAAAAGTTACGCCACCTTAACATCTGTCGTGATAAATATTATAATGCATCTTCATTTATTCTTATAATTGGTTTTGGCCATGGTTTCCTTTTTCTGGGTTGAGGTAGTGGATATTGTGTAATTTGTTGTCTCCTGGTTTTCTGTTTTTGCAATATATAATATAGAACAGTAACAATTATAGCTAAAAGTATTGTTGTTAGTACAATGATAATAGAGGTAGCAAATGATGATTGCTTATTGGTTGGATTTTGCCACTTGATGTGGTTGTAATGTCATCAGTTATGTCTGTATATGCGGCTATTTGTTTTTCATCTATTTCGTGTGGAATTTCATTTTTAACTTTGAAAAAAATCTTCCTACTTTTTGATTCTCTAGTATTGCTTGAGTATGTTACACTGTTTTTTGAACGAATTTCGCATTCAGGTTCCATGTAAATTATTGCTGCGTAATGTGGTGGTGTTGTGGTTGTTTGACCACAATGTATAATTATTTCTCGTGGATTCTGGGCATAATATAATACTACATTAGGATCAGACAATGTTATGATTTCAAAGTAATCGATTTCAAGTTGTTCAATTTTACACATTTCTTTTGGTAGTTTATGCAGCATGGCAGCTACAATGCAGTCTGGTTCCGTAAGAAAAGTATTTTGATGAGTCATATAATAACTTTCATTAAGTTTAGTTACATCTTTAGAAGTATAAAAGTATTGTTCTTGGTGATTGATCGCTATAAATGAATTATTTATCGTTATGATGGATCTATTGTAAACTCTAGGGATTGGAATAATTCTGAATAGTTCGAATTTCTCTCTATTTATAATAATTGTTTTCATTATTATGTGAAGTGCATCTTCTTTTAAGGTGATTTCATAATGGCTTGCAAATTGTTCTTTTGGAACCATACAATCATGTGGGATTTTCTCTTCTATTTTGGCAAGTATTTGTAGCCTCTCTGTTGCTGGAATAGGATCTCGTTGAACTAATTTATACTTATTTATAGTGCTTTCGGTAATTTGTCGAACGAGCACTATGGTTTCCAACAACTTTTTTACTGCAATATCAGCTCTTTTTGAATTATATTGGTTTGTTAAATGATCTAACCTTCCCTGAATACTAAAAATTTTTTTGCTGAGTTGTGTTTTCAAAGTGTTTGTTTTTTCGTCTAATGTATTAATGAGATTAGATAACTGATGTAACTTTAGGTTATCTTCATGATGTATTATTTGTAGTTGGTCTTCTAAATCGTCACCTCCGAATACTAAATCTTTCAAAAACCCAAAAATACCTTTGCTGCGTTTCATTCTTTTAATTTTTTCTTGAAACATTGTTTGTATATCTTCGATGGCAACTACACATTGTTGCTCTACTGCTATCGCTGATTCGATAATGGTGTCGTCTTTGATTATTCTTGTTATTTTATTTAATGCATTTCCTAAATTTGTTTGCATGTCTTCAATGTGTTTTATATCTTCTAGAGGTTTAATGTTTGTTTCTATTTCTGAGGTCCATAGTCCCCTTTGTACAATACACGTTCCTTCATGGTGAAATATAAGACCGTCCTTGTTGATCGGCTGAATTCATAGAGATGTTGCTGGAGATATGATTGATAACAACGTGGTGCTGAGTAGAAGTGCCTTAATCCAACTGCATGGTTTGATCCGCTTATTTCGTTCTGGTATAGTTCGGGGTGGATGTTTCTTTAGATGTTGGTTTTTCAGTTCCTTAATTTTGTCAATATCCAGTTTATTTCTTTTTCCCCAGTTAGAGATATTTTCGTCCGCTAGTTTACGTTTCGTATTGATGACCTTGTCGTTGTTTTGATTGGAGTTGTTGTTGCTGTTATTGCTGTTGTTGATTACGTTGTCCTTGATGCTAACGTCGTTGTGTATGATCATGACGTGTTGTTCCGGCATGCTCGTTGATGGGAGATGTTGAGCGTCTTCTGGTTTCTCCTTCTGTGTAACGTCGAGAACCGCTATTTTCGTCGCTGCTCTTTTTATAATGCCCTTTTCCGTTTGTATGTCAGCCTTTCTGACTTGTCCATCTTTATCGGGGTATGTTTTTATTATACGCCCCTTCAACCATCTTCCAGCTGGTACGTTGTCGTCTGTGATGATGACGGTATCGTTTTCTTTAAGTGGAATGATCTCCTCGGTCCATTTGTTTCTTTTTATTAATGTTGGGAGGTATTCTGTTTTCCAACGATCCCAAAAGAGTTGTCTGTGGTGTTGCGCTAGCTTCCATTGTTCTTTATTAAATCCATCTACTGTTGGTGCAATTGGGGATACATGTTCTCCTGCTCGTCCGATCAATATGTGAAACGGTGTTAGAACTTCATCGTCGAACGTTTCGAGCGGTATATAAGTAAGCGGTATGGAATTTAGCAGAAACTCTGCCTGGTTGAAGCCGGATCTTAGTAGTTCTGGTGTAGGCATTTTACAACTCTTAAACATATTTTTCAAGGAAGTCTTTATGATTTTTATTAAACGTTCCCATGCACCGCCGAAATATGGTGCTGCGGGTGGGTTAAATGACCATTGTATTTCGAGTGCTGCCGATTGTCCTTTCTCCATCGTGGTGTTTATCTTATTCGCCCATGCTTGTAGCTCTCTTATTTCATTCCAGGCACCTATAAAGTTCGTGCCGTTATCGCTGTACATATGGGACACCTTTCCTCTTCTGTTTTGAAAGTTTGTGAAACATGTTAGAAAACTGTCGGTATCTAATTTTTCGGCCATTTCAATGTGTGCTGCTCGGCTCGACAAGCAGGTGAACAATACTCCCCAGCGCTTTTCTATGGATCTATGGACTCTTACTTCGAATGGGCCGAAGTAATCCACACCTGTATGCGTGAACGCATGTAAATATGGTTTTGCTCTAAAGTCGGGTAGCGCCGCCATCAGTGGTGGATTAGGTTTCGTTCTCCAGATGATGCATTGTTGGCAGTGTGTTTTAACATTTTTCAGCACGGCGCGTACTGCTAGAATCCAATATTTGGTTTGAAGTGCCCCGATTACTGTTTCATCTCCGTGGTGAAGGTATTTTTCATGGTATGATCTCACAAGGAGATGGGTAATGTGGTGTTTTTGAGGAAGGATTATTAACTGTCTGGCCGAGTTTTTCAATGCGGATAAGTTTTCTAACCGTCCTCTGCTACGCATGACGCCATTCTCGTCCAGCACTGGTCGCAGGCTTGATAAAGGACCTTGCTTGGTTAATTGTTTATTTTTAGTTAGGTCCATCATTTCGACAGGAAATGCTTCCCATTGGGCCTTTTTGTAAAGCGTATTTTCGACGATGTCTCGATCATTTCTGTTTATAGCTTTTATGAAATGTTTCCTTTCTGCGATCCAATTGACAAATTTCTGTAGTATACATAGGTGTTGAACTAGTTTCCAGTAATTTGAGTAGCGGTTTTCCCGTATGAAATCATATTGCTGTATTTCTGTTGTTATATGTAGTGCTAATATATCCTTAGATTCTTCTGAGGTTTCTTCAATTGGTTTTTGCGTAGGCCAGTTGTTTTCCTGAAAATGCAGGAATCCAGGTCCATTTATCCAAATAGATTTTCTTTTCACTTCCTTCGTTGCTTCGTCAGCTGGGTTTTGCAGCGATGGGACCCAACGCCACAGTTGTACGGTTGTTGTATCTAGAATTTCTCCTATGCGGTGAGCCACGAAAGGCTTATATTTACGATGATCAGATCGAATCCATGCTAAGACTGTTTGCGAGTCAGACCAATATATTCTTTTTGATATTGTCGGACGTATTTCATTTACTATTGTTTCTGCTAGCCGGGAGCCTAGCAAAGCTGCTTGCAACTCTAATCGTGGTATTGAAAGTGTTTTAATAGGTGCTACTCTCGATTTAGCTGCCACAAGGCTAACGGTATTTCCGCATTTTATGTAAATTACTGCGGCAAACGCATTTTCACTTGCATCTACGAACGTGTGGAGTTCTAGAAGTGCTCCGATTTCTATGTGAAGACTTCTTGGGATTTTTAGATTTCCCATCAGTTTTAACGTACTGATCCAATTTCGCCATCGGGACAGAATGCGTGACGTGATTGTGTCGTCCCATTCCATCGATTCCTTATGTAATTCTTGGAGGATTATTTTTCCTTCTATAATTTTGTGCGATATTAATCCGAGCGGGTCATAGATACTCATCACGAATGAAAGTACTTCTCTTTTTGTCGGTGTGTTTAACGTTTTTAATGCTTCTGCATTTAGTTTATCCAACCTTAGTTGGTAACTAAAATAATCGTGTTGTGTATTCCAGTGTAGCCCTAGGACCCTTTCTACGTGAGACTCTTTGTCAGTTATATCTTTCTTGTTTGAATCCATTAACCGGTTTTCAGGGAGTGAGTGAAGTAACTCGCATTTGTTTGATATGAAGTTTCTTATGAAGAAACCTCCCTTTTCGTGGATTGTTATAACATCGTTGACTGTTTGAACTGCTTGTTCTTGAGTGTGGAAGCTGTCTAGGTAATCGTCGACGTAGTGTTGTTTTACAATAGCGGTTGCTGCGGCGGGGTGAGTTTTTTCGAATTTTTTCGCATTAAAGTTTTTTACTATTTGAGCGCAGGCCGGTGAACAGGTGGCGCCAAATATCATAACCATCATGACGTATACTTCCGGTGGTTTTGATGTATCGCAAGCTCTCCATAAGAAGCGTAGTACGTGCTGATCCTCCGGACGAATTCTCACTTGATGAAACATTTCCTGGATGTCACCGCTTATCGCTATGTTTCCTTCTCTAAAACGTAGTAATATTCCGAAGATCGATGTTGTGGCGTCCGGCCCCGGTAAAAGGGTTGAGTTTAATGAGACACCCTTAACTTCTGCTTTGGCGTCAAACACTAATCTTGGTTTGTTCTTGTTTTCATTTATGACGATAAAGTGTGGTAGATAATAAACTTTGTTTGTAGGTGTAAGTAATTCTGCTGGTGTTAATTTTCTGGCATATCCTTTCGCAACGTACTCTTTAAAGTTAAGTATGGCCCATTGCTTGAGTTTCTCATTTTTCGCAAGCATTTTCTCTGACAGAGTCAATCGTCTTAAGGCGTTTTGGTAACTGTCAGGGAATTTGACATCGTCTTGTCTGAACAGCATTCCAATTTCGTATCTATTCCCTAGATATTTCAGTGTGTCGTTGATTATTACTTCAACTCTTTTGTCCTCCTTACCCTTTGGCAGACTTTCGACTGTTTTGACTCCAAAATCTTCTGTGCTGAGATACCGCTTCATCATGTTTCGCATCTCGTCATTTTCCTGTATTGCCATGACATAGTCTTGTGCGATATTCAACTTGAGGTTACCAAAGAGAATCCATCCTAGTTTGGTTCTCATAGCCATAGAAGAATTCTCGTCTAACATTCTTCTGTCCATAGGCATTAGTAGATGCGCGTTGTCGAGACCAATTAGTATTGATGGTCGTGCTACCGTATAGCTTTCAATGGGTAAGTCTTTCAGATGATCGTATTGTTTTTTCATAGCATCCATGTCTAGAGATTGAATTGGTAGCTGGAGGTTGTCAATTGTTCTTACGCCCTTCAGGATAAATGGTTTCTTTGAAGGTCCGACGAGTGTAACTTGTACCTGCCTGCTGTTCGATTGCTTGGTGACGTTTTGCGTCCAGGTGAGTTTGAGAGGACTCGAGCGTCCCTCTAGGCCGAGATCATCAGCAATTTGTTCCTCGATCAAAGTTAGTGATGAGCCGGCGTCTAAGAAAGCAAACGTATTTACTTCCTTTCCCTTGTTCTAAGTGTTATGGGAATAATTTGGAAATAAATATTATTTCTGAATGTTTGATGGTGATTTGTAGTTCCAGAGTTAGAAGATGAAGCGTTTTCTGTGGTTACAAGCTTTTCTACGATTTCTTCTTTCGGCGTCGTCATCATTTTGTTGGCCTTGTCTACGTTTTTCTTATTTCTCGGATGTAGCCATCTACTATGTTTTTCCTGGCATTTATCGATGTCACATGTTCTAGCACGTTCGCAATCTTTCATTAGATGGTTTGCTCCTAGACACCCAAAGCAAAGTCGTTTTTGTGTAACAATTTTTCTCCTTGCTTCCGTGTTCATTTTTTTGAATGTATCACATTCATAGACTTTGTGGTCCTTTTCGCGAAATGGACATTTGTTGTAGAACTTTTTCCGGTTATCTTGGTGAATGTTTACTCTTGACTTCCTTTCAGAGCTCTCGATCGAAGGGTTAACCATCCTCTGAATTTTGGCGAGTGGTTTTATCCATTCACTCAGTGTTTTTAAATCTGGGCAATGAATGTTTTCTTTGCTCAATTCTTCAGCCCACTTTATTTGAATATTATAGGGCAATTTCTTTACTATAGTATCGACCAAACGAGGGTCGTTCAGATATTGAGCACAATTGATTACATTTATTGTACTCACGAGATTATCCAGTGCATCTGCTATTTCTAATAATGCACTTTTATTCTCCTTACGAATTTTTATTAGTTCGTGGAGAAGTTCGTTATAAATCGCCTCTGGTCGACCGTATGTTTCTTCTAGTCTTTCGATTATTTTCTTGACATTCTCCGGGTCGATCAGCAGTTGACTCACAGTTTTTGCGGCATTTCCACGCAGAACCTTCTGCAGCCGGTTTAAGTTTTCAAGATTAGTAAAAGCTCCTGCTTTTGTGGTTTCTTCGTATGTTTTCTTAAATTTTGGCCAATCTTTTGGCGCGCCATCAAACCTAGGCAAGTCAGCCAGAGCTTGCCTTTTCAGGTAGATTGTCCAATCTTCGTTTTGATTGGGTTGGGCCAGACTGATATCTGAAGTTGGTTCGGGTTTAACTTGGAGCTGCTTAACGAGAGCCTCCATAGTTTTCTGATGAATACGCAATATTTCTTCGGTTGTTGTCGTTCTTTCCGACGATGGTGTTCGTTTGCCTTTGGCTTGGGCTTCCAATTTCTTAAGTTTTTCTTCCATCTTTTGCTGATTTTCTGCAATCTTGTAGCATTTTTGGCATGTCCAGTAGTCCTCACTTCTCGGCGGGTCCTTCAGTCCCACGCATGCCAAGTGGAACCAACGGTCACATTCGCAGCATTCCACAAGTACACCTTTCTCGTCGGATTCGATGCACATCCGACAGTGCCCAATCGGGTTATCCACAAACTTAACCATATTGTTAATGTTAGGTTTTATTTCGAGTGTCCGACACGCTACCGATACCGCGCACGATCGAGTTAATAGAGTTTGAGTTCACTTGCTCCTCTCTGGAGCCACCATATGTTATTCGCGTTACGCGGCCTCCCCGGGCGAAGGTACGGGTTAACAAGGCTTTGTCACCGAACGACAGTTAAATACGCGAGCGGAACCGATAATCAAGGCGGACCAAGACTCCTGTTAGCAACGACTACCTGGCCTTTCCCGTTTCCTGCTAGTTGCCTTACTACAGCGAAGGCCTATGCGTCTGGAAGGGGGAAATAGGTTACGTTCTATAGGATTTTCTGTATACCAGTAAGGATAACTCTGGCCTGATTAAGTCTTCTAGCTAGTGTCCTCGCTAAAGTGGAGGTCTATGCTTCTTGAAGAGAAATCAAAGAGTAATCACTTATTAATATAGGAAGGTTCGGTCCGTCCAGTGAAACGACCAAATTCAGACTAACCATAAACTTCGATTTTATTCAATCAAAATTTCCTTATATACTAATTTTACGCTTACAATTCAATATTTACAAATCAATGTATAATACAGTCTTTAAAGTACGGCAGCGTGAGCCACCTGCCTCAAAACGCTGACCCTACGTAATTACTATTTTGTTGCCAATCGTTCTACCTGTGAGTGCATGGCTACTACATGCTACCTGCGGGAGCATTCGATTGAAATTTGATCTTCTGTTTATTTACGTTTTGAGTTTATTGGCGCTGCTCGCGCGGGTTATGGAATTTAATTTTATCACGGCAGTAACAATTGATTTTATATCACTTTTTTGTACTTCACGACTTCAAAAGGGCATTACTCAAAATGTACATACATGATGTGTGTCACATCTGTTTGCGATCTTGGAGTGACCACCGACGAAGAGAAGATATAGTTGCTGTGATGAACTGTAACGTCTTTCGCTTTCGATGTACTTTACGAAATAATTGAGTGCCCTGCATTACTTGAGCAAATTTTTATGAATATCCCTCCGCGTCGATCCCGAAACCAGGGTTGCCAATGTTCCAGTTTAAACTGGATTCCTCCAGTTTTTTTCAAGTGATCCAGTCAAACAGTTTATTCCCAAAATCTTCCAGTTTTGTCAGATATTTGCCAGTTTTATCCAGTTTTTTATTCACTCAAGCTCCGATTGGTTTTCGCAAATATTTTTAAAACGTAAATTTTGTAGATTGATAAATTGTTATGACAATTCTTAACAGCATTTTCAGTATTCTATCTTCTCGCACGAAACACGGTCAAATAAAAGACTGCATGACATAGTTAAGATTAAACCAAACAAAAAGATTTTACCAGACCATAAAAAAATCTTCTATTTATTTTCTGTTGCGTAGCAGTTGAAAAATTGTTAGAAGAATTAGATACCAAAAGATAGCGAAGTCAGAAATAATTGAAATTTAAACTTCACTGATGTAACGGAAGGGAATGTTGCGTTAATACTTTTGTTAAAAATAAAAGTAAACGGAAAAGCTCTATTTTCTCAATTTTGAGATAGATTGATTGCGTAATTTTAAATTTTGCTGTTAGAGGAAATTTTACAGTCCATAATTTTAACAAAATGTAAGCCCGAAACAAAACAGTTCTGATTAAAATGAGTATTTTTTTGTGAAGAGTTATCTCTTTAGTTGCTGTATTCTAAACTAAAAGTGGATTTAATCCCCATAACAGAAAAGCGCTCTCAAAATCATTTTTTTTTGCTTTTTTTTTAAATTTATTTGGAATCCAGTTTTTTCCAGTTTTTCTTTAGCCGTTTTCCAGTTAAATAAAAAAAATTATTGGCAACTCTGCCCGAAACTATAACCTACAGGCCGCTACCACAGAACCAACTAATGGAACAACAAGCCTTTGAACCAATAAACTCGCTTGTTCAACGATGTTTACGAAAAGTTCGATTTCAACATGACGAGAAGTGTTTTTAAAAACCGCACAGCAGGCTTGTTATTTCTCCTCACTAGCGCGTATAGCGTGTAGGAGAATATCTTCCACTGCGAAAAAAAAACCGCTCTCACACTGCTGAGCTAAGCGACGCACTTACTTGAAGAAAGCAGCGAATCGTGAGTATCTGATATTCGCCTATATCTGAGTGGCTTCCGAACAAACTGGGGTGATCTGTGGAACATCTAGGTAGGAAAGTAGGTTGGTGTGGAACATCTAGGTAGGAAAGTAGGTTGGTGTGGAACATCTAGGTAGGAAAGTAGGTTGCGTTGTTCACTTTGTATCTCGGAAGCATGTTTGTTCTTCGAATGCTGTCGAGTTTATCAGCAATGATCACCGCGGTGTACTTCTGTGTATTGTTACCGATCGCTTTCAAGGCGATCGGCCCAATTGAAGGCTTGTTTAGTTTGTAGTATGTAAGTTGTAAATTTTTGTTTTGTTTGTGATTGGCTCTTTAATATTTTTATTAGCTGTTAATTTATTTTGTTTTCCAAATGTTGTAATTTTCGTTTAACATAGATTTAAGCTTTACTAAAAATTACTAACATAAATTAATAAAATTTACCCCAATAATTAGGCAACGATAATTTGCGAAAAAAAATGTTATGTATTGTAGCCGCTTGTAAGCCCGTGGACGGGTCGGTTGACAATCTGGGAATAAATGAGGTCTTTGGAGCCCACCCCGGAACGTGCAGACCAGACGTTGGGGCTTTTGACGTGGTTCCCA
Source organism: Wyeomyia smithii (assembly GCF_029784165.1). Lineage (NCBI taxonomy): Eukaryota > Metazoa > Arthropoda > Insecta > Diptera > Culicidae > Wyeomyia > Wyeomyia smithii. Next base: position 71,948,115 of record NC_073694.1, on the reverse strand, counting down.
AAAGGCCATCAGAAATCCCAGAAGGCGGCCACACCTTACAGGCGGTTACGAAAATAAGAAAAGCAAAATGTACCGGAAAAACCGCAACGGCTAAAGACGGCAAAATAGTCCGCACTAAAAATATTTCTACCGATAAAGAACCGCTAACAAAAGAACAACCCTGACGAAACGCCACCCCGGTGCATACCGAATCAAGAAAATATGTCATCAAGATTGCTGTATCCGGGTGAAGGAAAAGAGTGAGAGATGAAAAGAGAGGGAGATCGAGGATTGGGAGAAGGTCGATAGTAGGTGACCGCCGTTAGAGAAATTTATTAGAGCTCGAACCGTCAGATCGTGAATACGTGACATTGAAAACGGGAAAAATTTAAAGTGGTACTAAAAGTGCTTTTTGGAAGGAGAAGACAATAGCGCCCGCTGTGTTCGAGTGAGCCAGATCGCCTCGTGGAGCACGACAAACCCTGGACACCTTCGGGACGGAACAGCTCCTATATTCCGGTGGAAGCCGCCATCACCCCACGCTCGGCGCTGAAGGATCCCAACAAAGGAGACGTCGGGAAACCGAGCGAGTTCGACAAGCCAACCAAGCTGTAACGTCCCCTGGAGGAACACGGCGAAATATCGTAGTATCGTCGACCCACATTGGTTGACCGGTGAACGGTCGAGGTACGTACCCTCTCTCCCTCCCTCCTGCATGTCATCGATGGGCCCCAACGCGTCGTCGGGATCGGTACCGCAACATGGAACGTAAAACTCGGAATAAAGAAGTAAAATGAATCTTTCTCTTTTATATTTAATTTAGAGCCAATCCTTTTCCGCTAGTCTTTGGTTGGTCCGCTTAGCCTGATCGAGATCGGTTGGTATTGCATTGTACTGTGTCCCCCCCGAACACGCTACGACCCTGAGAACGTAACGGTGAGTCAGCTGGGCAGTGTGAGGCAACTCATACTTACAGTATTTTCACTAGAGTGAATCACCACTCTTGTTTCGCTCAGCTGTGGTGTAAGCACCAAGTGTATTATTTTTCTGCGAGCGGCAGAAATAAAAACAAAGTAGAATAACGAAGTGTGGCACAAAAAATTGCTATATGCAGCGCTTATGCTCATTCACTTTGATCTTTCCACATTTTGAGGAGAATAAGTAGAATGGCTTAGTTGTTAGTGGTCTGTGCGCTCACTCTTCTAAGGTTCAATAAGAAAGGCTTAGACATTTACAGGTCTACTCACAGGGCACTGTCAGAATAAGTATCGTCTCAAGATGAGATGGATAAGATGGATCTTCAAGTCTATTATACTCCCGAAAATAACATACGCTTCCTTAGTCTGGTGGCCCAAAACAAAACAGGTAATTACGAGAGCAAAGCTAGCGAAGCTGCAGAGACTTGCGTGTTTTGCTATAACGGGAGCAATGCGCAGCACCCCATCGAAAGCGTTGGACGCAATCCTTCACCTGCTGCCATTGCATGAATTTGTGCAACTAGAAGCGGAAAGGAGTGCTCTCCGGCTCAAACGTCTGAAAAATGTCTTACCAGATGACCTTCCTGGCCATCTGAGTATATTGCAACACTTCAAAAGAGGGCCAGTGACGAGTATGAACGGAGACTGGATGAAACCTATGATTAACTGCGATATTCCCTACAAGGTGCATGAAACATCACGTTCCGATTGGGAGTGCGGGGCTCATATGGTTCGTCAGGGGTCAACGGTATTCTTCACGGACGGCTCAAAAATCGGTTCAAAAACGGGTGCGGGAATCTTCGGTCCTGGAGTTCAGATATCGGTGGCTATGGGTGAATGGCCAACAGTATTCCAAGCAGAGATTTACGCTATAATTTAATGTGCTAACGTTTGTTTAAGGAGAAATTACAAACATGCGAATATTTGCATTTTCTCTGATAGTCAAGCGGCGCTGAAGGCTTTGTGTGCCTCCAAATGCACGTCAAAAATTGTCTGGTTGTGCGTTCTCTCTCTGCAGAGCCTGTGTTGTACGAACTCTGTCAATTTGTAATGGGTTCCAGGGCACTGCGGAATTGAAGGCAATGAAAAAGCAGACGAACTGGCCAAACAAGGTTCCACCTCCCAATTCATCGGTCCTGAACCCTTTTGTGGCATTTCAAACTGTACAATAAAAATGGAACTTAAAAACTGGGAAGAGCAACGGGTGACTTCCAACTGGATGGCTGTCGGAGGATGTCACCAGTCAAAAAGGGTAATAACGCCAAACGCAAAAATTACAAAAAAGCTATTAGAGCTTAATAAGTGGGCGCTCTGTATCTACACAGGACTAATAACAGGGCACTGTCCGAGTAAGTATCATCTAAAGAACATTGGTCGGGTTCAAGACGATACTTGTCGCTTTTGTAGCATAGAAAGTGAAACCTCGGAACATCTGCTATGCAGCTGTGGTGCATTATACATGAGCAGAATCAAATTTCTCAACAAGGGTTGCTTACAACCTAGCGAAATTTGGTCTGCTAATCCTCGGAAGGTAATTGGCTTTATTAGGCACATTATACCTGACTGGGAGCGTGCCGAGGCATCACTCGATCAATAGTGGGGTGACTGGGCATCCTATATAGCACGTATAGTAAGGGGGATATACTACAATAGTTCTAAATAATGGAGTAGTCTAAATAAAGCAGTAGTCTAATTCCACAACAAAAAAAAAAAAAAATCGTCTCAAGAAGCTTAGAATACTTGACGATGACACAGTGTAGTAGTAATGTAGCCAACTCGTACGCACCTGGAGCATATTACAATGGATAGATCAAGTGATAATCGCAGTGCTGGTCGATTCTATGAAAATATGTAAAGATATTGTGTTTTATTTTTCTTCAATGATTTCGTGAACATTTGGAGTTTAATCCGTACGTTTTCTATGAACACCGGCTATATGAGATGAATAATGGAACAAATAGCCTTCCAGTTTTTCTCGAGGTACGATTCTGGCCTAACAAGTTAGTCCACGTAGGTAAGAGTCTTGGCTCGGTAGAGAATGTAACAGTGAGTGTCGGACTAACAATCTTTTTGTTTCTTTCATTCTATGTATATGTTCTGGATTGGTAGGCTAATCAGCTCATCAGCATGTAGGGATCATGAGGGATGGACATCATATAGCTCTTTCAATGCAAAAGTTTTTGAATTCGATGTAGAATTTCATTACCGCAGTGTCAACCGATGGAAGGCAACTAAGCTCTAGCTCAAGTTCCTTATTAAATTTATGGGTAGCGATTAGTGAGATAATTTGACTTATATGTTATTAGTTCGGATACGCTGTTGATTAAGAAAGTTTACAATTGATTGAAAAGATGCAATCACTGCTGAAAAGGCGCGGAATGCATTTTTTCAATTTAACACTACCCTGGTTTCGTTTCAAAGAATTTTATTTAATCCTCAATTTTTTTTTGTTTAATATAAACATCAAACTTTGGTTGCTTTGCTGGTGAAATTATGTGCGCGAATGTTTTTGGAATGCGAATCTAATTTCAAGGCTTTGCTATTGTCCTAAATTTTTGGATAGATTCGATCTCATCTGTGTGTGTTTTTTTTATAAAACAAAATTGCGATTTCATATACTTAATAAACCATCTTACCACTTATTGCGAGTTTTTTGTTGTTGTTGTTGAAACCATTTTTTGGGAAGTAGTTTTCTCAACTAATGAGATGATATCGAAATCGAAACATCGAAAAATATTTTTTTCGTATCGATCAAGATACCGACAATATGATAACTCCAACCAGAGAAGTCAATTTTAGCCCTCATTAACCATATTGAACAAAAGAATGAAAACTTGACAATATTTGTCAAGCTATAAATTTTTCTTTAGATTGTTGAATTGCAATTTTTGTTCAATTGATTATACTAAACTCTTAAACAATTTTTAACTTAAATTTCAAAAGTCTGGTTTGTCCAAAAAGTTATTATGTTAAAAATAAACTGACGCACAGCCCGCATCTTCTAGGTAAGGTGTACTGTGGCTATCTTTGTGCTTTTGACTAAGTCAGATAACAAGCACGGATATTGGTTCTCTAATAACTTGTTGGTACACAGAGAGCAACGGTATATGCCCAAGTTTGTCTACGGTGTTTCGGACACTGGATAAAACCAGTTTTCAAATAAGTTATTTATTAGTAAACATTATTTTTGAAGTTTGAAAGTATGCAAAGTTGCTCAATTTCCACTAGAGTTTGAGAGGGTGTTTTCAACAGCTGAGTGATTCGGGGTTGAATGCCCCGCTGATCAATGTTCGAGACCTTGTAAATAAAGTTTTGACAGTTTTAACACACGTTAACAAAGCAACCGTTAAGTGGTAGACTTCCATTGTTTCTCGAATATCATTTATTTAATCATTAGCTGTGCGATAATATTGAGTTTACACTTAGTACACAAACTTCGCAGGTAATTTGTTATCAGCACCGGCATATACCGTTTCTTATTTAATTCGGCCAAATAAAGTAATCTGAGTGCTTCGAATCGATCATCCTCTCGTTAAATAAAGCTGAAAGTTGTATTAACAAAAAAGCCTTTTTTGATTTGAATGATCAGGAACTGTAGTTTTGATCCTGCACTTAACTCGGGTTAGCTCCGAATTTAGATTCGCATTTTGGTCGTGTTGCTAACGTTTCGATATCATATAATAATACTAGGGAAAAATATCACCCAGGAGGTTCCGTATTGCACTTGCAGATGTTTCGTGTATTCAATTTATTTCTTTTTTTTCAAACCGTAAATTTTACCACACGCGAAGAACCTATTGAAAATGAAAATACATCTATACCTACTCGAATTAGTAAGCACTCTACTGAACTGTACACGACAGGAAGATAGAAAGCACATGGGATGAATTACTACAAAAAATGAATTTGACTAATAGATTTCCTCAAAATCAAAAATATATGGTAACTTGAAACACTTGCTCATCGCGTATGATGTGTATTTTTTCCTTGTTGTTCGAAATATTAAACTAACTATATAGAGAAGTAGTAAAGTATATCAGAGTTGGCTTTGCGTTTGCCTATGTGTATGCGTACGGTTTTGTACATCTAACTACAACATCAAAACTATTGTGTCGTTTTCAATTTTTTGTGGTTTATCTGTTTTTGTTTAAGTTTCCAGCCAGATTTGATTTCACTTCAACCAATTTACATACACACAATGTTTCGTACTAGCCCCGGTATAAACCAATTATCTATCGTGATTTTTCTGTGTTTAATTCTAAACTTTAGTTACTGTTTATTAGAGAAGGCATGTTCATTCAATTTACTTTCCGTTTATACTCACTTTCTGCGAAACGAGGTTGTATTTCAGTAACGGTGTGATTGTGTTCCTTTGGTATTCATTGCTCTATTGCGTTTTGTTAGGTTTCAGTATTATAAGCAGCTTTACGAGTGTGTCGATAAGTAGGCGAATGGAATCTAGTAACTATCAAGTTCAATGCTATTGGTAAACATTCGTTATATTAGTATCAGTATTTATTTACAAAGCACAAATGTTTGTCGACTAATTTCGGACTATTGTTCGGTTGACTATTGTAGTTCGGTTTGCTTGTGTATTTTGCTCTTAGTCATATCCAAAAACATCATATCAAGAAGGCTGGCATCTCTGGATCGATCCCATACAAATGACAAGCGTCAAATCAAACAGCGCACTCCATCTGTTAAAGGTAAAAGTTTGCATCGCTGCGAAGACAGAGTGGGCGCATGTGGTGGTCCAACCTGTGCGTTCGGCTTGCATTCGCATCGCCAGCACACACACTACCATGCGTCAGTTCCACTTTTACTCGAAAGACTGCGCTGTCAAAACTGTCGCTCAATCTCAGGCAGAGTTCCCAGTCTTCTTGATATGTTGTTTTTGGTCATATCTTAGCAAGTAAAAAGCAGCATTTGCCGCTGTCAAACTTCCGTAACGCTGATACAAACGCCATACAGTGCAATATCTCCAGAAATCACCCTGAGCGAAATTCAATCGTGAGGTTTTTGATATTGTTCAAGAGAATGTCTCAAGTATGTCATTTGTTCACGCCATGCGCTAATTTCTTACGATGCCGCTGGTGATGGCCGCTGAGACAAGGTCAACTTTTCGTCGTTTGAAATTTATGTTCCTTCATGTGAAACCCAATGTTACGGTGTTTGCTTTCGGTACTTGACTTATGTTCGAATTAAACTGGAATATAGATGCTTTTTATGGCGAGTTTCATTTCACTCACCGGGTAAAAAATCATCGCACATTTCCAATATTACACTCTTGAGGCTATAATACACTCTTTGACCAAGCGTCAAATATTTGTCACTTTTTGACAGATAAAAATTTGGTCAAAGAATTGTTTGTCACTCTCCAATTTATACATGGGGCAAACACGGGCAAACAACAATCATTATGTCAAATAAATTTGACCATTATGTCGAAAGGTCAAAAATTTGACCATTGGTCACAGAGTGTAATACTAGCTTTAGTCTAGCATTGCATCTGTTAACAAAACAATAGTAATTGATTTTATCGGCGTAGAAAACTGAGGGCTTAGAATCATAAAAAAAGGTTTGTGATGTTTATTGGGTGTCAGCGCTCGGAAGCCTGTCAGTACCAAATGTCAGCTTTGATGTCAAATAAAATTTATTGCTCTGAGCAGACAATCGCATGGTGTATAGAAAATGGTATAACAAAATAATGTTGATTGATCTTCGTGTGTTTGTTTTTAGATCTTATTTTAGATTGAGTGTTGTGTAATCGCTTCTCGATGTATGAGAATCGATAACAAAAAAGTTGAAAGTACGGATTAAATACCTTGAAACGATATTTTCCCGTGTTGGACGTCTTATTACACCATTTTCCACACACCATGGTACAATCTGTTGTAAAGCTGCAAGTTACATACACAGTAGATCACTGATTCACGTAACGCTGCGTTTAGTGATGCAGAAGCAATAGTGGAATTGGTGCAATGCATTGGTAAAAAGGTATCTTGTTTGGCCATTACATTGTTTGTTTAGATGTTACTCAGTCGTTAAGCTTTTTTTGTAAACAGATAACAAATAGTGACTTATAATTTCGCGAGTTGTTGGTCTTTTGGTCAAAGTCTTTCTTGGAGCCAGCAGCTGATTACGCTGTTTGTTACTAGAGACTGTCATATATAGAGATACGCAAAGAGAAAAGCAGTAAATTTGGCAACCCTTTGCTAATGTTCTATTTTGAATAATTCAACCAGATCAGATCTAATTTCGCATGACTTTTCGTACGCACTAGAAAGTGTAACTAAATTTCGAAAAACTCGATAGATTACTGAGTTTCAAAGCTTGTACATCATGTACATATGAATTTTCTATTTTCAATGCATCACTCATAATACTAATATGACAAACACATCTTTCGTTGAATACTGATTGCAACACATATTCTGTACGAAAAGTAACACGCGTGAGTTTGTTTACGTTGCACACTTAGAGCCTCGGTTTGACGATTCACTTGGAGTTTTTGACCTCACTCTTTGCGCATCTGTTCTGTATTTGCGCATCCGTCTGTATTTGCTGCTAATGTTTACATGCATACAGAGATGTGGAACTGGGATTTTGAAAAAGTCCTTTAAACGGGAAAACAAATTGAAAAAACAATGTCTTGACTTGAGTTTCTCAAAATTTAACTGGCTTAGTGAGGCAAAGCCGACATTTTGTCTAAAAATTCACTGATAACTGTCGCTTTTGTAAAAAAAAAGTTTCACAGCAGAGCAAACTGACATTTGTCATCAAAAAACAAGGCTTCGAATTCGACAATTTCATTAACTACTTCCTGTGCAGTAATCCAACAGCGCCAAAGGTTTCAAAATTTTCCCACACATTCCATTGGCACTCTTAGGAGCATATTCATAGATGAAGGGTGCAAAAGATGATTTATTCTGTTCAGGGCCGAGTTTGCAAATGGCTATGCAATCTTGCTCAGCAATGTCCAGAAGTGTTTCGAAAGAGTTCAAAATTTTACCTCAATTTACCAATAATTTTCATTGCAGAAAATATTTTCTGGGATCCTGGGATTTGAATGAAAAACTACTGGGAATCGGGAATCCCCAGACGACATCCATTAAGTACGTCTCGCAAATTTTGATAAAATTTTACTCTCCCTCCCCACTTGTCACATTTTGTCACACATTGATAAACCCCCCAGGAGAAGTACGTCACGTCACAGCAACTCCCCTCCCCCATTAAAGAAAATGAACCGTGGATGTCCTGCCTCATAGTGCCTGCCGGTAGGTCTCAAGGTTCGATACTGACCTAACAAGTCAGTCGTTGTAAGTTGCAATCCCGGCTCGAGAGAAACTGTTAGTGCCAGTAGAATCGTAGCACTGGCCACGCAATTGTCTTGTACGTTATCACAGTTTGCTGCGAAGTTGGTATCAAATAAACGTGTGCTCAAATTATGAATCGGAGTACTTTACTAATGTCCCAAGAAAAATTTAAAAAAAAGAAAACATCTCGCACATGCTGTAATCGAATATCTTTAATATCCATGTATTTTCATGCATCAACTTGAGCTTTTCAGACCATTGTTGCCAATTGTACATTTTTTCCTGATTAGGTACAGATTTTTTCGTGTTTTGGTACAGATTATGAACTGCACAATTTGCAAATTTTTGTGAAAGAGTACAAATAAGTACAGATTTTTTAAATGGCTTGAAAAGAATAGATTAAACTTTGTAAAAGACTCAGTAACGATACAATGAACACGACTTCGCAACCGAAAAGTTTCATTGACAGGCGAGCTGGTAGTTCAGTTTTCTCAAAACAATGAAAAAAACTTCGTTGAAGTTGTTATTTCATAAGTTTACAAAACTAACAACTATGTTCCAATGGAACAGATTTTTGTCGGCAGTAGTACAAATGAACAGGATTTTTGCAGTTCCCAGTACAAATGAAAATGTGGCAACACTGCGTCAGCCCCATTCGGGGGATCAGGACTATCTGCTGATGCCTAGATGTAACCAGTTTTGGAAGAATTTTCTTTGCTGTTATTGTTTTTGTCTAATTAGTTTTGATATTGATTATTAATCAATAGGTTGTGAGTAAAAGGGAGGTAAACTTAACAAATTTCCAGTTTTTTTTAAATTTTTAAATATTTTTGATGTGACGTCACGCAACGTTATGCCCCCCTCTCCCCTATGTCACAAATCGATTTTCTTAACCCTACATCCCCCATTTATGCGTGACGTACTTTATGGATGCCGCCAAATTGAAATTTACCGGGAAAATGCATCTCGGGACGTCCCAGATAAGACGCTCAAGTGCTCTCTCTTATCGTATGATTTTACTCAAAAAACGATGCCAGTGAGAGTGATGTACAAGCTATGAGTTTTTTGAAAGAATCCAAGCCGAATACTCAAAACAAAACCCTCGACACAAAATGTATCGGTGATTATGAAGGACGCTATTGAATGTTTTTACTAGCGAAACTGGTAGCTTCAGTTGGTAGTTTTCAGAAGACTGTATTTTGTTTTATGATGGGACTTTCGCAGTTCGCAGCTATAGGCTTTCGACAAGTTGGTAATTGTAGTCGCTCTGACGCTCAAAGTAATTTCCATTTCCAAATCAAGCGAATCGTCTGTCTATCTTCAGTCTATCCTTACCAGCCACCAACATTACAGGATTTTTTTTACCAATGCAATCTTTTGATGTTTCAGCGAACTGATTGTCAGGTTTTCTACGATTATTAGTAATTTTGACACATTCATTTCTAATAACTGAAACAAAATAACAAAAAGCTTTCTAATGCCGAAGGCCGTGGCTCATACCCTTCCACCATAACTCTACACGTTCTGCTCGCCATCTTCGTCCTGTTCGTTCAGTAGCAGTGGACTGTGGTCGCCAATCGGTCCTCCACCGCTGCCGCTAAGTCCTCCGGTAGGTGGAAGGGCTGTTCCCGGCGTAGTCGGTGCCGATTTTGAGATCCAACTGCAGCGAACCCGACTGCGACCAAGCAGACCGGCCGCTGCAGCACTCGCTGCTGACGAAGGACTCCACAGTGAACGGCCACCGCTTGAGGGCTGTCCGTTACCATAGTTTTGATTGGATGAGATCGGGATGTACATCGCTTTATGGCCTCCAAGTGTTGAACCCTGCGAGGAGGCGACCTTAGAGAAGAATTTTTTCTTGCTTATGAGCGATGAGGGTCGTCGCGGAAGATGACCAGAGGAAGCAGTTGCGGGCGGTGCAGTGGCTGTACTGCTTCCGTTGCTGTTCAAAGCGTTAATTGAACAGTTCGACATATTCGAAGATGCTTCCAAGGCTTGAACTTGTGGATTTATAATTATAACACCTTCGCTGGTGCTGTTCGTTGTACTCACGTTCTGTAGTTGTCGTATTTGCTCGAGCAGCTCACGAACTTCCAATGTCGGGCTAGTGGCACGTGGTGGCGAATCCGGAGTACCCAGGTTTGCTAAACTCGATACATTAGAGCCAGTATTTGAACCGATGTACGAGCTGCGCATTCCTTCGAACTTTTTCGCAAGTTCTACGTTGATTGGCGAATCTTCGCTGTTTGCTGTGAAACCGGAGGAAGGCTGCTGATGCGTGCGAAATTGCGCCTGTTTTTGTTGCAGGATTTGACAGCATGTTTCCAAACTTCGTCGCAGCGCATTCAAGTTTTGATACTCACTCTCCGAGTTGGCTGGAATCGTTATTGAGATTCCACCAATCGAACCACTCGAGCTATATATGTTGGCATTCGTCAGACTGTCTCTGTGCGTAGTTGTGCTACTATTTGCGTTGTTATTATTGCTGGTGAGCCGGTCATCATTGATCGCAATCGGCAAATCATCCAAATTCCCTTCAACTGAATTGTTGCAACTAGATGCTACAGTTGGGGCAGGATGATGTTGCGCGTAGACCAATCCTATTGGGTTTGAAATTTCACTGGCTACACTGTTATTATTATTGTTACTATTATGTACACTAAATCGGTAGTGATCACTCTGCGAACCGGACAATTGAACGGAGCTCCCTGATTGCTCACTGGCCCGACCCCCGCTACTACTGATTCTGCCTTCTCCACCGCTGTTGTTGAATTGGGCACTTTCGGATGGTCGCAGCACGAATCCATGGTTTCCGATAAGTCCACTGTAATAGTTCGAGTTTGGAACAGAATTTGGTCTATGACCGCTAGATGCTCCTTCCAGTGTACAAGCTTGCTGTGAAGCAGACCTGGGCATGCCGCCGTAGTTGCGAATCGAGATCGATAAATCTGGACTGGCTGCACGGGAATACGGGGGCGGCACAAGCGTGTTCGCTTCGTTGGCCGTACAAATGAAACTAGAACTAAGCGAGTCTACCGTACTGGTCCCTGACAGCGAACCTACCGGTCGTACGATATAGTTGCGAAAGTATTGTACCATCAAATAGTTAGCTCCACCTCCTCCAACGCCGCCTCCTTTCGCGGTGTCACCAGCGTAACTGAAAACTAACGGGTAGAGGTCCGGCTTAGATGTGACCTAAAAAGAGCGTTGAGAGGAAACACAATAATGAACCCATAGTTTTCTAACTTACCTCAGTATATGGCGGTGGTGCATGTATGTGAAAGGAGTTGCAACGACTATATTGGGGTGGTGCGTAGCATGATCCCGCTGAATCTCCTTCCGACTGCGAGTGGTGGCCCGGTGAGCCCCAACCGCAAAGCTGGCGACGTTTTTTCCACAGGGAACAGGCACAGAGTAAAGCTAGTACTATTGCTAGCAAAAAGCACCAAAAGTACCAGTGGTTAATGAAAAACAGATTCAGTACATGGTCCGTTGCCGGAGTTGGCGTTCGCGGGGCGCTTGGTGGTGCATACAGGTAACAGCAACCCTGGGCGCAACATTCCTTTGGTGGAAGACACCGGTGTCCGCCCTCGCAGAAACGAGCCGCCACCTGTGGGAAGGATATCACTGAAGTTAGTAATTTGCTTTTGAGTTACTCAAAGATGTGGAGAGGGAACAATACTACTAACAGGTGAGGAATGGAGATCGGTTAACAACATGCCGAGAAATCATTCGCCCATATGTTTCATACAACATATTGGATAGTACCGCTATAAGTCAAAAAGTATAATGCACATACTATAATTACGATAACGTGCTTTGGGTGCAGTAAAATGAGACCATAATGCGCCGACAGCGGATGATGGAAGAAGCAAAATGCAGCAAAACATCGACCGCAGGTGCATTTGCATATATGCAAAGGAAGGCAAGCCAAAAATCAAAAGTAAAAATCAGTGCTGGCGATGATGTTCAAGACAATATGCGATGTGTGGCATTGGGGTAAAAAGTGGTGCAATCAGTAACGTTTCGAAACCCGTCGAGTGAGCACGTTAAACTAGACAGTGTATTACTGTGTATTGTGGAACTTGAAGTAGGGCACAAACTGGACTTTCTTTTTTTGAAAAAAAGTCGTGCAAAAACATCGTCATGAGTATTTTTTACACACTACCATCCTCCATATTCGATACTCCTAAGCGATAGTTTGCAAGTTCTTTTGCAAAACTGACATCAGCTGAAGAAAAATACTGCTGTTGCGCTAGGCTGAGATAAAAACCTCAGTTCACGAAGAAATAATTGATGCTGATTATCTCTGTAATTTTATTTTTATAGCACCTTTAATTCCGCTTGATCTCTTGGCTGTTATTTAGAGTAAGAGGTACAGAGAATAAACGATCAGCTCATTATTCAAGCCAAGCACTGATATCGATATAATAACCATATGGCAACGTTTATGCAGTGCAACTGGGGCACTACAAGACAGATGTCGTTAGCGTTTCTTCTCGCTCCATAGCATCTTGTCTCCAGTTTCTTGAAAGTCCCACACTTCCAAGATCTTGCTCCACTTGGTCTAACCACCTAGCTCGTTGTGCACCTCTACGTCTTGTACCGGCCGGATTCGAGAAGAACACAATTTTTGCGGGATTGTTGTATGGTATTTTTACAACATGTCCCGCCCATTGTACCCTTCCAGCTTTCGAGATTTCTGGATACTGGGTTCGCCGTAGAGTTGTGCCAGCTCGTGGTTCATCCTTCGCCTCCATACGTCATCCTAACATACTCCGCCGAAGATAGCCCTAAGAACACGTCGTTCGAAAACGGCCAGTGCTTGCAAGTCCTCCTCGAGTATTGTCCATTTCTCGTGCCCGTAGAGGGCTACTGGTCTTACAAGCGTCTTGTACATGGTGCACTTGGTACGGGGGCGAAGTTTACCAGACCTCAAAGTCTTGTGGAGTCCGTAATACGCACGACTTCCAGCTACAATACGTCTGCGGATTTCTCTGCTGCAGTTGCTGTCTGACGTTACCAAAGATTCGAGGTATACAAATTCGTCAACCACCGCGAACTCGTCTCCGTCAATTATGACGCTACTGCCTATGCGAGCCGTATTGCGCTCGCTTCCTCCTGCTAGCAGATACTTTGTCTTTGACGTCTTCTCTGCTTCACGTTTCAGTTTGGTGTACTGTTCAGCAACCGCCTGGAACGTTCTTCCGACAAGGTCGACGTCGTCAGCGAAGCAGATGAACTGGCTGGAATTATTGGATATCGTGCCCCGCATGTTAAAGGCCGCACATTTCATCACACTTTCAAGCGCAATGTTGAACAGGAGGCAGGAAAGACCGTCTCCTTGTCAAAGAGAAACTCTTTGTATTTCAATAGTCGCAGAGTGTCCAAAATTATCGACTATGGACGCTGACGTTAGCCAGCATCCCCAAACAGGGATACCAGATGGGCAGATATGTCGCAAAATGCGGATGTATAGAGTCCGTGTGCGAATTTTTATCAATTCGCAGATATTTGCAGTTGCGCAGACATTCTCAAAATGTGTGCAGATTTTTGTAGACTTTTGTCTGCACAAATGCATTTTTTTTTTAATCCTAGATAGATTTTTTTCAGATTTTAAGCTGATTTTTCGAGCTGTTGCAGACTCTGTCCCCAAGTACCATATAAACATACCGCGGTTCCAGAGAACCGCGTTGGTGATGGTTTGGGGTACCGTATCTAAGTGTGAGAAGCTCGTGAAAATCAAAATCTCAACGGGAAAGTTTATTACGTCTTTCAACAGGATGGCGCACCGGCCCACACGGCGAATATCTTCCAAGCGTGGTGTTGGGAGGATTTGACCGATTTTCTCGATAAGACTTTGTGGCCTCCCAGCTCGCCGAACCCTAATCCCCTGGACTTCTTTGAATCGCTGTTCATGCTGGCCAAGCAGAGCCAATATAGAGTAAGCACTAGGACCAATTTGAGAAGCTCATTTCCAAGATCTGGTGAGATATGCTGATGAGCCAGGTGCGTACCGCGTGTGATTCTTTTAAGAATCGTCTCAAGCTCATCATTTCGTCATTCAGCACAAATTTATCCCATCTAACATGTCATAAATGTTCCCAATAAACATTACCTCAATAAAGTCTTGAAATTTCATTTTCCAACACATGTGTGTATTCGTGTACACAAAGTGTATTCGAACTCATTTAACACCCTGTAAGAATAAGCTTTATGCACTTGCATCCTCCCTTCCATTGTTTTCATCATCACGATTATTTCTATTCTATGCATTCCAACGACAGTTTTCCTGCTGTAATTATTGCTTTAAGATACAAATCCACGTGAGCGAAAACGAAATAGTAATCATGTTGCCTAAAATTAAGCACAAATTTAAAATAACAGTATTACCAAAAAGTGAATTTGCCACGATGCAAAATGTTGAAAAGGGCCCACGTGCCTATGTAAACAAGCCAAGATTTTGATAATATATTCGTACAAATAAGATTGGTGGATCCAAGACAATTTTTAAAATTTAATTATCTTATTATTCAAAAAACATTAAATAATGGCTTGCTCACATATTGCACAAGGTTTTTTTACAAGTTTGGCGAAAATTCATGTATACTTTCTGAAATTTAAAAAACTGTGGTAGATCAGAGAAGCATTTCCTTCCTGGATAACAAGTGTGTGTTGACAATTGATGCTCTAGTGTATTTTATATGTATTAGGTGCTTAGGTGCCTCTAGAGGTGCCTGTAAATCATTACACTTATAAAGTATCAATCGGTGTTGGTTTGGTCACGAAAATTTGTACTAGTATTGAGAATGTTTCTCAGGAGGCTGCTATCGTTGAAGCAATTTGACCGGCAATCAATAATGATAATTTGGGTACTGGAGAGATTAATGAAAATAATTACTTTCATGAATGCGGTCATTTAAAAATATCATCGAATCATTGATAATTAAACGAAATTAGATTTGTTCTCGCAAATGAATCAAAGTTTCTTGAGTGCTCCATAACTGATTGATGAACTGATTGATGACACTGAGTATCAAAATCATATCTATATAAAATAAATAAAAATAAACAATCGAATTGATGGATTTTTTTTTCGTTTGATGAAAAGGTTACATACAACATGCGAGAAATTAAGATGTCGCCGACATCATGTCGGGCCGTTTCTTCATAAAATCAAAAATTCTGCTCTGTTTGAAATTTTATAACTATTCTTTCTTTTTCAATGATTCGATAACAGACAATAATAATTGAATATTTTGCCGCGTTAAAACTTGCGAGAACTGATAAAATCTATTTTTAAGAAGGTTTTTATTTTTAGTAAAATTTCAACGCTCATTTTTTAGCACGGTGGATTCTGACTGCGCTGTGATGTCACTGAAGTATGAATCAGTCGATATCCATTAAATATTTAGTATAATGAAAAATTTATATTTTCATAGGAAACAATTCAACAACTGGCTCTATACTTCTCTGCTTCTACTTTATAAACTACGTAACATTCACTTTTGCTTTTTCCTCGTAGCCTCAGTTTTAGTTATTTGAACGCTCTATCGCTTTGTAAATTTTAGTGGAGACTCTGTCAATTTTATTTTGGATATTGATACAGAGAATATCACAAGAAATGGTTGGTGTCTATGCATGTCGTCTGTGCTAGGAATGCTCGCATATGATTGAGTCATTGTTCACGTACATTTGTCCTTGACACTTTTTATCGATTTTTACCGCTTTGCAATGAAAAAATAATGATAACTGAAATTACAAAATTGTTCAACATTTTATCTATCCACCAACATAATGTCGTTCCAATCATAGTAGTCCCATGTTCTACACAAATCTAATGCACGCTGGGACAACTATGCTTGGAAGGGCAGCATATTGGTTATTGTTATCTATCATGTGCTTATGCTGTTATTATCGTTTGAAATCTGACGCAACATTTGCCAGTTTCATCTCCAATTTTACAGAATGCATACCACTATAGAAAACAAAGACCTAGCTCCACGTCAAAAATACTCACTTATTTGAAATTTAACAAACGATTAGAATTTTTCCTTTATCTTTCGTGTAAACGTGTCACAACACAAATTTTGGTAAAAATTTCAGAGTAAAGAAAAATTTGTTCGTAAGTTGATAAGCTCCAGAGCGCTTTGAAAATTTGCATTTTGTTAAAAAATAATTTATAAGAAAATGCAATGTTGAGAAAGCGCAAATCATGAGAATACATACGAAACGTAATTCAAATTTGTTAATGTTGTTTTCGGTAAAATATCTATTAAATTTAGAATCTCTCGAAAACGGATGATTTCAAATTGTTGACTCGACTCGTTTTAGTTTTTACTAAGCTCATCCATCCTTGAAAATCAGTTTAGGTACTAACAAAAACGTGTGCAAGTTTTCGTTCAAATAAAAAACGCGATTGAAATTTTACGTAATTGTAGTTTGTTCTGACTGGAAACGCTCCTTTACGAAACGAGATTGATGATGAATTGTTGATGATGACGAATCCCGATGGGAAAATCGAGCCGGAATTCTGTCATTATTCCGAGCCTGTTGTTTAGTGACCATAAACGAAGGTGCTCACTTCTATTTTTGTTTTGTGTGTATCGCTGCTGATGGATGAAAATGTTTCAAGTGCCTTTCTGTTCTCGTGCCTGTAGCATCAAAATTAGCTGGACTCGTGATGACAAAGGGGAACGCGGGAAATACTAAGTGCAGTGGAATCAGATGACGGTGACTAAACAATTTTTGCAATAAAGAAGGAAATAAAATGCCAAACAAATTGATTGTTATTTACGACTGAATCTTTTCTGTGCATTTGAAGATTAATTTTGACGGATATCAGGATCTTTTCGTTAAATCAAGAACTGGCTTAACACAAGGTTTATGATTGTCCACGGTTGTTCAATTTTACTGCTGAGGATGCGTACGAAATCACTTGAACTCTTTCTATCGCCTTTCGGCGTCGACAAACACCAATACACGCACGTACACCACCACCTCCAACAGCTGCAGGAAAACTAACTTTCCCAGAAAGGCAGCATGGCATGTCTCGCAACGAACGAGGACGAATCCGACGTCATCTAATTTTGATGTTTGCACCACTTCATATTTTCCAATATAACTACCACTCACACCAACCACAGCCACCGCGTCTCCCCTTTCTGTGTACAGAATAGGCAGGTTCTAGGATTACAATCCACCACTCAAACCAGCGCTGCCGATTTGCGGGGAGGGATTACAACATATCAGTTTTCGTCACACTACGGCATCCTTCTGAAGGCCATCCTTCTACGGGTATAATTTGGATCGCGTTATAATATGAATGAAGGACAAATTAAATGGATGATGGAAGGCTTTAGTTTTAGATAATTCACATTGAGGCATACTAGGTTGGACAGGGCTGCAATTCCGTATAACATCAACAATAGTAGGTTTCTGCCAGCCCTGGAAGGGCACCCTCGGCTGAGAAACATATTTTTTCTCTACTTCCGCGATTTCCTTTATTTCAATATTTATCGGTGCAACTTTCGATACGACGAAATAGATGGAAAATCCTTGACCTGCTCTTCTCACTTGCTGCTTTTTTGCTATTTCCAAACCATTCTACTCCGTTTTCATTTTTTAGAACAGGACTTTTTCACTTGGCAATTATTTTCTTCCAGCACAAACACACACATCGACAAGGATCCCAGAGCATGTTGATCCCAACAACGCACTTCATTGAATCACTAATTTACTGCTGCAAAAGTGCAAAAAATCTTCTTTCGATTTTCGACTAGTCGAATTTCTTAGTTTTGACCCTTGCGTAACTACATGATTCGACTTGATAGCGAAAACATTACTGTGGTCCCAACATTGTGCGCGAAAAGCACCAATTTTCTCTAGACGAGGATAACAAAGAATGGGCGAAAATTGAATGGAAAAGGAAACTTTTTCCGCCCTGATTGACGTGATTCGTCGTTTCACGTGCTTGTCACTTGGATATTTGGGTGGAAATGGATGCAAATGTGTGTATCGCCCCAAAATGATGACGGGTTCCCTGTATCCTGATGTGCTATTGTCACACACACCACCCTTTTCCGAACTGATGTTATACCAGTACAGGGGTTTGCACGTGGTATAATAAAGAAGTCATTGCGCACGCTCGCTAATTTGAAAATTATGTTTCGGTTCGTTATAGTTTGTTATACTATCAGAACCCAAATTTATTACATTCAACATCAAAACTAAAGTTTCGTATCATCAAATTATACCCATTGTTCATTACCATATTTTTGTTTCTGTGGTTTTTCGGAATCCGGTAATGTCCGGTTTAGTTTCGTCAGTGAGAATGACAAATCACAGGCAAAAAATCGTCCACTCGCATTTTGTGGGCAGCGCTCTCTCACGATTCTATAAAATTTGAAGTTCGATTTTATTAATTGTCTGAATGTGTAAAAAATAAAACTATGACTGAATGTGCAAACTCAAAACTGTGTTTTGAACTTAAAATAGAAAATAATCTATTTTCGGTCGATCTTGTCTATTTTCCAGGCTTCAGGCTAATGCGGGTTCAACTGGCAAAAACTCTTATTATTATCGTACTTCCAGGAGAACACAAGAAATTTTAGTTAGAATTTTTTTGCCCTGACCCATTCCCGGCGGGTGAAGCCATGATTCAAGTTTAACAAATATACTTGAAAATTTGCACGATGAATCTATTTAGTATGGTTAGAGAACAGATTGATCTTTAAAATGCAATACAGTTTTTGTTAATCGTACATATAGTTGATGAGTAATAAGTGTTTGAAGCTCATTTTTCAGGGAAAAAACTGATTTCTATCCGCCGGGAATAGGTTTCATTTGTTCAGAAGAACTTAAGGCAACTAAATTGTCTGTCTAAAAAAATCACTAGGGTTGTGTGCAAAGCCACGACCGCAAGGTTGACGTAGAACTACATAAATTTTTGTGCAAAAAAGGAGTTGAAGTGCTACCGAATATCAATATGGCCCTATAAATATGATATCTGAACAGGAATGGAACAAACACTTGCAGCGCAAGCTAGTTTTGAAACTAAGTAAGAGTGCATGCAGATTAAAATAACATTTTACTTTTAGTTTTAGCGCAAAACAAGGAAACATCAAATCTTCAATTCTTTTGTTTAGTTGCTACAAAGGACAGTTTGTTGTTAAATTTGAAATCTTAAAGCTCTTTCTGTGCTACCCCGACGATATCAATGAGGTACCCTGAGTGGAAGGCTAATTGCACACTGGAAATCAGTCAAATAGCAATTTTTTTTATTGCCAGAATTTACAATGCTTGTGTAGTTGCTGCTGCTGCTATCCGCTGCCATTGCTGCTGCTAAGTAAGGACTGTCCTAGTCGTTGTCCAGAACCCATATGACCAGTTAATGCAGAAAGCAGAATTTTATATATGTAAAATAGTACATTACCGATTTACTAGGTTTGAAATTCTGTCGACCGTGTTAGGGGAAGCAATAGTTAAACGATCAATAAGATCAATCGGAATCTGTGTTTCAAGAAGGATTGACTATTTTCAATAGTATACAGTTGCTTGCATAGGCTTGACAGATTTCAAGGTTTGATTATGCGTTTTAGTGTTGTTTGGAAGCAGATAACATAAACTGTTGGGTGTCACATATTGCTGAAGAAAAAGAAAACTCAGTAGGTAAGGAGGCATGGAGATGAAGCCAAATTTGTAACAGTTTCAAGATTTAAAATGAAGTGTAACGAATGAACGAGAAAATATTAACTATTCCATTAGGTATTTAATTTATCCCCAAAAGGACAATTTGTTGTTCTATTTATCATCGGATGTGATGCTGATCGCATCTTTGAGCTATCATTAACAATGCGAATGAGGCATTCTTCTGTTAACCCAATGGAAAGCTTATTTTACACTGGAAATTTGACTCATATGTTTTAAATAATAGCATTCCAGAACGTTAGTATGTTGTCAAAATGAGGCAACTTTTTATTGGAGGGAGTGTCGGCTGATGTATCTACTACTAATGCTGCCCGCTACCGCACAAAGGCAGCTGACCTTACTACTGCTACTGCTGCTATCCGCTGCCACCTCTGCTGCTGTTAAGTAAGGACTGTCCGAGTCTCTGTCCAGACCTAATGGTACTTAGGGTAGAGCGGGGATGGTGAAAATGTTCCATCAGTTTATGCCGGATCCTATCACCCAAAAAACACAATTTTTTCGATGCGTAGATTTGAAGATATCCTCATTGACCAACTAACTCCGTAACCAACTAGCCCTGTTCTATCCTATCTTCTTCCCCGCCGGTGCACAGTGGTCCAATAAGGCGAAACTGGAACTTAATTCCAAAGCGCCTTTCACCTTCATCTTAGCTTAAAAGAGTCTTCGGAACAATTGTTTGTATGAAAGACCCGCATAATCACAAACTGTCAAAAAGTATGAAAAGTTTACTATACTAAAAATTAAAAATTAACTTTTTTGTGTTAAGAGATAGAAGAATAGTTTATTCAGCAAAGTTGTAAAGATTCAAAAACATGAAACTTTGTTGAACAAATAAAAATCCTATCTTCTTTCGGTACAAAATTATAAAATATATTACATGGAACTTACTTAAAAGTTAATTTTTTGAACTTAACTTTTGTTAGTTGCATTTTACACGAAAGTTTTGTTCGAATGAATTGTTAGGGCACACAAAACACACATTTTTGCCAAAGACCATATATCTCCAGGACTTTTCCTTATAAAGTTATATCATATTTCAGCTTTTTTTCGATAATTTCAAGAACGTATAGGTTAAAAAGAGACAAGTGGAATCATGATGTCAATACTTTTCCTTAAAGTTAAGCTGAAGTACTGTAAACTCCTTTAGGTTCCATTTGTCCCAATTCACCCATATAAAAGTACGGTGGGCATATGTTACAGTAGGTTTTCATATATCAAAAATATCAACTTTTTTGTGTTAAGGGATAGAGGAATGATTTATTCGGCAAAGTTTTAGAACGTACAAAAATATGAATTTTTGCTGAATAAATAAAATTTCTATCTTCATTGGGTACAGAGTTACAGAGTATATTCTATGAAAGTTACTTTAAAGTTAGATTTTTGTACTTAACTTTCATTAGTTACATTTCACAAGAAAACGTTGTTTCAAAGAAGCATTTGGGCATACAAAACACACGTTTTTGTTGAAGGCCACACATCTCCAGAACTTATCCTTACAAAGTTGTAGCACATTTCAGCATATTTTTTCGATAACTTTAACAGCGTATAGAATAAAGATTAGGTGGATTGGGACAGATGGAACTTATAACAGTTCTGAGCACTAGAGCTAAACTTCAAAAAAAAGTATTAACATCATGATTCTACTTGTCCCTTTTTACTTTATACGTTCCTAAAGTTATGGAAAGAATAAGCTAAAACATGCTATAACTTTGTAAGGAAAAGTTCAGGAGATGTGTAGCCTTCAACAAAAACGTGTGTTTTGTATGCCCAAATGCTTCTTTAGAACAACGTTTTCTTGTAAAATGTACATAACAAATGTTAAGTGCAAGAATTTAACTTTAGAGTAACTTTTACAGAAAATACTCTGTAACTCTGTATCCAATGAAGATAGGAATTTCGTTTGTTCCGCAAAGATTCATATTTTTGCACGTTCTTAAACTTTGCCAAATTAACCATTCCTCTATCTCTTAACACAAAAAAGTTGATATTTTGGATATACGAAAACAGTAGGTTTATATGCTCGCCATACTCTAATATGGGTGGATTGGGACAAATAGAACCTGAAATAGTTTACAGTACTTCAGCTTAACTTCAAGGAAAAGTATTGACATCATGATTCCACTTACCCCTTTTTAACCTATACGTTCTTGAAGTTATCGAACAAATCAGCTTAAATATGATATAACTTTGTAAGGAAAAGTTCTGGAGATATATGACCTTTGGTAAAAATATGTGTTTTGCATGCCCTAACAATTCATCCGAACAATAATTTCGTGTAAATTGCAACTAACAAAAGTTAATGTCAAAAAACTAACTTTTAAGTAAGTTCCATGTAATATACTTTATAACTTTGTACCGAAAGAAGATAGGATTTTCATTTGTTCAACAAAGTTTCATATTTTTGAATCTTCTACAACTTTGCTGAATAAACTATTCTGCTATCTCTTAACACAAAAAAGTTATTTTTTTATTTTAGTATAGTAAACTTTTCATACTTTTGACAATTTGCGATTATGCGGGTCTTTCATACAAACAATTGTTCCGAAGACTTTATTAAGGTGAAGGTGAAAGGCGGTTTGAAATTCAGTTCCACTTTTTGCCTTATTGGACCACTGTGCGGTGGAGTGAGGAATACTATCTAACTCATAAAACCTTTACCACGTGGCTTGAATGATGATTATATTGAATATAATTTACAAACTCTTTCGCAAAGCCATATTCGACGCAGATGATTGAAGTTAGCGTAGGTTAATTCATAACGAATGAAGTTCCGTTTAGTATAAATTGGCACTGTAGATGCAAAAGCATACCACCAGCATATGAGCCGTTGCGGAATAGAGTGGTCTATGTGCCATCGAGCAAATTTGTCAGGAGAAGCAATTTTCGAAAAATCGCTGAATAAGATTCTGTTGAACGGATTCTTTCAAACAAAATATTCTAATATAAAGATTATGAAGTGGTTTAACATGTGAATACATAAAATTACCATTTTTCTGGCGAAGCAGTGAATTTACCATACCAATGTACTTAGACTACTCTGACTTCATATATATTTTACTGGAATCCTCGTATCGTTTCGGAACAAAGTGGTTTATGTACATAAACATAAATAAAACGACGTTAACTCGTACAAAATGGCTAGTGTCACATGTTATATGATGTACATGGCATGTCACATGTAAAATTACATGTAACACAAAATGTTACATATTACATGTTATTTGACATGTTACATTTTTCGTGTTGCATTACGTGTAACATGCTACAAACCACGTGTAACATGTTACAGGACAAGTGACAAGTTACATATCACATGTATTATGTTACATGTCACATGTTACATGATGGTATTACCTCGATTTATGTACATAGACCACTCTGTGGCCATTCTGTTTCGGAAGAAATTTCAACATGGTTTAAATCAGCTTTAAAGTTCGATTTTTCGAAATTTTTCTAGTCTCCTAACTTCAGTTTCTTTAGTAGATGCGGATTATGTAAAAAACTCATTCTTGAAAAAAAAAAGGTCTTTAGACCACTCTGTTCCGTAACGGCTCATATGAGGTTCGGGTTTTGTGAAAAAAATATTTTCGGGCTCGGGTCGGGTTCGGGTTTGAAAATGTCGGGTTTAAGTCGGGTTTGGGTATGAAAACCCGAAACCCGACTATAAAATCTATGAAATCTCGGGTTCGGGTTTCACAATTTCGGATTCGGGTCGGGTTCGGGTTTCAAAGAAGTAAAATTTTCGGGTTCGGGTCGGGTTCGGGTTTGAACGAAAAAAAAAAGTTTCGGGTTCGGGTCGGGCTCGGGTTTCGACCGAAAAAAAAAATTCGGGTTTGGGTCGGGTACGGGTTTGAAAAACATCAAACCCGACCGTCTCTAATATGAGCCTCAAACCAAAAACATCATATCAAGAAAACTGGGAACTCTGCCTGAGATTGAGCGACAGTTTTGACAGCGCAGTCTTTCGAGTAAGAGTGGAACTGAACGCTGAAGCGGTGGTCCTTTTCTGGAAAGCCACGCTGCACGCAGCTCGTTCCGTATTCGCTCTGTTTTGAACCGTTCATGAAAATTGAACATGCTGCAGGTAGAAGTTTAAAATGAGCGAAGAATCGCACAAAAAGGAGAGCATGTAACTGAACGTGAAAACGTTCAGGCTTCTTTTTAGAAAAGGATTTTTCAAAGCACTGGCTGAAGCAGGCTCTTATATAGGCCATATATTCCCGATTTACTAAGTCTTTATTGTCTATAGCTATATCAGTTTTATGTCATCTGAAAGAGCTGCATTTTCTAAGCAAAACGTAATTTTCAAAAATTTTCTATCGTCATTCAATTTTTAAATCATGAATTATAATGGCGATGGCTGCAAGAACGAAATAAATCCACTAAATATTAACCGACTCTCCCGAACCAAGACTTGAACCTACGACGACTGGCTTCTTAGGCTTCGTACCTTAAGACTAGCTGGGAGAGTTTCTGTCTAAAAAACTTAAGCCGATTTTCATTTGATTTCTTTTAACTTTTTTATTGTAGGATCTCAAATTCATTTTTTTCTAATTTTTCAAGTTCAGACAATAGACCATTTTGCAAACTGACAGGTACAGTCGTCGACACTTGACACATGTCAAAATTTAGAGGGGGGTCCGTCACTACCATTTTTGTTTTCAATGATGTCGATATGAATTTTTAATGGAATAGTGGCAAAAAATAGCAGGAAACCAAAATAGTCAAGCTTTTCGAATAATCAATTTGATATTCATATTTCCGCGTTTAGTAACTACTTTACATAACCAATATGTAGGCGAATATAAAGTTCATCACTACAATAGACCATTTTACGAGACGTTTCTGAATGCAATTCATGAATGAAATTTTAACAGAAAGCTCGGAAACGCTGACACAACGCAAGTAAAAGCAACATCAATGTCAGCAGGATATGTGACACCTGTCAGTTCGTAAAATGGTCTATTTAACGCTACATCATAAAATATTGTTTGTGATCTACTATGCACTGCCTCGCTGAGTAGTGAAAGCCAACCAAACAATGCACAAGGGATATTTTTTTCTCTTATAATAATTACGGAAAGTGAACCACATAACATGGTGATTTTGCTTCATTGATTATTAGAGGAGATCTATAATCCCCCGTTTAGAATGAAGAGACAGAAAGTAAACGAAATCGAAAATAAAATCGATAGAAAAGGAAATGTTTGAAATATTTTCATTCTCGAATGCATTTAGAATCCCCCCGCGAGATCTGTCACTTCAATGTCAAACATGACTTTGACATCAGATTTGACGGATTGCGGTCCGATAACTGCAAAGTTTCACCTTTCAGCAGTTATGTCTTGGCCTTGCTGTCAGTTGATTTTGACGTCAAGTCTACATCAAATTAACAGTGTATAAATTAGTTTGACTTTTGCTCACGCGCAGCGGCAATCATGTCCGATAAATTCTGCAAGAGTCAAGTATCTTGTTCTAGTCATCTTTGGTTTTTACCAGAAAAGTTGTTTCTTACGCGTCATGTTTTTGTTGGTTTTTCGTACAATCGGAAGATAAATCCTGAAGCTATTTTTGAAATCAAATGTCAAACCGATTTTCTGTCCAAAATGACCAGTTCCTTTTAACACAATACCATTGGTAAATGCAGAACTTACACGGTTGCAATTATTAGGCATCATTGAACCAGTTGATTTTTTGGAATGGAATGCACCAATCGTTGCTGTATGAAAGCCTAGTGGGAAAGTTTCTTATCTGTGCAGATTATTCCACGGGACTCAATGATGCATTAGAACCAAACCATTATCCCGCTACCGACCCCGGAAGAAATTTTTGCTCAGCTTAATGGCAGCACCATCTTGTCGATTTCATCGTGTTTGGAAGAGATACGAAGTCGCATGAAGCATCACTCAATCAACTTTTTCTTCAACTAAAGGAGTATGGATCCCAAGTAAAAGCTGAAAAATGCCATTTTTTAATCACAACTATGTTACCTGGGACACATCGTGGGCAATCAAGGTATTCGCCCATGTCCAGAGAAAGTAGAGAACATCACAGCAATTCCACCTCCAACCAACATTGCCGAGTTGCGATTGTATTTGGGCGCCATCAATTTTTACGGAAGATTTGTGCGCAACTTACACGAACTGCGTCATCCTATGGATCAATTACTGAGAGAAGAAACGAAATGGCAGTGGTCTCCAGAATGCCAGAAAGTCTTCGATCAGTTTAAGTTAACACTTCACTCAAACTTATTGTTAACACACTATGACCCGAAGCTACCAATTATTGTAGCTGCAGATGCATCGAACACTAGGATAGGTGCAGTCATATTTAATCAGTTTTCCAATGGCACACTGAAAGCTGAAACCATGGACAACCTGAAAAGGAGGCACTCGCGCTAGTCTATGCCGTGACGAAATTTCATAAATATTCATTGGGACGTCATTTTATGCTGTTGACTGATTACAAACCATTACTCTCTTTTTTCGGATCCAAGAAAGGCATTCCAATACACACTGTAAACCGACTACACTGCCGCTATTCGCATAACAGTCCTATGTAGAAGTCCTATGTTTTCTTATTTTCTGCGGAAATGGGTCCATTCTGGCATGCTCTACAAGAGTGGACATTAAAATCGAGGTTGTGGGAATCAAACCTTACTTTTCTAATGGTTATTCTCAAAAAACATGCCAAAATGGACCCATTTTCGCTAAATTTACATAGGATTCGCAACTTTTACATAGGACTATTATGCGAATAGCGGCAGTACAACGCTGGGCATTGACAATGTTAAATAACGATTTTGACATCCAGTACATACCAACAAACGAATTCGGTTGTGCAGATCTGTTGTCTGTTGAATTTGTGAGAGCAGCACTAAATCTAAAAGAAAATATTCTTTCTGACGTGGCAGGGAAGGTTCCGGCGTCATTCGCAGCATTGCGCAATGCTACATTAACAAACACAACTCTACAACCTTACTGCGATTCAACCTTACTGCAACAGACGTGAAACGCTTAATGTAATCGATGGGTGTGTAATGTTCGGCGACAGAGTTCTCGTTACAGAAGTTTTTCGACAAAGAATCTTGCAACAATTTCTTCGAGATTATCCAGAAATGGTCCGAATTAAGGCTATAGCACGTAACATTGTATATTGGCCGGGCATCGATGGTCAAGGGTGCCACTGGAATCATGGCCAATTCTCGATGAACCCTGGTCTAGGATTCACATCGACTATACTGGACCGGTGGATGGAGTCTACTTTTTAGTAAAAGTCGACCCCTACTTTAAATGGCCTGAGGTGCACGTGACCAAATCAACAACAACAAAAGCCACACTCAAGCTGCTCATTCATTTGCAACGTTCGGCGTGCCGGAAACAATCGTGTCAGACAACGGCACACAGTTTTCTCAAGTCAAGAATTTCAAACCTTCTGCTCCAGCCAGGGTATTCGCCATATTTGTACCGCTCCTTATTATCCACAACCCAACGGCTTAGCGGAGAGATTTGTGGAAATGTTGAAGAGAAGTCTACGGAAATTTTTTTTCGGGAGGAAAAGGACTAGAGGAAGCACTGGACACCTTCTTACAAATGTACCGTACGCCAACCGATGATTTGGGTAATCAATCTCCAGCCGAAATAATGTTAGGTAGGCCAGTTAGTACCATTTCATCTTTACTCAAACCATACGACAGTGAAATCTCAGAAAGAAACAGAACGAAGCAGAATGACGCTTTTAATAAAAGGCATGGTGCAGTCCATAGAGGATTTCAGCAAGGTGACTTTGTATACATCAAAATTTATGCTACGAATTCCTCGCAATGGAAACCCGCAACTGTTATTGAAAAAATTTAAACTGTTAACTACAATGTGTTACTTGAAGCAGGAAATCGCCTAGTACGATCTCATGCCAATCGCATTAAGACTCGTTTTCAAAAAAGCTGCAATCTAGAAAAACAACCGTCACCGCTTTCTATTTTCTTCTACGGTTTTGGAATAATCCTGCAGATGTTCAGGTGCGAGAGGAGCAACCGTTGGATAGTAAGATAGACCCCAACCTAACGAATTATTTCTCAGATGAGGAAGCTGCAATTGAGGAACCAAATGGGCGATTACAAATAGCTACTCCTGCAGTAAAAGAGTCAGTTCAATCCGCTACACCAATAATTAAAAAAGGAAGGCGTATGATTCATCTTTCGGAGAGGTTTAAGCCCTTTTGAGTGATGAGATGTTGGATCACAGAAGTCAATATATCATAACTTAATCACAGCAACAATTGCTATGGAATATACATAGACTAACTGTTGCATTCGATTCATTCTAAGCTTGATACTAGTAACTCTGAAAGTCAAAGACACAACAGATAGATTTTGTGGACTACTGCTTCAGGTCAAAACCCGAAACTAAAATACTGGAACAAGGACATGATTCGGAATATATGTTTGGTAAGCTAGTAGCGGCAAGCAATTAAGTTGTTTATTAAGTAGTTGGAGGAACATAAAGAGCAACACACGCTTCACCGTTGAATCAGCTCTCCGCTGCTTTTCAAATACCGCAAGAATGTCCCACAGCACGAAATTAGGCACCCGATTTAGTTCAGAAATGCATATATCAGCAGCTGTCAAAATTTTGATGGGAGTCTATTTAATATCCGCGGTATGACATGTGCACATAAACAAACAGTTTGGCACTTCATACTCTGTGGTGAGTTGATGTGGTAAAATCGGTAAAATTCCACGTCTGTTAAATTTCATGTTGCTGGTTTGCATCCGACAGAGGATTTTCCAACATTTTAAAATTGCTGTCGCGTACGCATCAATCATGCTGAGAATTTTGAACTGAGTTATTTCGATCGCGCAAAACTTCCGGAAGTGGTTTGATTGGTTTACTTGACAAAGCTGAGAACATGGCTGCTTACCGTCTAGTTTCGGTGTTGCTGGTCTTGATAGGATTGTTGCACTATAGTTCGGCCCATGGTTGGGGTTCGGACGATATGGAAATTTTTGATCTTGTCGAGGAAGTGAACGAAAACTTTTATGCTTTAATGCAAATTAATCAGGTAAGATTATTATGGGTAACATCCCTATATTGTCTTTGAATTGCTTGCATGCCTCTGTTTGTAGAATGCTACCAGCCAGGAAATTAAGCGAGCGTTCCGAACTCTATCGGTGGTAATGCATCCAGACAAAAGCGATGCTGAGGATGCGAACATAAAGTTTCGTAATCTAGTGGCTGTTTATGAAGTGCTGAAGGATGCCGGTAAAAGGGAAAAGTATGATCGAGTACTTAAAGAAGGATTGCCAAACTGGAAGTCGGCTTTATATTACTATCGACGTGTACGACAGGTTGGATTGGCCGAGGGTGCCGCTATTTGTCTGATCGTGGCAACTGTAATGCAGTATTTCATAGCTTGGGCAGCTTATGCTGAAAAAAAGTACACCGCCGTAAGTTTGAATGTAAATCTGTTAGTTTGGCATGTTTTAACGTTACCGATTTCATAGGAGCAACTGTTCGGGACTAAACTGAAAAAGCTGCAGAAGAAAAATAAAACGAATGTCGATATCGATATGATATTGAAGGAAATTCCGACTCCCAGCGTATGGAACACGTTACCATTCCAAATTCCAATATGGATCTGGCGTACCGTTACGGGTACTCCAGGAGCTGTTAGGTCCGCTGTGAAGTTTTATGCAGAGCAGAAAAAAATAGAGGATGAGCGCAAGCTAAAGTAAGTTTCATGAAATTGTATTTAAACATTGCATTAATATTGTGTCCGCTACAGGGAAAAAGAAGAAGAAGAGCTTCAGCGCAAGTTAGAAGAAGAGCGTGCTCGCGAGAAAGAAAACCGCATTTTACGGCGACGGAATAAGAAATTTGTTGCTCCAGAGAAGACGGATGAAGAGTTGGCCGCATATACGCAGAGTATTATAAGTAAAACCCCAGAGGAGTGCACTATGACTGAAAAGGGTCGTCCTGGAGCTAAACCGGTGGTTAGTGGTGGTCTATGGACTGAGGAGGATTTGATTGAATTAGTGCGATTGGTGAAAAAATATCCCGGTGGCACGACCGACCGATGGGAGATCATAGCGGAAATGATGGGTCGTTCGGTGTCGGAAGTAACCTATATGGCAGCTAAGATGAAGGAAAGTGGATATAAGGTAACCGGCCAAACCGATAGCGTGGCGGAAATTATCGTGCAGGAAGCTAGTAAGCAGAAAGTGAAGACGAAAAAGACTGAAACGATCTTGGCGGATGAAGCGGATGTTATTACTAGCTGGACGCAAGCAGAACAGGCGGCACTGGAAACAGCTATTCAGAAATATCCAAAAAGTGGATCTGCCGATCGCTGGCAAAAGATTGCCAACAACGTACCCGGGAAGTCCAGGGAGGAATGCATAGCTCGCTACAAATATTTGGTGGAACTTGTAAAAAAGCAGAAAGAAAGGGAAACGACAGAGGCTGCTGAAGTTGTGGAAAACAAAGCAGAAGAATGTCCTGCAGTCGAACATAGTGAGGAACCTGTAGAGAACGGTAAAGCCAAGACGAAGTCAACGAAGGCCCAAAAATTGAATGAACCAACGTCAGATCGCGTCTGTGAGGAAGACACGGAAGAAGCTTCAGCTACGAGGAAAGCAATTATGACAGGAGGAAAAGCAAAAAACAAACGACGGGAGCGGAAAAAAGCCATCGGATATTACAACTATGAAGATTCCCAGGAAGGAAGTGATGCCGGGGAAATTTAGTCTGCCGGTAGTTTACATACTGTATTGAACATTTCACGGTTGGATAATTCAAAATAAAGCTAGCCTAAAACCATCGCACAAACAAGATAAATATCGCAGTTTCATCTAGTCTGATGACTCCGCTCGTGACTGCTGTTGTGGATTCTACGAATGTGAACATTCAGCTGTTAAAATAAATTGTTCAGATACTGAGCTGCTTTCATTGTCTCACGACAGAGTTTTGAACTGATACCATTACAGGAGTCGAGTAGACTCAACGCGACCATGTATTTCCAATGAGACAAGCTGCTCGTCAAAGTTTCTTTAATATCACCCATAATCAGGATTGCTAGTTGAATCAGAATCAAAATGTATGGTTATAATACAGTTCGATCGCAATTTAAACTAGCAATTCTGATCATATTGCTTCTGTCGGAGTTAAAAAAAAAAAAGAACAGCAGAAAGTGGCATCTTTTGCCAATAAAACACCTATGCAAAGTTTCAGTCAAATCGAAAATGACAATTGAAAATAGCATTTAATGCTATGGTATATTTTTTTTTTTGTGAAATTACACGTATACCGAACTCAGAAAAAATGAAATTGATTTTTTTATTTCACGTAGATCTCTTGGCGGCCCACTGTTCCGCGTGTGATGTCTTTTTGTGATTATGCATGGTAGAGCTAGAGTTACTCGTTTTTGGACAGTACGGACAGGTATACAGGACGACGCCCCGGTGGTTGGCTTCGTGCTCTTTGAGACGTCGTATTTCTTTGAAGGTTTTGTCGCAATAGTGACATGCCATTAACGGGCGCTCCCTCATGTGCATAATGCGCTTGTGCTGCATCAAACCAGGTTCGTGGGAAAACAATTTACCACAGATGTCACACTCGACTGGACCACTCGCCATACAACGCTTAATGTGACTCTGGTAGGTGTCCTTGTTTTTGAGCCACTTATTGCAATGACTGCATTGGCGCATCAGACTGGCTACACCTTCAGCCGTGTGGGACAGACGATGTTTCTCCAGCAGAGCCTTATGCACGAAACCTTTCGCACAAACATCACACACCCAGTTACTCGACGCTCCGTGGTGTTTTTGTTGATGCGCTCGAAGCAGTAGCGAATTACTAAAACTGAAGAAAAACGTTATTGACAAAGTTATGGTAAAAAAAACACAAATCTTACGACTTATTGCAGTCATCGCAATGAAAAATCTTTTGCTCCTTTGCCACATGTCGTTTCATGTGGTAACTAAGCTGATAGTTTTTGCAAAAGGCTGCCTCGCATATATTACATTTAAAGGGTTTCTCGGAGTCTGGCGTGTGTACCCACTGGTTGTGCTGCTCTAAGCCTTCACTTTGGGCAAATGATTTATTGCATGCTTCACAACGGAACATATCCGGATTGATGTGCAGCTGGCAGTGGTTGAACAAGCGTGGTTTTTTCGTGAACTTTTGTCCGCAGCATTCGGCGTATCCTCGAGTTTCGTGCTCGCTTTGATAATGCTTCAAAAGTTGATAGAGATTTTCGCCTGTGTATTCGCACTGCAGGCAAGATAGATTACAAAACCGTCGTATCAATTCATCTTCGCTGGCTTTCGTTTCCGAAGATTTTGCTTTTTTAGTATTTGTTTCCTTCGCTGATGGTTCCAAAATACTTTCAAACTGACCATCGGCGGCGCTCGTTGGTTCCACCGAAAAAGCGCCAGGGGTTACTGTAGGAATTTCAGTATGATGCTTTCTTATATGAGCATTTCTCGTGTGCATGGAAGCAAATCTAATAAAGTAAACGACTATACAGATCAGAAAATTAAATGTAACGTCTAAAACTGCTTACTGTTTGTTACAAATATTGCAATAAATATTCAGGGAAAGCACTTCCTGGTGCCAGGTTTTGTGACTGGACAGCTGCCATTCGGTAGCGAACGTTTTCACGCATTGATCACAGTTCAAAATTTTATTTTCCTTCTGCGAATGGTGCATTAGATTATGTATCTGCAAATCCCCGTCGCTGTTGAATGCCTTCGAGTTTACGCAAAGCTCGCACCGAAACCGGCCGAGAGTCCATCTTTTCTCTACCTCACAGAACAGCTCATGGAAGTCGACGATCTTTTTCCAGCACACGGAGCAAACAATTTCGTTCCAAAAGTCCGTCGCCTATTAGAACACAACGTAGATATCAGTTTAAAATACACCATATCAAGCTAGATTTTCTTACCTGAAAGGGAAAGTGTTTCAAAAGCACAACCTCCACGTTCTCTCCGTTACTATTGTCCGATACGCGAAGAAAGTTTTCCGAAACTCTGTTACACAGTAAACACTTTGGGTGTTTCTTAGACATTCTATTGAACTAAATTGAATGTTATCTACGAAACCATAATATTGCATAGGTATATTGTGTTATCAACAAGCTTTTTATTATAGTTTATTATGAGCCAGAGTCAACCGAAAAACAAAACAACCTAACCGGTAGGATTGGTCGATCTTGGATCGATCTAAGGAAAATCGATCTTTTCCGCTCCGATCTTCGATTTTTTTGATCGATTTTTCAGCCCTGCAAAAATCGAAAAGATCGTTTACTTTTCGATTTGATCTTTTCGATCTTTTCAAAATTTAATTTACTCATTCCGCGTCGAACACTCGACAGAAACGGACGTGCAAAGTGGTCGTTCTATTACAATCCGGTCCGTGTGTACGAATAGCCAAACAAAAGAGTGTATTATTCGCGCTAAAGGCCAAGTAGATTGTGAGTTGTGTCGCTCATTCTGTACCCGGCTCGCAACTTTGGCTGTATTGGTGCAAAATACCAGCTGCAGTTTTGATCTGTGCACAGTGAATAGATCTTTCTAATTCAAGGCCATCATTTGACAGTCGAGCCGTGTCGCTGTGCTGAGTGATCTCACACCCGGCTCACTGCTGGTGGCTGTATTGGTGCTGCTGTACTGGTGCTGCTGTACTGGTGCTGCTGGCTGCTTTGGGTGCAGCTTCGAACGATCGGATCCCTCGCCTCCCGTGCCACCATCCCCGAACCCCCTTGACCCTGACCCTTCTGTTACCCCCTTCCCTGTTCATTCTTCAGTCCCCCGTCGCCTCAGGCTTTACCCGGACGGATCTCAACAGGGCAGCTATACTGTTTATTTTCGTCCAAAGGCAGGAGTGAATTCAAAGCGATTAAACATACTGCAAATTTCTAAAGACCTGACGAAGGGGTACAAGGCCGTGACCGAAATTTCCAAGGTCCGACCTAACAAGCTCCGTGTCGTGGTCAGTGATCTGGCACAGGCCAATGCTATCGCTTGCTCTGAGCTCTTCACACGCGAGTATCGCGTTTACATACCCGCACGAGACGTGGAGATCGACGGTGCCATAACCGATTCGAGTCTGTCTGTCGAGTGTATCCTAAAAAGCGCAACCGGTTGCTTCAAGAAAACCGAAACACAGGCGAAGATTTTGGATTGTAAGCAATTGCGGTCCATGTTGCTCGTCGGCGGTAAAAAAGTTTACACTCCGTCAGACTCGTTTCGCGTTACGTTTGCCGGATCTGCACTCCCTAGCCACGTCTCGATCGACCGGGTTCGTCTGCCTGTGCGATTGTATGTACCCCGTGTTATGAATTGCACCAATTGCAAGCAGTTAGGCCACACAGCCGCCTACTGCTGCAATAAGGCACGATGTAGCAAGTGTGGGGAGACTCATGCGGAAAATTCTTGCAGTGTTAATGCTGAAAAATGTATTCACTGTGGGGAAAACCAGCATGAGCTCTCCACATGCCCGGTGTACATGCAGCGCAGAGATAAAATCAAGCGGTCACTTAAGGAGCGTTCGAAGCGTTCTTATGCTGAGATGCTAAAGAAGACCGTGGCCACTTCTACCATAACATCGAACCCCTTTGATCTGTTGTCCTCTGATGAAACCGATTCTGACGATTCATCAGCGGGAACATCTTATGCCAATCCTGGGGAGTCTAGGAAGAGGAAAAATGTTTCTTCTCCTAAACTTCCCCGTAAAGGTCCTAAGATTTCCCAAAGTACGAACAAACCAAACAGTGCTGCGGAAAAACCGAAGCAAACTCCTCCTGGGCTTGCAAATTTAAAGTCCCAGAAGGAGTTCCCAGCACTGCCAGGAACATCTAAAACCCCAGTTGTTCCTTTTGCACATCCAGTTGATGAAACAAACTCTGGATTAGTGAAATTTTCTGACATTGTGGGCTGGATTTTTGAAAATTTCAATGTACCCGATCCAATTAAAATTTTTCTTACAGCATTCCTCCCAACAGTTAGATCATTTTTGAAGCAGTTGACTGCCCAATGGCCCCTCCTTGCAGCGATTGTATCCTTCGATGCCTAATTCAACTGCGTATATGAAGGATTCTATCTCTGTCTTACAGTGGAATTGTAGAAGTATTTTACCAAAAATTGATTCGTTTAAAGTTTTGATAAATAAAAACAAATGCGATGCATTTTCCCTTTGTGAAACTTGGCTTACTTCAAATATTGATCTCAACTTCCATGATTTTAATATTATTCGCCTTGATCGAGACACCCCATATGGAGCAGTACTTTTAGGGATCAAAAAGTGCTATTCTTTCTATCGTATTAACCTCCCCTCGATTCCAGGCATCGAAGGTGTCGCATGTCAAATGACAATACAAGGTAAAGAGCTTTGTATTGCCTCAATATATATTCCTCCCATAGCACAGGTTGGGCAACGGCTGCTCTTTGATTTAATAGAACTTCTTCCCTCGCCACGTTTGATTTTGGGAGACTTCAACTCTCATGGTGTGGCTTGGGGTTCCCCTTACAATGATAACCGCTCCTCTTTGATCTATAACCTTTGCGATGACTTCGACATGACTATTTTAAACAACGGTGAAATGACACGTATCCCGAAACCTCCAGCGCGCCCAAGCGCTTTGGATCTATCCTTATGTTCGACGTCGCTACGGTTGGATTGCACATGGAAGGTAATCCTCGATCTTCACGGTAGCGACCATCTGCCTATTCTTATTTCAATTACAAACGGGTCAACTCGCATACGACCAATTGACATTCCGTATGACCTCACACGGAATGTCGATTGGAAGTTATACGAGGAAATGATTTCAAAAGCGGTCGAGTCGATTCAACATCACCCACCACTTGAAGAATACAACCTTCTCGCGGGCTTAATCCTCGACGCCGCGTTGCAAGCCCAAACGAAGAAATATCCCGGCGTAACGATCAAAGAGCGGCCTCCAACTCCGTGGTGGGACCAAGAGTGCTCCGATGTCTACACGCAAAGATCCGACGCGTTTTTGGCCTTCCAGAAGGGAGGTATACCCGACGACTGTATACGGTATTCGGAGCTTAATACCAAGCTTAAAAGCCTGGCTAAAGCAAAGAAACGCGGATATTGGCGTCGGTTCGTGAACGAGACGTCGAGGGAGACATCGATGAGCACTCTTTGGAACACAGCCCGAAGAATGCGGAATCGCGTAACGGTCAACGAAAGCGAGGAGTCTTCAAGTCGGTGGATATTTGATTTTGCCAGGAAAGTATGTCCGGACTCTGTTCCTGCGCAAAACTTTGTTCGCGATACGTCTCCGGGTCACGACGCGATAGAATCACCTTTTACGATGGCAGAATTTTCAGTTGCCCTCCTGTCCTGTAACAATAACGCGCCTGGGTTAGATAGAATCAAATTCAACTTGTTGAAGAATCTACCCGGCAATGCCAAGAGGCGCTTGTTGAACTTGTTCAATAAGTTCCTGGAGCAAAACATTGTACCGCAGGATTGGAGGCAAGTGAAGGTGATCGCCATCCAAAAACCAGGGAAACCAGCTTCTGATCACAACTCTTATAGGCCGATTGCAATGCTATCCTGTATCCGGAAATTGATGGAAAAAATGATACTCCGTCGTTTAGACCATTGGGTCGAATCAAATGGTCTACTATCAGATACTCAATTTGGCTTCCGCCGTGCCAAAGGGACGAATGATTGTCTTGCGTTGCTTTCAACAGATATTCAGCTGGCGTATGTTCGCAAAGAACAAATGGCGTCTGCGTTCTTAGACATTAAGGGGGCTTTTGATTCCGTTTCTATTGACATTCTTTCGGGTAAACTTCACCGACAAGATCAATCAAAGAAATAGTTATCGGTTTCCGTTATACTCTACTAAATTTTTTGGAAATAAATATTGAAATTCAGTCCGCAAATATATATTTCGACTGTGACGTACAGTCTTCCTCAGTGCTTATGTGGACTGGTCCACATAAGCACTAAGGAAGACTGTACGTCACAGTCGAAATATATATTTGCGGACTGAATTTCAATATTTATTTCCAAAAAATTTAGTAGAGTATAACGGAAACCGATAACTATTTCTTTGATTGATCGCAATCACTCTGCTAAGACGCTCGTTATAGATTTTCTAGATTTCACCGACAAGGATTTTCTCCAATTTTGAACAATTTTTTGCACAATTTGTTGTCCGAAAAGCACATGCATTTTACGCACGGCGATTTGGCAACTTTTCGCATTAGCTACATGGGTCTTCCCCAGGGCTCATGTTTAAGCCCCCTTCTTTACAACTTTTATGTAAATGACATCGACGAATGTCTGGCAAATTCATGCACGATAAGACAACTTGCAGACGACAGTGTAATCTCTGTTACAGGAGCCAAAGCTGCCGATTTGCAAGGACCATTGCAAGATACATTGGACAATTTGTCTGCTTGGGCTTTACAGCTAGGTATCGAATTCTCTCCGGAGAAAACTGAGATAGTAGTTTTTTCTAGGAAGCATGAACCTGCTCAGCTTCAAACACAATTAATGGGTAAAACGATTTCTCAGGTTTTGGTACACAAATATCTTGGTGTCTGGTTCGACTCTAAAGGCACCTGGGGTTGTCACGTGAGGTATCTGATGAAAAAATGTCAACAAAGAGTGAATTTTCTTCGTACAATAACCGGACAATGGTGAGGAGCCCATCCAGGAGACCTTATAAGGTTTTACCAAACAACGATATTGTCTGTTATTGAATACGGGTGTTTCTGCTTCCGCTCCGCAGCAAACACACATCTGATCAAACTGGAGCGAATACAATATCGTTGTTTGCGTATCGCCTTAGGTTGCATGCAATCGACCCATACGATGAGTTTGGAGGTCTTAGCTGGAGTACTACCATTGAAAAACCGCTTCTGGAGCCTGTCTTCTCGTATTCTTATCAAATGTGAGGTCTTGAACCGTCCCGTGATTGAAAATTTTGAAAGGTTAATCGAACTTAATTCTCAAACCCGTTTTATGACATTGTATTTCAATCACATGTCCCAAAATATTAACCCTTCTTCGAATATTCCAAATCGTGTCGACTTATCAAATACTTCTGATTCTACTGTGTTTTTCGATACATCCATGATAGAAGAAACTCGTGGAATCCCGGATCATTTACGCGTGCAGCAACATCAAACATCAACTGCGACAATATGTACTACACTGACGGATCACTTCTTGATGGGTCCACTGGCTTCGGTATCTTCAATAACAATTTAACCGTCTCCCATAAGCTCGATAATCCTGCTTCTGTTTACGTCGCAGAATTAGCTGCAATTCAGTACACCCTAGGGATTATCGAAAAAATGCCCACGGACCATTATTTCATCTTTACGGACAGTCTCAGTTCCATTGAGGCTCTCCGATCGATGAAAGATGTTAAGCACTCTCCGTATTTCCTGGGGAAAATACGGGAACATCTGAGTGCTTTATCCGAAAAATCTACTCAGATTACCTTAGCGTGGGTCCCTTCTCACTGCTCGATACCGGGTAATGAGAAAGCGGACTCTTTGGCTAAGGTGGGCGCAACAAACGGTGATATTTATGAAAGACCATTTGCCTTTAATGAATTTTTTGCACTTGTACGTCAGAATACGATCATCAGTTGGCAAAATTCTTGGACCAAGGGGGAACTGGGAAGGTGGTTACATTCCATAATCCCCAAGGTATCGACGAACCCGTGGTTCAAGGGGTTGGATGTAAGTCGGGATTTCATTTGCGTGATGTCCCGGCTTATGTCCAATTACTATAGATTTGACGCGCATCTCCGTCGTGTTGGGCTCGGGGAGAGTGGTATCTGTGCCTGTGGTGAAGGTTATCACGACATAGAGCACGTTGTTTGGTCATGCCCTGTACACCGTGACGCCAGGTCTAGATTAATAGCTTCCCTGCAGGCCGAAGGTAGGCAGCCGGCTGTTCCTGTTCGTGATGCCTTGGCGAGCCGTGACCTATCCTACATGTCCCTTATATACGTTTTCCTGAAATCCATCCACGCCCCAGTTTAGTCCTATCCCCTTCCGCCTACATCCAACCAAACGACAAGAACACGTTAAGACCCCGGATCCGGAAACAGCAATCAGACCCGCACGATACTCTCAAGGCCCGATGGAAACAACCCAATATGCCAGTCCGTAATATCTTGGCCCAGCAGCGGAACAAATTTAATATGCTGCTTACCTATGGCAATGAAAACCATCAAACAGCAAACCTGTGCTTTTAATGCAAAATATTCTAGCTTTAAGTTAGATTTAGTTTCAGCTCGTAGTCGGCAGCGAGGATAAAAAATTTGCTTTTAGTTATTAAGATACTTTAGAAAGTAAGCTACCAGATATAATTGGCGCCGTTAAACATTGAATTGTATTTGTGCCGTGTCAAATAAACTATAGATGAAGAAAAAAAAAATTAATTTATGTTTCAGCATGCAGCAATTTTTTTAGATCCAATTTTGAGTCATTGTCAGTGATCGTGTTTCGTTGTTTTATCGGGTTTTGAATGGTTGCGTGCGATTATGACATTATTATGCCTCCTTATAGTCCATTCCATTCCTGCAAAAAAATGCAACTGGTAACGAACTAGCAAATATGATATGATCGGCGTGCATTCAAATCGAACCAAGCTCCAAAAACATTATTTCGAGTAATCGGCGCTCAAAGTTCTAGGAAATTTTTGTTATACAGTCGAATTTCGCTAGTTGCACTGAACCCGCAGCTCATCTAGTGAAAAACTTTCAGTCGTCGGGCCGAGCTGTCAAAGTTGCAAATCGATCAAAGAGCACACCGATTGTTTCTTGTTGTTAGGACTACAACTGGGAACGCAGAAGAGTTCTATAAAACCGTTGAGTTGGTTGACAAACCGCAAAAGTTCAAAACCCTTCGTTGAGAATGTTGTTGCTTGTACTAATTTCTCTCCTACTTTTTTGGATTTTCTTCAATGTTTTCCATATTAATAGAGCTTCGTTTGATGCCATGCACAAGGTCAAATTTGCAAAGAAATACGAAAAGTGCAGCATAGGGCCAAATTCGAAATTGGCTCATTTAAGCCACACATCACACATTTGAAGCCAAAAATGAGTGCTCAATAATAACGTGTTCTCAAATACTTTCAAAAATACGCATAGCTCTACGTTGCATTATTACGCCAGAAAACTTATATTGTTTTTCTAACAATCGATTAAAATATTGTTTGTTTACATTTATACTCAGCTTCATTTGTTTTTATTTGAATAAATTCTACTTTCTGCGTTAAAATGCATCCACAAACCCCTCAAACGAAAATCAACGTTATCAGAAATGATGTTTGGCTTCGATTCAGTTGGGCTATAGCCCAACGAGCGGGAGCCCAACTAAAACGTAACTCAACTAAACATAACCCAACGAGCGAAATTCGACTTTTTTCTGGCGTATCACAGAAAACGAGGCGAGCGGCGAGTTACTCGCCTGACCAATTTTGGTATTACAGATGGCGAGTCGGCTGGGTTTTGGACAAATAGCTCGCCTGCGAAACTGTTCGACTCAGTTGTCAGCAGCCAAGTTTCACTTGCGATCCCTAATACAACCTTTTACCCGCCTCGTCAGTGACTTAATTTTCGAAAAAAAATGGGGCTTGGTTCGGACTGGTCGCACACCGACCATCTCATAATCATTGCTATCCTGTATCACATTCCACACACAATAGAGAAAAAGTGTGATATTTTGACGTATGATTCTGCAATGTATTTTGAATGATGTTCCGACACGCTAACAAACACATAACCAAAGTTTTCAAATGATGTAAACTTTTAGGTATATTTCTTCTGATAAAACAATCTATTCTATCTCCTGTGCATTATAACCACGGACGGTGCTGTAACATTATAAACTTTAGTTACAATCAGTTAGTATGAATTTCACAGCGCCGCAAAAAAGTGCTATAAAAGATCGATCCAGTTGAGATCGATTCCGCAGCTCCGATCTTTTGGGTGTATCGATCCAAGGACCGTTTGAATGAATCGATTCTCAAGATCGATCTTCCCCTGAAGATCGCCCAATCCTACTAACCGGTGTCAGTGTCATGCCAAACACAAAAAGTCGATACACGAACCATACTTGTTGTGCAAGGCTGTGCATGGCATGGCATGAGATCAAGGGGGTTGCAGCCCTATCTAAACTCAACATTAGGGATGAGCGATACTGTCTGAAGTATCGATACCTGAGTACTCGAATACTTTTGCACAAAACGATACCAAGTATCGTGGTATCGGTATAGAAAGTATCGATGCCAAAATACTCGATGCTTTTGACGGAAGTATCGATACCGTAGGTATCGATGCTGGTATCGCCTATCCCCAATAGAAGGCATCGGTGGTATCGGTATCGTTTCAAAGTATCGTTGGCAAAGTATGGATACCGCTACTCATCGCTAGCAACGAGTATCGATGCCAAAATACTCGATACTTTTGCTCCTGGTATCGATACCGTTGGTATCGACACAAGTATCGCCCATCCCTACTCAACATGTTTGACAGTCGGCAACATATCGGCCACGCGATTCGGCTTCGTTTATCCAAGCGATTAAGACGTGTCTGGAAGTGAGCTGAAAAAAACCCAATTTTCAAGTCGAAGTAGGCGGTGAAAAAATAAATTATTTCTAACGAAGAGTTAATCAAGTACCGGAACCGGAAATAGAAAAACTGTGATTAGTGCGGGATTATGAGTGTGGCGGACGGTGCCCCACCGGGGGCACCCATGATAGTAGAAACTGTAGAAACCCAACTTCAAAATGGCGGAGAAAATAGTTCGACGCAAAAAAGCGGTATTGGTGCATACCCAAGCCAGCAGACAAAGAACACGCAACATCAGACCATCTACCAATACCAACGTACGGATGAAGGCCCATTCCGTGTGATAGTGGAAAGAGAAATCAAAGAAAACGACAGATTTAAAGGAATCAACAAGATCAACGTAGGACAATTGCTAAAGGATCAAATCTGTCATCGATGTGAAAAAAACGGGAAAGAGCAAAGTTATGGTGTACTTGATGGAATGGAGCGAAGCCAACCGGCTTACCAATTGCAGGAATTTAGCATTGAAGAGTTACAGAGCTTTCATCCCAAAGAATTTCGTCATGATCAAAGGAGTAATCAACGGAATTCCAGAGCATCTGAGCGAAGAAAACATTCTGGCAAACCTGGAATGCAGTATCAAAGTGGTGGAAGTTTTCCGCATGACAAGAAGAAAAGATGGCGAAAAGCTACCAACAAGCAGTGTTGGAACCTCGTTCAGAGGTACCAAACTACCTGCAGAAGTCAAACTGTACTTGGCAAGTGTTAAAGTAAACGCATACGTATACAAAGTGGTCATATGCCAACAGTGTCTACGATACGGACACATAGCCGTTAATTGTAAAGGAAAACGCAGATGCGACAACTGTGGTGGAGACCACGAGGAGAAGTATTGCGGTCAGGAAACCAAATGTGTGAACTGTAGCGGAAATCACCGAGCAACAGATGGTAAATGTCCCACTCGAGCTCATCAGGCAAATATTAAGACGTTAATGGCACAGAAAAACTTCACATACTTTGAGGCACGACAGGAACTCAGTGTAAACACGAGCAACAGATACAGCATTCTAGAACATTCCGATGAATTTTAACGATCAAAGAGAGCTACGCCGAGGCGTTGAAAAAGAAAAAAGCAGCTGAAGTCGGGGTGAGCACCGCCAAGCGAGCCAAGAAGAAGAATAAAAAGGCAACTAAACAGAGAAAGGAAGATGAACAGTCAGAAGAGGAAGAAGATGAAATTGAGCAAGAGATGCAGACTAGAAAGCGGAAAGCAACAGAATATAACAACCAAAACCAGGAAACGGATGAATCCATGTCAGTGAAACGGTACCTAGAACTGCGAAACAGGTGGGAAGAAAAGTTGAAAGAGATAGTGCAGCAGCGAGAAAATTACAAGCACATGGCCAGTGAAACATTTAAAAATCTTTCGACGGCTCTAAGCCGCAATGATGACTAGCTATTCAATGATCGTACAAGCATTAAAAAATTTGGCAGAATCATTGTGATATACAATGGAAGAAACGAAATCTTCCACCCATAACAGCAACATTCAAGGTTTTACAGAATAACATTCAGAGCTTAGCGAAGAATAAAATCGAACTAGCTCATGAACTTAATTCAAATGAATATGATGCTGCCATTCTGGCAGAAATTTGGGTGGACGACAACAGACTTAATTCGTTAAACATCGCCGGTTATCACAAAATTCTTGCCCCTAGACCAACAGTCACAATTACCAACAATTACCAAACATTATCACTCACTAGCACGAATTTGTTTGAAACTGTTGATTTAAAGATAGGCCTAAGCAATTTAGTGACAGAAACCAATCATTTGGGTAATGTACTAATCGGTGGCTATTTTAATAATACTATTTGGGGATGAATTAAAAACAACAGTAAGGGGAATACTGTATACGACGTAATGATAAAATCAAATCTTTTCATTCTCAACAACGGTCAAAAAACATACATACCCACAAATCTGGCTCATACGCCAAGTGCAATAGATCTAACATTTTGTAGCGCAACTATGTTCAGTGAACACAATGGACAGTTCTAGAGCATACCATAGGTGGATCCGGGCATCTAGTTATACAAATAGAGATGGGACATGTACAATCAAAAAAACCTAGAGACAAATATAATTACAATAAAATCCACCAAGAAGTAAGAACAATTAGAAGTGCTGAATTTGAATCGATCGAAGAATTAGGAAAAATAATAAAAACAAAAATGA
This sequence comes from Wyeomyia smithii, assembly GCF_029784165.1. Classification (NCBI taxonomy): domain Eukaryota; kingdom Metazoa; phylum Arthropoda; class Insecta; order Diptera; family Culicidae; genus Wyeomyia; species Wyeomyia smithii. Next base: position 71,904,323 of record NC_073694.1, on the reverse strand, counting down.
AAAATAACAAACTAACGAATGACTACGTACCAAAATACTACTGGAATGATGAACTAGATAAATTATATAAAGAGAAGAAAAAAGCAAGAAAAATGTATAACCAGTGTTCCAATATAGTCAATTTATGCAAGCTCCAGAAAGCAAATGCGATATTTTTGAAAATCGAAAGAACCTTGATGAAGGAGAAATTGGCTGAAATAACCAAAGATATCGACCCGAGGGACACCAGAGGAAACTGGAAGTTGGTTAAAAATCTCAAACGGCGACACGAAGACAAACCCAAAAATAATCTTGTCCTAACATCCAAGGAAACAGCACTATCCTTCCTTGAATCAAATTTCGACACTTCATTACAAGAGTCCATGACTAACGTTAGTACAGTCAATGAAAGCGAGCCTCCCAAAGAACCACCTGCAATAATGACTCTTGACAGCTGGAACCAGTTTCTACAGAAAAAGAAATTGCGTTCAGTACCAGGCACAGATAAAATCAGCTATTACATGTTATCACAATTGAATAGGAACTGTAAGATCAAAATAGTAGAGGAACTGAACAAATACTATGAAAAAGGCTATCTGCCAGACCATTTAAAGGAAATAAAGCTAATCCCGATTCTGAAGGCTGGGCGTGATCCAAACGACTGCTCAGTTTACAGACCAATTGCAATGCTATCAACACTAACAAAATCCATCAATGGATGCGTCCTATCGAAATTGAACAAACATGCTAAAGAACACAACCTAATCCCTGAGCACTCATTCGGGTTTCAGGCGGAAAAATCCACAATAGACTGCTTGGAATACGCTACCAATTATATAATGCAAGGAAAAAGATATGGTCTGGTGAGTATAGGCATTTTTTTCGATTTCTCAAATGCGTTTAACACTGTAGAACTGCACATACGAGTTCCTATTCTTAAAGACATGAAGTCTCCCTCAGATATTATCAGATGGATCGCAAATTTTCTCAGCAACAGAAGACTGATCTTACAGACAGAAGAAGGACCAGTGGAGATGAAAGTGTCGAAAGGATTGCCCCAAGGAGACGTACTGTCTCCGATGCTATTCAATCTCTACACAGCGAAACTTCATAACGAACCACTAGAGGAAGTCATTACGATCCAATTTGCTGATGATTTCTTTAAAATTGTTCGCGCCAAGACACGAGAAGAAGCGATACATAAAGCGCAATTAGTAATCGACAACTTTACCAGGATATGCGACGATCTAAAATTAAAGATCAACGAATCGAGAACAAAAGCGATCCTATTTTCAACCGCTGATGTCGACTTACAACTAAAAATAGCAGACACAATAATAGAAACCGTTAGATATTATAAATATTTAGGAATTTACGTGGATAAAAATCTCAATTTTGGAACTCATATTAGAACTGCCAAACTCAAAATAGCGGATCGTCAAAACATGCTAAAAATAATTGGAAGCATAAAAAAAGGCGCCACACCCAAAGTAATGACTCTATTCCACAAGGCGCTTTACGGAAATTACCTGTTATATGGATCGTCTCTATATGGAAGAACTCCGAAGTCTTATCAAAACATGTTAAATGTGTCCCATGGACAATGTCAGAGGATTGCAACAGGATGTACAAAGACCACACCCACTAATACTCTCGCTGCATTGAGTAATGAGAGGCCGCTAAATCTCACAAAAGAACATCACACAATGAAAAGGATAGCTCTGCATTTAAAGAGAAACGACCTGATAGGGGAACAACTACTAGAACTAGAGCATCCCGAGAAGATAGAAGACCATAAGTTCACTTTCTTAGAAAAGGTGTATTTAGAAAACAAAAACTGTCTTTTGATGAGTTACCCAGACAAAACAAACCGAACAGAGGAACAGGAAATTTCTCTCCTACCTCAGGTGGACGGAATTTCCCTTGCAAAAGGCAAGATGTCCCCTGTAGTACTTCGACAAATGACATTAGATATGATCAACACCAAATACCAAAACTGGCAGCACATATATACCGATGCATCGCGTACCGAAGGGACATGCAGTATTGGAGTTTACTTTGAAGAAACTGATAGCAGAGTAAAAGTCGACTGATCAGGTTGAAGGACAAACGTAGAGTGAAGTTTTTATTTAATGTAACTTGGTTCATGGCATACTTTCATAGCGCAACGCTTACTTCTATCATCCCCCCTTAAGTAGGAAGCTATAATATGCCAAGTTTCTTCCTTTCTTTGTTTTGCTTTGTACCAGGTATAGATTTGGTAAGAATGTCCGCCGCTTGAAGATCGGATGGAACGTGTTCAAGTTTAATTAATTTCCGTTCAACTTGCTCACGGATGTAGTGATGCCTGATGTCAATATGCTTGCTTCGTGCCGAATAGCCAACTTCACGCTCCGCCAGGTTGATAGCGCTTTTGTTGTCACATTTGAGCATCAGTGCTTGATTCGTTCCGTGTAGCTCAAACAAGAATCCTTTCCACCACATAGCCTCTGTGGTTGCTGTTGATAAGGCCATGTACTCCGCTTCGGTGGTTGAAAGTGCAACAGTAGATTGCCTTTTTGAGTTCCAGCTCACTGCTCCACCGTTCTGCAAGAAAACGTAACCACTGACGGACCGGCGAGTGTCTGGATCATTCCCCCAATCTGCATCACTGTAGCCGTAAAAATCCGTGTCTTCATTTCGTCTGTATGTGAGTTTCTCGTGCTTCGTACCTTTCAGGTATCGAAGAATTCTCTTGGCCGCAGTCCAATGAGCAAATCCAGGGTTGCTACAGAAGCTGCTAACAATACTGACCGCATGACTGATGTCCGGTCTGGTACACTGCGCGACGAATTGAAGTCCTCCAACTAGCTCTCTGTACGGAATATTTTTCATTTTCTCCGCCTCTTCATTCGTAGGACACATTTCCTTGGTAAGACGCTGGTTCATATCCAGAGGAGTCGGAGCAGCATAACAATTAATCAAATTAAATTTTGCTAGTAATTCGTTAATATACTGTTCTTGGTCAATCATCACTGCATCGTTAGATCTGGTCACTCTCAGTCCAAGCACCTGCTTGATTGGTCCCAGGTCCTTCATCTTGAAGTCTGCACATAACTGCTGCTTGATTCGGGTCACCAGCTGCTTATCGTCCGAAAGAATCAGGAAATCGTCGACGTAAATTGCAACGATGATTAGTTTCCCTTCGACAACTTGATGGTAGACGCAAGTGTCATATTTCGATCGCTTGAAACCTATTCGTTTAAGCCGTGCATTCAGCTTTTGGTTCCATACTCTGCTAGCCTGTTTTAGGCCGTACAGAGCTTTCTGCAGCCTGCACACCTTCGTTGATGCTACATCGTCCGGAATCCTTCTGGCTGTTCCATAAATATTTCTTCTTCCCCCAGATCGCCCTGCAGAAACGCAGTAACAGCGTCCATCTGGTGCACAACAAGGTTCAGCTTCGCCGCCAACGCCAGAAGATAACGCACAGTTGCGTATCGCACAACAGGAGAATAGGTTTCTTGAAAATCCACACCTTTTATTTGCGAAAAGCCCTTGATTACGAGCCGTGCCATATACCGATCAGTAGAACCGTCCGTGTTTGTCTTTACCTTGAAGACCCATTTATTTTTCAATGCCTTTCGTCCAGGAGGTAGGTCGACCAAATGCCACGTCTTATTGTCGGTTAGCGCACGAAACTCGTCCTTCATTGCTTCGATCCACTTATTGCGATCAGGTCTCTCCAATGCTTCTTGGACAGTCTCCGGTGGCTCGTTTTGACCCTGTGAAAAATACGCCTGCGGCAGGTTGCTATCTATTACAGATGCTGTTTCAAACTTGCCTGTGACTGAGCGCCCCCAGTCACTGTGCTCAGAATTCTGTTGTAGTTCAACGTCTTCTTGTTTAATTTGTGACGGGAGCGCAATATTTACTGTGACACGCTGGCCTTGTCCCGTCTGGTTGCCTGGATTATACGAAGAGACAAGTTTCTGAGGAAGGATACTGTATGTGACCAAATAATCAGAATACTTGCCTGGGGGATGGCGCTCTCTCTCGCTGCGCCTCGTTGTAGGATGTACATTCGTCCGAGCTGGGTGCGGAGAGAGCGCAGACGGTTGTGGTGTCTCCAAATCGTGTTTAGGATGTCCAACAAAATGCGGTTCCGCCTCTTTCTCTCGAGTCTCATTTCCTTGAACCGGTTGAGCTTCATCGTCAAGATCCTGACCGTCGTTGTAGTATGTTTCATTTTCTTCGCATACTAGTACACTGTCATTGGTCAAATTCTGTATATCATTGGTTTTCGAACGTTCTTGGTTGTCTTCGGTTAGTACGATGACGTCTCTAGTGATGAAAACTTCTTGTTTCGCTGCATTAAATACTCTATATCCTTTGGAGCATTCCGCGTACCCAACCAAAACACATGGAACGGATTTTGCGTCCCACTTCTTCCTTTTAGCCTTGGGAACATACGCCATCACCTTGGATCCAAACACTCGAAGATGGGATAGGTTCGGCTTCTTTCCGTAAAACATCTCCAAGGATGTTGCAGGTTTTCCCTTGGTTGGTGTTCGATTAATTAGATACACCGCTGTGGATGCCGCTTCCACCCAAAAACGTTTATCAAGTCCTGCATCATATAACAAACATCGCGCCTTCTCTTCAATTGTACGATTCATTCTTCCCGAGGTCCCATTTTGCTGTGGATTGTACGGTACTGTCCTTTCGTGCCGTATTCCACTCTTCTTCAGGAAAGATTGAAACTTCCCGGAAACGTACTCCGTTCCGTTGTCAGTTCTCAGGCACTTGATTCTTTTTCCTGTTTGATTTTCCACGTAGGCCTTGAATTCTTCGAACACGCTGAATGCATTCGCCTTAGACTTTAAGAAATACGCAAACGTCATATTTGTCGCGTCATCGATAAAAGTGATCCAATATCTGCTGCCACCCAACGACGTCTTTTCCATTGGCCCGCACAGGTCCGAATGAATCAATTCTAGAACTTCTGCAGCTCGTACTCCGCTCGGTCTGAACGGAAGTTTTCGATGTTTGCCTTCTGCACATGGAACACAATTAGGCGTAGAGGATCCACGAACTTCAATACCGGTCGCCATCGTAGTCAATCGCTTGATGCTGTCGATGTTGAGATGCCCCAATCGCCGATGCCATAATTGGATGTCACTACATGACTTCGCAACACATGCCACGTTCCGTGAGCTGAGGTCTAATTTGTACAGTCCATCCTTCACTCGTCCTGTGACAATTATGTCCCCCGTGAAACTGTTCACCACCTGACACGATTTGTCAGTGAATGTGACTTGGTATCCTCTTCTGCATATTTCGCTCACAGACAAGAGGTTGATCGCGAGGTCTGGAACACATAGTACGTTGGCAATATTAAGATCAGTGAACGTACCTTTCACATCAGCGACAAGTTTCATGCTGCCAACAGCTTCCACTGGAATTTCCATAGCATTGGCCACATATATCGATTCGAATGTCGTCTTAGACTCTTCTAGAGCTTTTCTTGATCGACACATATGCCGTCCTGCTCCCGAATCCAGAATCCATTCTTCTGATTGATGTACTGGTTTGTGCCATGCCAGCAATGCCGCCTGTTTATGCCGACCAGAAACTCCAACCGCCTTTGTCTTTTGTTGACAATCCGATGCGTAATGTCCAGGTTTATCACACTTGAAACACCGGATGTTTGATTTGTCCTTTTTGGTTGATTGCTTCTTCTTGCTACGTGTTAGCAGCGCTCCAGCGGAACTGCCGGATCCCGCCCCTCGTTCAAACGTCACGTCCTGTAGTATTTTTGATTTGACTATATCGGCCGTTAAATTGACTCCGGACGCATCTAGACCCATAATCATGGGTTCATAACGACGTGGCAAGCCCATCATCAAAATTAGCGAAAGCCACTCATCATCTAACTTAAAACCGATTTCATCAAGCTTGTGGCTGGTGGACATTATCTCGTCCACATACTCCTCCACTGATGAGCAATCTTCAAGCTCCAAACGAGTCAACTTTCGTAAAAGTCCAATTTTATGATACCTGCCGCATTCCTGGAACGCCGTCTTCAAGCTCTTCCAGGCTTCAATCGCCGTTTTTGCCTTCTGTACCAAACTGTAATTGTATGGCTCGATACTGAGGCAAATCGTTGCCAGGGCTCGCTCTGAAAGATCCGCATTTACTTCGGTGTCTTCCGGAGGATTTACAGCACGCCATGTGCCTTCACGAATCATCACCATTCGCATATCAAATGCCCATGATTCATAGTTTTCGCGGCCTTTTAACTTATCCATCGGTAACATGGACAAACTACCGCCTGGAAGCCTCGAAACGGTACTTGTATGCCCGCTTCCGGGTTGATGTCCACCACCTGATTGAGTTCCGCCGCCGTTTCCGCTGTCGCTTACAGCTCGATTTCCACTTCCGTTTATTGTTCCAATCTCAGCGTTTCCGTTTCCTGCTGAACTCCTTTCTCCGTTAAATCCTTGGGAATATTTGGTCTGGTTATCGTTTCCACCTTCGGAACGCCTACCGTTTCCGTTTTCGGAACGCCTGAATTGATTCCGGAACATTACTTCTTCCAAGTTCGAAAATATCTTGAAGTGAAAATTTTCTTCTATCTTGTTGATCAGCCGTTACTATGGATGTCTTTACTTCTGGGCCTATAACCTGATAGCAGAGTAAAAGTCGACTGATCAGGTTGAAGGACAAACGTAGAGTGAAGTTTTTATTTAATGTAACTTGGTTCATGGCATACTCTCATAGCGCAACGCTTACTTCTATCAGAAACCAAAAAGGAAATAAGCATGAAACTGGAGCATAAAGTATGCATCATGACAGCGGAAACCTTGGCCATATGGATAGCTGCCAAAGAGGCAACAAGTTCTTCAAGCAGGAGAACGGTCATCTTGACGGATTCGAAGTCGGCATGCTGGTACTTACTTAACCAGGTACTAAAGGAAAGCGTGGACCAAATATCGAACGAGATTTTTGCAAGCATGTTGAACAAGCGAATAACTATCCAATGGATACCGTCACATGTTGGAATAGAAGGTAATGAACGAGCGGACCAGCTGGATAAACGAGGAATAACAAGCCCAGCAATCTTAGTCAACAGATTGTTATGGCACGATATACTCCAGAGATTTAAAAAACAGCTAGAAGAAAGGACAAACGAGTGGTACCAACAATTAGCTTTATCGGGAAACACTGGTAGGAAATTTTTCAATATCGTAGGAAACTTTCCGCACAAGCCATGGTATTGGAAGACAACCTTGAACGGAGAGGAAGTACGAATTTTAAATAGGATCAGTTCCGGACTCGACTACTCAAATTTCTAAAATCAAAGATAGCGAAGTCTGTGATCTATGCAACCTACCAGACACGACAGAACATGCCCTACTTCACTGCGTGAAGTATAACCACATCAGAAATTATTTCGATTGGGAATCATACCAAAACCTAACGGAGCTGATAGGAAACTTCGTAGAATCGAGGATGAAAGAAATAATCAAATTCATAAAAAAGCAAGACTAACACCGTGAACCACGTTACGAAATTTCCAGAGGGTAATCATTGGCGTTTGTAAGGCACAAGCTCCTCTAGCCATAATAAACTTCAAAACCCAAGGTTCAAAAATTTTTGTGCAATCGAAGCGTTGGGCTTGATGCATCGTTTTGCATGACGAGCTATTGTAATGCTATCCCAGTTTAGCAGCACCTGACCTATTTCCCATTCTGATAGCTCAATCTTCAGTGCACTAAAGGAAACCTCACAGAATGGTTTAGGACCGATAAGTGCAGTGGCTAATCCAGCTCTTGCTAGTTCATCCGCCTTTTTATTCCTTCGATGCCACAGTGTTCAGGAACCCAGTGATGGTTTACCTTGTTACGTGTAGCTAGTTGCTGAAGCATTTTAATACATTCCCAAACTAATTTGGAAGTGCAAGTAACAGATTTTAAAGCATTCAGGGTTGTTTGACTATCAGAAAAAATGCATATACACTAAAGTCGCTTTTTACGCGGGAGATACGTGCCGCGTAAAAAAAACCGCGTAAAGAAAACCGTGTAAATTCCGGAAATCTCGTAAAAAAACGCGTAAATTCCGGAATCCTGGTAAAAAAAACCTGCGTTAATTCTGCAATCCGAGTGAAGATGAACTGAAATCCGTGCAAAAAAAAAATACCGCGTAAATTCCGGAATCCGCGTAAAAAAAACCGCGTAAATTCCGGAATCCGCGAAAAACAGCCGCGTAAAAAGAAACCAGCGTAAAAAAACTGTGTAAAAAGCGACCTTAGTGTATTAGCATTTCGATATTTCCTTTTTAAGCAGATCGAAGCACATTCCAAAATGGCATAGATTTCAGCTTGGAAAACCGTGGACCATTTGCCCATCGCCACTGAACAACTTACTCCAGCGGCCGAATTCCGAGAACACGTTACTCTGAAGAGAAGAAAGTTTCTTCATTGAAAGTATATGAAGAAATTTTCTTCTCTTCGAAGAAATGTGTGCTCGGAATTCGGCCGCAGGGCCTGATATGCCAGCCCTACTTGATTTCCCATTTTCGAGCCGTCAGTGTAAAAAAATCACAGGAGGATTGTGTGCAAAGCCACGACCGCAAGGTTGAAGTAGAATACTTTTACAAGAAAGATAACTCGGCTGCTTGCGTATCAGTCTTTTTTTTTTGTAGTAAATAAACGAACGTAAAGTTTTCGAACGTTGTGAAATGATGAAACTGGAAAAATAGGTGTGACCTAATTATTTCCAGTTATACCATTCTACAACGTTCGAAAAATTTTATTTCGTATGTCGTAATACAAATGTACAAAAAATACATCTCATTCATTCTGGTCCCGCCTTTATTTTCAGTTCCTACAGATTTCCTCAGTTTCGTAACACGATTTCCAGTTTCGTAAAAACGATTTCTTGTGGACATTCTGTCGAGCCCGACCGATAGAGATCTCATTGAGGCAACAAAATAACATGTATTGTGTCGTGTTGCGCGGCTTGGAAGAAGAAAATGTTTCCGTTCCCGTGTCGTACGGATGCAGATTGTTGCGTGTTTGATATTGCCAATGGCAGACATGAGTATGAAGGTCGAAAACCTGCTGTGATGTCAAACTATAACCGTCTCCTTCAAGACGTTATATCCTTGTTAATGAAGTGTTGTGAGTTTTCTAAAACAGACTCAGCATCGTGAGCAGAACGTGCCGAACTTTTTTGTTGGAAATCGGATTTGTTTCGTATATACCGCTTGTTAAGCACAGTATTAACAAATCGTAATAAACATCACACTGCCGTGCATTTGCAGCAGCATCAAACCTCAGTTGCAGTTTTTTAATAACCATTCATCATGCTCTTCCAAATACATTTAGTAGCCTTGAAAAAGGCCGATTGCTGCAATTGCAATTTTCATTCAATTTTTGCATAAATGCTTCATGGTCAGATATAACCGCTGCAACTGCTACGCTATCCGTAGCCATGCCACAGTTGTGGCCGCTATACGCTGCCATTGGTATCCGCTGCCCCTGCATCACCTGGCCCAGCTGCTATCGATGCTGAGATCCGCTGCAACTAGTGCGCTATCCAGGTATCCACTGCACTGCTACTGCTGATGCTAAAGGATGACTGCTGTTGTCACTGTCTAGAACTATTATGAGCGGTAGGGATGGCGATACTGGCATCGATACCAGCGGTATCGATACTAGGGGTCGTGGCATCGAGTATTTTGGCATCGATACTCACCGCGAGAAATGAGTACCGGTATCGATACTTTCTAAGCGACGCTTTTTAAAAAAAAATTGCAGGTCTGATACCGATACTATCGAAGCATCGATAATCGATAGTCCTTCAACCGATACTCCGATACCTGGTATCGAAGTTCTTTGAAGTATCGCGATACCAAAGTATCGATACTTTTGTCAGTATCGCCCATCTCTAATGAGCGGCTTCGGCTGAAACAGGCTCTTATATAGGCCACAATGGCATATTTTAAATTGCAAAGTATATGATTCTGTCAACCGTGCTTGGGAAGCAATCATATAACGACCAATCAGTGGTCGAATTTTTCGTTTTGACAAGGCTTGACTATTTTCATTATATTAGTTCATTATATTAATTTGAATAATAAAATCACAATTATCTTCATTTGGGAAGAATCTTAGAAGATTTTCCAATCTATTGCTGCAAGAACGAAGGAAATCCATCGAATACTAATCGATAATCGCTAAACGCTAAACCCACATTAGCGGAACTTTCGCTAATCGCTAATCGCTAACTTTTTAATATGTAAATAGTCATATCGCTATATTTATTGCTCGTGTTTTGTAAGATTTGGACCACTTTGATCTGTTTTGGTAAGACAAACGAAAACAATTACTTACAAGAATAACAAAAGTTATTTACCTTGCATTGAAAATAGATACTCTTAGGCAGCGAAGGAAAAAAATCACCTCTAGCGATTAATGAATACATATAAAACAAGCCTAGGATGCGTTGACATCGTCGTCAGTATGCGAAAAACAAAGTATCGGTGCTGGTGCACTCTTGTTGCTTTCCTCTTTACGATATATTTCTATTCATTAGTGTACACCACAATACGTGGTTCTCAATGTGCACAACTCGGTATATGAAGTTATTCGTCTCTGTTACAGAGAGCGATCAGAACTTGTTATATCCTTATTCTTTTGACTCATGAATATGATTTTTTGCTAGGAAAAGAAAGAAAATGACAGTGTATGCTCTCCTGCTCTCGCCTCAACTCAACCGCTGTAGAAAGTAGTTCCTTCCCCCACACATTCCCTCTCACCGCACCACACCTCTGCTGCTGTTCAGGTGACATGATTCTCTCCTGTTGCTATCCTTTCTTCCCGTAACTACCGGCCTATGGAGAGACAAACGCAACGATCGAATCGCTTCTCAGAGCTGATGTAGTCTAGTCATGTGTTTGTTTTCTCCCAGAAACCTATGCACCCTTTCATCATTTCATTATGGGTTGAGGGGATTCGAATTTAGTCGCGGCCTGTACACTTCGTGGAGTGCACCTATGATGAATAAACGATGATTGCATCATATTCGTTTCGTTTCCATCACTGCTCTTAGGAATGGTTTCATAAGAATTCAGTTATCATCTGAATCGAAAAAGTAGAACCAAAGTTGTCATAATTTCAAGCGCATTGCAACCCAAGCAGCACGCATTATTACAATGAAGCAAATGCAACTCTAAATGCAGCATTCAAAGATTGTAATAAATCGCATCCGTTACTTTTATTCAACTTGTAAATAACCGAAAAAGCGCAGGATATATATATGGAACTAACAGTGCTATGTGAATCATCATCTGCATCGATAGCCGCTGCAGTATAGGAAGAAAAGAGAGGAGAAATAAAGTTAAGTTTGTTTACCTTTACTGTCATTACTCTTCGATGATGGTGTCACGAAGTTTAATATATCTACATACATTATAAAAAACCTCAAATATATCGAACTTCTTCTCTACTTACGCTTCTGATAAGTAAGTTATTCTACCTACGATTCAAAATTTACCGTGCAAAAAATGTTTTTACCCCGCAATTATTCACGCGCCTTTTATAAAGTGTTGTGAAAGAAATTTTATGATTCAAACTCGCCAAATTATACACAATGTTTTGGAAAAGGATAGTTGAGAAAACCTTGCTCAGTGGATTTGCAGTGTTAATCATGCGGAATATGGAATAGCAAAACCATATTTCCAACAATAATCATTTATCATTCGTTTATATTAGAGATGGCTGTTTACTGTGTGGTAATTTTAGCAAATATATGGTTCAACAATATGTTGCTATACATTTTCATCACTAGTTTGCTTTCCTTAGAAGAAAATGTTTGTGAAACAACAATATGCAACATCATGTGACATTATCGTTATTTAAAAGCGTCATGAAATATGCAGTTGGAAATAAATTGCAAAAAACTATTGAGTTTTTCAGTTACGAGAATGTTACACGTAAATAACAAAATGTTGCTAAATCCTTTATTTTTCTTCAGAGTAACCGAAAAAGTTTCTTGCACCGTTGAAAAAGTTTTAAAACAACAAATATTGAGTAGTCTCATTTGAAAACATGTGGCAAGTGCTGCTTGGGAATTTACCAAAGTTCTTGGTGTGGCGAAAATTCAATCTAGACCTTGTGCTTGTTCTTCAAAATGCTCCTGTGGCTTGTACGATAACTGGAACTCCATTCTAGGGTAAAAAAAAAACTAACAAAAGTAACTTTCGCAGTAAAGTATGTTCATCTTTCGAAGCAATTTACGTACGCCATCAGCAATTCACAGTTTTTCTAAATATTTCTATTGTCGCTTCTCTACAAAATTTAGCGAATTAGCGATTAGCGTTTCGAAGGTAAAAATTTTAGCGACGCTAACAGTTTCGCTAACCAGCTCAAAAATGAGCGAAATCGCTAAATCGCTAACTGAATTTTAGCGTCGCTAATTAGCGAATTAGCGGAATGGTGCCCACCACTGTTTATTAGCATTTGAAATTGGACATATTTCTCACTTTTTCGGTTCTAGGTTTTCATTTCATATCCCTATGTAGCCGAACTTCCCGAGAGAAGTATTCTACTTCAAAAATATAGAGCTATCTCGAGTGTTGGGCCCTCCACATTCCCATTTATTACGACTTTGTTCGAAAACATTAAATAAATGGTTGAAATCATACTTTTTTTCTATCAAATCTTCATTTTTTAGTATTAGAGGATATCATACTCTAAAACTCCTTTAGAATGTGTAGGTGACCATGTAGGTCTCCTTCAAAAAAATCTTTAGTGTGATAGAGTCTAATTGCACTTTTAATCGTATCTTGTTAAATAGTTTGGAATAAGTGCAAAAGGTTGAGAAGAGCATCCAGGGCTTTGGAAGGAGTAGTACTCATTGCCTCATTTGGTTTTTGGTCACCATATCAATGCTGCATATCTCCCAGCTGGTCTCGAGGTACGATACTGGCCTAAAAAGCCAGTCGTCGTATGTTCGAGTCCCGACTCGGGAGAGACTGTTAGTGTCAGTAGAATCGTAGCGCTAGCCCCGTAAATGTCCTGTACACTTAACAGTCGGCTGCGAAGTCTGTGTATAGTAAAACAGAAGGTCGAATTCCGAAGCGGAAAGTAGCACCAAGGCTTTGCTTTGCTTTTATCAATGCTGCATATGCTATTCTGGGTTTTACTATATAGCCGAGTGAATCCAATTTATCATTCTAGGCTTAAGTCCTCATTTTTTCCCCAGTGTCCTTTTGCAAACCCAGAAAGCACAGGTAGCCTTGTTAAGGACTAGCATTCCAGAGAAGCATAGTAACCAGGATTGCTCCAAGACATTCAACTTCCATGGAGACTATCAACGGAACTCTGTTTAAATAAACATTGTTGAGATTAGTTTTTCTTCTTTTTGTAAATGGAACAAGAGTAGTCTTGAAAGGATTTTTGTTTAGTCCTTCTTCTCTACACCACAAGAGCGTATAGTTTAAAGCTAATTGCATTCGTTCTGAGATAATGCCAATCAAACATAATGTTACCGGCGGAAATAGCAGGTAGCGAAACTAGTGATACACGGTCGAACGCCTTCTCCATGTCCAACGACATTAACAAGGTCGACTTTCCACCATTCCATCGTTTCTGTAGGATACGCCGCAGTACAAAAAGATGATCAATCGTAGATCGCTCGGGCAAGAATGCAGCCTGATGATTGTCAATGAGGGTATAAAACCTTGCAGTTTGCGCAGTACCCAGGAGGCATATATTTTGTACGCTGTGCAGGTCAAACTAATGCGTCGAAAGACGTCGGTTGACTTAGAGTTTTTCACTTTAGGAATTCCAGTCTGAAGGGATTTCATTTGTATTCCAAACTTCAACTAGTAGTTGATGCAAATCGGCAACAGTATTACAAAAGCACAGCATAAAGAGAGTCAACCCCAGGTGACTTTCCGTTTTCCATGCTGTTGATAATATACTGGAGATCTGTCAGCCTGGGAGCAGCCGGCAAATTCGATTCCGATGTATCTAGAATTGTAACTGGAGTGTGACTAGTACTGTCATCATCAACAATCCAGTCGCTTAGTTGAATTCTAGAGTTGGTGCGCCTATAACCTGTCTTTTGATTGAATTTTTTCAGATATTCAAAGGTTCGATTAATTCGGTCACTCGTTGGATACTGCTGAAGTGAGCGTTTTCTCTAAAACAACCATAGCGGCATCACATACCTTTCTCTTCAAGAGCTGCCAAGAGTCTTCAACAGTCGACAAAGGATTGAATAGATCGGATGCGTTCAATTTTGCTTGATATTTAGCCTGCATATCTGCTTCATGGAGAAAAGATGGATCCACATTGGCCTTCGGGAAATGCTTGGTCTTGCTGCAGCTGAGTTAGCAACAGGCGAGGAAATCGCCTGGCTCTCAACAATATTGCACAAAAGCAATTTATGATCAGTATAAACGTTGTTCGGCATAACGCATTGTAACCGTCTTAAAAACAATTTAGACTGCAGTGAAGTGAGGAGGTGGTCTATTTGATTTCGATTTGTTCCATTGGACCATGTCTATCTGTAACTCTCGTTAGAGTTTAATTGCGTAGATCGCACTGCTAGCTTATGTACGGTGAGAAATAATTTCAACTGGAGCCCATTCTCGATGAATTGATCATGGCCAGCGAAATTGCCAATTGAAATCTTCGGATACTCGGCCAGCTGAGTACTCATACATTCTTTTCTAGAAACTTTCAGAGCGACCATCATCCCCATCATCGCATCTGGCTGACTTTGGCTAGGTGTAAATAAAGGGAAAGTAGCATGAGTTGACACAACACTGCCATACATGAGACCTAACGGATCATCAATCTGTAGAATGTGACTTGACAAGCTTGGAGCACCTGCAGATGGGTCGTATCGTAGGGTGCCTTGATGCAAACTGTGCACGAAGATAGTGATATTGAGAACAACTGGTAAAGTAACAAGAGTAATAAGACGACCGTCTTAACATCCTCTTCTAAGGTTCATGACAAAATGAGACACATCTTCCGAGGTAGCACATGGAATTACGAGACATTACGAGTTAGCTGGTGTAGTATGGAACACAGAAGCACGTTGAGCCCATTGCCAAATATTTTAACTCGTGATTCGGTAGCCAAATTTGGTAAATGAAATATTTCTGCTCCTTAACACTCCATCGAAGATTCGGATAAGTGAATGAAACTGAGGTAACAAATTGTTTTCACAATCTGTCGGAGCGAACTGTCACTTTGATTTTCCTGGTGCACAGTGGAAATCGCCTTATAATTAGATAAATAAATAATTTCATTCTGATTCTTCAAGATAAATTCATTCTGATCTCTTGCGCAGCGGTGCACTTGGCTCGCTGTTTGGATAACGGGTGCTTGGGTGTCATCCCGTAGATTTGATGAACGATAGCACCAAATAAACAATCTCCATCGCCAGGGAACAAGCCAAAAACAATTGCCATGCACATCTGTAAACGTGTTTTTGATGTGACCAAGAGAACGAAGGTTACCTCTCTTTATACGTTCCTTAGAACAGGAACGGGTCAACCAAAATTTTCCTTAGCACAGGAAAACCGCTTTTATTTAAAAGGAGTTCGGGATGTAATCCTTGGAACAGGAAATCAAGTGAGTCTCAATTTTCAACTGATACTGATTTTTATTTTCAAAAAAACTTATATAGTAAAAAAGTTTATACAGAATCTCATCTTAGGGGGTAAAATTACAACTACTACTTTAAGGCTAGCTGAAGAATTTCACATTCGTATCCAGCTTTTTACGCGCCATAATAGCGGTCGCTATAACGGAAAATTCGTAATATTTTGCTAACCCTTTTGACAACTTTGCTTACGTCAACTCGGTAGCCATTTTGGTTGTTTTCAAATTCAGAACACATTTAATCAAGAGATTATTTACAATGTCCTTGCACGGGTTTTCATCGAAAATTGAAAGCTTACATGTGGATGATATCCAAAGATACAAAGAAAAAGTGTCAATACTTGGAGGTGTTGATCTATACAAATTGCTTTTCAAATCGGTGTGCTTCCATTAACGGTCGATTATGATAAAGTATTTTGCTATCTGATAAACCGATTGTCGTTCCGCACTAGTACCCCCCACAGGAATATAACGTCTTTGGACGCATATAAGTCCTTTCAAAGCGGATTTGTGAAAGATGTGAAAGGCTGCAAACATCAAAACATGTTTAATTATAAATAACTATTTTACTCAACAAATAGTTTATCCACATCGCTACGGTCGACTTTCAGTTTGTAAAACACTTCTTTGAGGTCCGGACCCATTTTTAAAATAACTTTCTTCCCGAAAAATCTTCACGCGCACTAAACAAATTGTTAACAAACTGTTTTTTTTTTCGTGTCAGTCGATGACAGATACCGAATATTCAGTAATTCGCGACTACGAAGTTAAAAGAGATTTTAAAGGCTGTTCACACCTAGGCGAACTCTTATAAGCAATTGTCGAAATGTGTGTGATGACAAAAGCAAAAATATTTTCTTCCCTCTTTTTCTTTTGCAAAAACCGCGCAAAAACCATACAAATCTCAGCACCTTCATAGTCGCGAATTGAAATAAAGATTGCTGAATGTTAGTAAAGCAAAAGAAGCTGCTGAATTTTCAGAATACTGTTAAATTGCTGAAATTTCAGTCACTTAAAATAAAACACCGAATTCGGTAAAATTTTACCGGAATCTCAACAGCTGAACGTTCGGTGACATCTTCGGTGTTTCCGAAAATTACCGAACAGTTTGTGAAACCACCAACCGAGTGGTCGGTAATTTTCGCAGCTTTCTGGTAATGTTCCAAACCGAGCAGCCAGTAAAACTTACCGAAAAAAACTTTTAAAATGAACAAAAATACCGAACGCATCTGTAAAAATACCGGTGGCAGAAAAAGTCGGTTATAAATGAGCCTGCCAGTACCGTCTAAAATCAAACTAAATTAACCAGATTACTTACGAAAAATGTTAGCGACTCGTACATCCTGTTTCAGTTATTCACTATTAACACTTTCCAAATTATAAATATCCTATGTTTACACACAACAATTAAAACAAATCAGCAGCATCAGTAGAAAATATTCGCGTCTTGGACGGTTGCACGTATGAGAAAAATGGCCACCACATTCACAATTTGGCATTTTCACAGGTTCGGTAAAAAGTTATACAAATTTCGGTGAATGTAAAATAAAGCAAATATTTCGGTAACAGTTAACAAAATTATGGTAAAACTTACAGATCTTACAGAACAGTCGTTAATTTGATGCTTTTTTGCAGGTATACCGGTATTATTACACTTTACCGATGGATTATTGTAAAAAAAATTATCGAACGACTTTATTTTGGATTAAGTGTGTGATGTATTGGTGAAATTCAGATTAGGGACCGTTCCTAAACCACGTGGTCATATTTCGATCACTTTTTATACCCCCCGAACCCCCCGTGGTCTTTCGTGGTCTTTTGGCCAACGCCCCCTCCCCCCCTTTCGATCACGTGGTCTTTTCATTTGTCAAGTGCCAAAAATTTGCTTAAATTTGTTACAATTTATTTATTTTTTGTTCACACAACATTTATTTGACGCGGCACAATACAAATTAATATTTTACGGAGCCAATTAATTTTTACATGTTTAATAAATTCTTAAACTTTCAGTACATTCTATATTTCTAAAATGCAAAAGCTTCATTCTTGACTTGCTGACAACAATAAATTATAAGTCAGGAAAATAAGACCACGTGGTCATTTCGTTAACCCCCCACTCCCGTGCGTGGCCTTTCGTGGTCTTTTGATAAACCCCCCGCCACCCCTTTTTATGATCACGTGGTTTAGGACGGCCCCTTACTGAATTTGGTGTGAAAAAATCAACAGTAAATCACTCAGTATCAACGTATATATTTTTTGTTGTGTAGCATTTAGTGTGCCATGTTAATTTCGTTGCCCTATCTGCACCGCTAGCGTTCATTTTGCTGACGCTGGGTGACGCTGCCTGCCTGACGACGACGAGTTCACGGAACGAGGAAAATTTTCTCTCAGTCGACGGTGCACCAAACAAGTGACTCGTGAGTGCAGATCCCATTTCATTAGAAAAATTGGTTGTAAAAGTAGTAAATATCTGGTTTAAAATAGTGCGAAAGTGAAGACGAGTGGTCGGAGAACGTTTTGCAGTAATATTCGGTAAGTTTTAGTGGCTAGTCAGCGCTGAAAATTGCGTTCAAACTCTGGTGCCTGGCAATTTTCAGCTTGCGTTCAGTCTGTGGAGGGGTGCTCTGAAATTCACTGCTGGCACTCCGCCCTATCGTTTCCTATTCTCTTGTCAA
Organism: Wyeomyia smithii; assembly: GCF_029784165.1. Taxonomy (NCBI): domain Eukaryota; kingdom Metazoa; phylum Arthropoda; class Insecta; order Diptera; family Culicidae; genus Wyeomyia; species Wyeomyia smithii. Next base: position 71,886,002 of record NC_073694.1, on the reverse strand, counting down.
GCGACAGATCATGCGACACGGTTGCCAAATTTACCGTCGTTTTAAGTCTGGGTGGAATTTGCCTATGGTAATGAGTGGACAAGGTAGACATCGATAACATCTGTTTTGTTAAGATTATTGCTTTCACGTATTGTGTGTACTGATTTAGTACCGAGTGAAAATTAACATGGGGAAGAATGACCGCTGTAAAAATTAAAGCCCATACTTCGTAAAAAATACGAATATCTAATTTGTGATTATGGTTTGCATAACAATTCAATAATATAAATAGCTAGCTGGGTCGTGTATTTCATTATTTAACATTTTGTTTTCTGTTTGTTATTTTGAATTATGACTAAATTAATGTATGATATAACACCTTTTTAATCCAAACTCGTTATGGCAAATCTGATAAGATTACACTTGTTTGATATGTAGAACGGAGATTTGGTCTGATTCATCGTTCTTACTAGTGCCGGAATTGTGAATAACAAATCTGATAATCTGAAAAATATAACTTTCAAAGCCATCAGGTCTGGGGGGATCGATCTGTCAAACATCGTGTAACCAACATATTCGGCAACATGGTGTTTGTTTTGGTTTTTGCTCTTTTTGGTTATGAAATTGATCGATGTGAAATATTATAGAATTGGAACGTTTTTTTTATCAAAACTCGAGAAACCGCGGAAAACTTTTATGAATGTGTTGTGTAGTGATTTTTTCCTCATTATTGTTCATAGTTACAAACGTTACGGACCAACAAACGTCATGGACCAGAGCTGATCTGCGATAACGCACACATATATGAAATTTGACAGCAGTGAATCCCCTCTGCATCAGGTTAGCACTTGTGATTGCAGTAAGACTGCCAATCCAGATGGTTTGCGGTATTTTTAGTGTCTGCCTTCAGCACTAGCCCGGAACGCAACTTTTATAAAATTATATTTGCTTTATGATCAATGTTAATGTGGCTGGGTAAACACAAACGATAAAAAATCAAATTTGTTAAACTATTACTGAATTCTAGCAGTTATAGTAAGAAAAGTTAAGGGAAATTATTTGAAACTGGCTACTCTGGCCGGTAGGATTCTGCCTTCCAGCCAGAGATGCCAGATATACAGACAAATCTGTATTATACAGACTTTCTGTGTTGCGATACAGACACGCATAAGCCTACAGATTTTATACAGACATTTAGTATAATACAGATATTACACAGATATCTGATATTCTACATAATGGTTTTACCAGTATACACAAAAAAACGAACACAAAAACCAAAAGTCACTGTAGCCATTGCTGGAAAAAGTGAACTAGAACTGAACACTTTGCTGAACATATTAATCTTGCGTTTTTGAGAGTGAAATCATGACAACGGGAATCGAGTCAGGCTATCGGGGTTTTTATCGGCCCCGTGGGCACTAATCTGCCTGTTTCGCCCCCAGTAACAAACAGCTGATTGTCTCGATCGATTGCCATGCAGGTTATATTGGTGAAAAGTCCGTTTGTTCTATTCGGAGCAATATCCAACGTTGAAGAATTGCTTAAAATGTCCCAAACCTTGAAGGTACTATTTTTATAACCGCGAGACTTCTGCCATCATGTATCAGTTTAGCTACATTACGACGAACGACGATTTTTATCACGGGAAAGACTCTTACTTCTACGTGTTACTTAGATTTAAAAGATAAATTAGTTATCGATTAATCGACCAACTATGATAGACTCGAAAAAGAACAATCAAAGCAAGCAATAAAACAAAACAATCTGACAGGTCGACGAATAATTAGGTATCAATGTATCGGTAACTTTTTTTCGCAGCGGTATACAGACTTATACAGACATTTTTATGGATTATACAGACTTGCCAAAAAAAAGTCTGGCATCTCTGCTTCCAGCTACAGCGCTTGCATCGTGAGTGGAATCCATTTCGCTCAAGTAAACGTATTTTTTTCCTGTTAGTGTTTGTGAGCATTGCTAAGTTCGCTTTCATTCCCTTGAGCGACTCTTGTTATGATTGAAAATTATCGATCCAGCGCTGAACATTATATCATGAACCAATGAATGTATCAAGCTTGTCAACAATTGCAGGTTTTAAATGTTAAGGCTGCCTAAAATTGAAAGGATCTGATTGAACTTAAGTGTTAAATGGGCTTTATTTAGTTCAGATTTACGAATTATTTGTATTAGGAAAATAAGGATATCTATCAAGTTTATTTTTGAACATAACACAGACAAGGCACACTCTTGATTTAAGATATTTTATATTAACTAAAACGTTTGTTTCAATTTATCAAACAACAAATCAATGACTATTATACTAATAACTAAATATTCATGCCTTTAGCAAACTAAAATTCTCAGGATGAAGAGCTATACATCTTTAAAGAGAATAGGAAATCTCGGTACTGTCGACGTGCGACCAAACAAAACCAAGCGCCCTTAAAAAAATGAGAAACACCAGTGGATATGAAAATTTATAATACTAAATTGCTAAGTGTGAACGGTTTATCCGTATCAACCAAATGATGCCATATGGCATCATTTGGCACATTGAACATTTCTTGATTTAAAAAGAATTTCAATGTCACTTCCATCATTTGGCAAAATTTATAGACCAATAGATGTCGCTTGACCGAGAAAATCACATCGAATTAGTTTTGTTTTTTACGTGGACGCAGTAGATATCCAGAGTTGTAAAGTAAAATATTCACGGGGAAAAACTGCCAAAATCACATAGATTAGAAGGTGTTTTGAATTAATCAAGTCGTGTATTTAACTAGATTTTTATAATCGATGGCGGTGCTATAGCTTGCGTTTGGAATGAATCCATCGCTGGTCAATTCATAAATGACCTTCTCTCGTGCTTCAATCAACAATTTTTTTTTGAGAAGCATAACACAATGTACTGGGCCGCTCAAAATAAAATTAGATTTTGTTTTTACATTTGATATTACTGATAAATTCTAAATCAGTTTAGGTGTAGGAACTTGTTCTAAATTTTCCTGAGAGCGGTCACACGTTCGTGACGGCGGACAGCTTCCACGTAGCAGTGGATGCAAATATGAAAGAATATCTATAGCTTAGGAAAATGTTTGCTCCGTTAAAAAACAGTTAAGTAGCGTAGCGAAGTATTTTATATAACTGACAAATTCTTCAAAACGAAATTCAGGAGAATAATTGAACAATTCTTACTCACGTCTTTACATAAAATACGGATAAAATACGAAAAGTAGTATTTACTAAAGAATGCTTTAACTAACAATACAGAGCCACACGATGTAGAACGCGTAAAATTCAATCAAACCTCCTATCGAATATCACTTGGTACATCCTATTCTAAACCTGAAGACCATAAGTTGTGGTAAGTAGCACATTTTTTATAATCATTGGCTGTGGGGTTAAATTGCGAAGATTTTTTAAATGGGACCGACTTGCGATCACTCTTGCTATGGGCCAAACCGACTTGCTATTTTTTTCATAGTTCCCCAGAACGAAATATTCAAAAATATTTGTTTTATCTAAAGTGGATATAAAAAGGAATTGATTCCATTAATAAAATCAAAAATTGATAAAAATGCAATTGGGACGCACTTGCCATGAGCGGCAGACTAGTCGTGTAACAGTTTTTTGTAACATTTTTTCGGTTTTTGAGTAATAATTTCAAATTTTACTTGAACTCGATGTTGATGTTGTGTTAGAACATATAATTGATTTACTACTTGCGTCCAAAATATTCCTATGTTTTGTAATGTTACAAATTCTGCCTCTTTTATTCTAAGCATGCTTTTAAAAACGTCGATGTTATTTATATTTAAAGTTAAAATTTTAAAATAAAACAATTGATATTTTTTTAATCAGCTGAAATAAATTATCAAGAAGCGTGAATATGAACACGAAAATATTCCTTGGTTGCACTTAATCCAGTTCACTTGAAGCACAAGTAGTTGAAACTGGAAAAAACAGGTACGTCACAAAATTAACAATTGATTCTATTTGTCATTACAGGATTTAGTCGAAGCCCGACATCGAAGGCAAAATGTCGGCTCAGCAGTTTTCTCTTCGTTGGAATAATTACACCAACTACATAACCGGGGCGTTTGATTCGCTTCGCTACGAGGAAGATCTTGTAGATGTAACGCTATGCTGCGAGGGTCGAAAAATACGAGCCCATAAGATCCTGCTGTCTGCATGCAGCGCCTATTTTAAGGAGATTTTCAAAGAAAATCCCTGCCAGCATCCGGTTATCATATTTAAGAATGTAAAATACACCGACCTTATGTCGATCGTAGAATTCATGTACCAGGGCGAGGTTAGTGTGGTACAAGAATCTTTGCCCTCTTTTTTGCATACCGCGGAATTGCTTTCTATTCGCGGTTTGACCGACAACAGCGGAGACTCAAGACAACAGCAAAACCCGCAACCGACATCATCTCTGGCTCAGCAGATTATTCAAACTCAAAATCAAAGTTTGCTGGACAAAGCAACAATCACGACGGCAGAGTCGGTGTACCTGACATTGCCGTCCAATTCGACCATCGTTCATCAGCCTGCCAAATTGCTGCAGGCTCAAATCCAGACGGCCCCGCAAATATTAAATAAAACAATCATTAAAACAACCCCGGCGGAGATTCCAGCTTTGACTGCTGCAGGTGCCACCATTACCGTCCCGATTTCCCAACCACAACAGCAGCACACCATTGCAGCGAAGATACAAGTCCAGCCCCAGCAAACCACAACCGTACAACAGCAGCAGATTCAAGTACACCAGCAACAGCAACAAGTTCAAGTTCATCAGCAACAACCGCAGCAGCAACAGGTGCAAGCCACCACATTGCAGGAAGTAGTAGAAAGTGTCGTCAGTCAGCCGAAGAAGAAGAAAATTAAAGTACAACAAATTATCACTTCAACCCCAAATCAAACGGTAAGCGGAGCAGCGGCAACTACAACCGTTGTAACGGCTCAGGTTCCTCAGGGAGCCACAGCGACATCTGCCGACACAGAAATCTACGAAACGGCAACGGAAACCTACCACATTACGGCAAAGGCAGAATCGGACGAGCAGAGAGCACAGGAACATGAGCAAGGTGAATTAAGCCCCAGAATGCATTTCTGAGAATAGTGCATTATTATTTTTTTTTTTCAATAGAAACATACACAGAAACGGCACAGGCTAGTGGTACCACATTGAAAATGGAAATCCCGGAATATATTGACTGCAGTGAGGGTATTAATGCTTCTGGTGCGAACAACACGACCTATATTCAAGGTTTGTAGAATGTTTTTCCGGTGGTCGTTATCATGGATTATTTGTTTTAAACTTTTTCTGCAGAAGAAAGCTATGAACTGGTTGGCGAAAACATAGAAGACAAAGACGTGGATGACGAGGACATGAATCAGGACGGCATTGAGATGGAAGCTTCGGATATGGATATGAGTGAGTATTGATTTTTTTTTCGATGAATCGTGGTTACTTACGATGTACGTAATTATTTCCGATCAGGTCGAATTTTCCAAGGAGCAACCGATGAACAAACCAAGGCTAATATATTGCAAGGTTAGTGCGTTTTAATTTCGCTTCTTTGGTTTTGGGTTAGCAAATGGATGGAAAGGGTACGCTTGTTTATATTTAAGAACGCTAACGGCGTTCTAAGAATAAGACGCAAACTGTTATGTTTATTTGATGTTTAATTCAAGAAATGACCATTCACATATTCGTAATTTAAAAATGATATAATTGTGAAAGAAAACGATGAGTTTTCATATTATGGGTATCTCAATGCGTGATTTCAGTGAATTAATATAATACTAAGATGAACAATAACAAGACGCACAGCTCCCTGCATGTGACTGTAAACAAGGTCGAAACGCCCTCAACGCGACCAAGAAACATCAACTGTGTCTGTATGCGTGTTATCGGCGCGGCACGTTTGACAAGACATTTCGGTAGTTGTTATTGTCAAGCTCGTTTTAGATAGTTCATGCACATTACACACATACATAGACCATTAATGTTTCTGGGAGTCGTTCGGGGGCACCACATTACTTGAAGTCCGCAAGGTATATGAGAAGATCTGACACTTGTGTATCTTGTTATCTTGTCTTTGATTAATATGATTGTTGCGCAGCATGGATATTAGCAAATCTAATGCGAAATTTGATTCTTCATTCGCATCGGGTAGCATTGAGCAATGCTATTTTAGTCGTACCGTGTACAGTCTCGAGCTAGAAGTCGAGTTTTTTTTTCATAAAAAAAACCGATTGTACACTTATTTCATAGCTGCCGAAAGTATGTTGGTTTTAAATGACCTGCCAAAAAAAAATCTGTAGAACAGCTTTAATCATGAAAGTTGCAAGCCAGATCAGGAAACACAGCTGGAGTTTTACTGTGTATACATTTGACATAACATCCGAATTGCGTGTACAAAACATTAAAAGGGAACGAAAAATCATGAAAAGGCATTTGTGTGTATGCTTATTGTGTATAATCGATTGATAAGCTAAACGGAAAATAGAACGAATCGTGAATTTCACAGATTTTAGGTATGTACATTGTAATTTTATCGAAACCATCAATTGTTCGCAAACTCGCATACTCGATGTTGTGTTCTCTTAGTTTCGTTTTAATTGTTTTGTTTACCTCGCTGGAATAAGCATCAAATTCTAATTTTCGTTTGAAAATTAAGAGTGAACCCGAAAAGAAAGAGAGAGAGAGAGAGGGGTATTAAAGGAAGAAACGTCAAAAATTGCTCATTGTTTAAAACCGATTGGAATGATCATGTTTGTTACATTATTTTAAGTTCTCTCACTATTTCACTTCATTTTTGTTGTGTTTGTCCCTCAGTCACTTTGACTCTAACGGCTCAGTAAGCCGAGAGTGCAAAATAAGTACCATTCGTTCAGACGCGTCTAACCAGAGATCTTCTCTCTCCCTCTCTTGTTATCTTCCAGACGCTGAGCTCCGTTTCCGCTGCAGTATCTGCTGGAAGGGCTTCAAGCATCCGATGTCATTGACCCTGCACAAGGATTTGCACTCGGGAAAAACCAAATGTCCCGTTTGCTTGCGTTCTTTCTCGCGGAGCTATGACATGCGGATTCATCTGAGCAAAATCCATAAAATCACGCTCAAACTCGATGCCAAATTGAACATAAAGAATATCAGCAATTTGAAGTAAGCCTTAGCAAGGGAGGTGGATAGAGGGAAAGAAAGAGGCAGTCGTTCGTACATGTCCTATTGTTAGTATGTCTGTTGGTTCTTCTGGGCTGGGTCTCTTTATTAGTTGACTAAGTCTAAGTTTGTTTCTATGTGTTTTGTAGACTAATTTTTAATCAATGATTCGACGATGTTGTTACTAACAAACTGTTCATCCAGGTGCCCTAAATTTTTAGTCTAGTGCTAGAACTTTTTTAGTTGAAAATCGTGACTAATATCCGATACAGAAGTACTCGAGTCAAAATAATTTCGATTCGGTTTTCAAGGAAGCTAGATCAGCACGTTTGAAGCCAGTCATATGAGTCTTATGAGTTTTTTTTAACTCACATATAGCTAAGGGGCCATCCACATACCACCCGGACAGCTTTGAGGGGGTTGGCTAATGTCCACGGTCCATACATTTTTTTTAGAATTTATATGGACAGTTGTCCACGGAGGGGGAGGGTGGGAGGTCAAAATCGTTAAAAATCTGTCCACGTGGTATGTGAATGGCCCCTAAGCTACTAGTGCTTTACTTGTACGGTAAAAGTTTTAAAAAAGGATAAAGAAATTTGCCATGAGTTATAGACTATGCCTAACTGTCATAGGTTTGTGATGTTATTCTGTTATATCAAGGATGATTTTTGCATCGAAATCCATTTGGAATCCGTTGCAATAAATTACCGTCGTTTCATTCGTATAATAACAAAGTCCTGCGAGCTTCTAATGAACTTAATGAATATAATAAAAACTCACTCTTAAATACGGTATCAGATGAATCGGATTCGATGTAAACTACCATACAAACAAAGTTGCCAAGTTTATGAAGATGGTAATTATTTCTTTTTTCATATTTATTTCAAAATGCATTTGGTGATACAAGCATTGTACTAGTTCTATTATGTATACTTTTACCGAATTTGGAAGTGTAGGTTTATTTATGATTTGCAGACTTCAGCATGAGTGAAAGCATGGGCGGTTATTGGGTCTAATCTTACCAGAGCCTTGTGCATTGCAAAGAAAGATTGAACGCTTCAGTATGAAGGTAACATAGATATGCTTCATAACTAAAGCTTTGCGGTTGGTCGACTGCAATTTTAGTGCTTTGGCTGGCGTTTCTCCACAACCTATACCATTTTAAATATATTATATACTTTCCAATTGATCCAGATAATTGTTTAATGGTCCAATTCAGGCGAGTTCTGATGGTTCGATTAGAACTTGACGGATCGTAACTGACTCGAAATGTTCCGGCAGAGATCAGATTCTCACAGAAGTCTCCACGCTGTCACATCTGTTCAACTGAAGAACCAAAAACGAGACAAAATCTCTTTATTTTAAGTATCGGCATCTAGCGGTGGAGAGAATGCATTTTACACTCGAAATTTCATTACGTTTATATTCCATTCATTCAACAAAAGGACTGTATGAGCTCTCGCCGCTTTTTCATCGAGAGAATCCTTTGTTCTCCCCGGTACTGGTATAGCAAGGGTGCCTTTTCATGATAAACGTACAGTACCACCCGCATACGTGCAACGGTTTTTATGTAGATATATTTTTAATGAATTTCATTGTTACCCAAGTTGAAAACTGAATATCTTGTCTAACGACAATCATTTTTTTACATTGTACCTAATGTCGTACGCAGTGCTACAGCGCGTCTGATATGCATTTCTAGCAATGTTAGGTATAAAAAACGGTACGAGAAAAAAATATTGTCGTTGATCGAGAAATTCGGTTTCCAAGTCCAACGAAAATATTCAAGTAAATCAAATAACAGATTAAAATAGTTTTGACAGTCGTAAGGTGTATGATCCAAGAAAATTTGTTAGACAATGTTTGAATGGTTGAAAGATTTTTAGTTTAATTTGTTTTATTGACGTTGATTGTGAATTGTTACTGAATTTCCACATTGAAGATCTCTTGAATGCGATCCTGTCTCAACTTGATTTTAATAGATTCAACTATTCAAGATCACCTTTTTGTCGGTCATTAAAGCAAAAAAAAAAATAGTTTTTTGGTGCATGTTCAAACTATTGGAGCGAACTGTTCGAACGATGCACTGTAAAATCAATGTAGGATGGAACAGCAAAAAATGAATGCGAATGCATGGGCACCGATTTGCTGCAGAGTTTTGTTCGAAGTTGCATATCTGTTCTGTGACGCTGTTCTTATGAGTTTGGTGTGTTTCGGGAATGATGGAAAGGATTTGAATGTTCCGGGGCGATAATTCTTTGTTAAGATAACCTCATCTTAGCGGTAGCTAAACAAAAGCCGCGAGCATTTAATTTATTAAAATTTATGCTTCGATCAGTATTTGAAATTTCAGTTCGTGCTTTATACCGTTTGAAACTCGGCCTTTTGCGTCTTCGGCCGTTTAGGGACTCCTGTCTCAGATGTTATGGAACATGAGTTCCTAAATCAGAATATTTCAGGTCGCCATTTGTGATTGGGTATAGAAAATAATTACCTGATGATTTAGAGTTTGGAAATTTCCTAAACAGAAGCCAACATTTGATTCAACATTTCAAAAATACGTACTAAATTATAGCAGTGAAAATCAACATCTCGAGAATGTCAGACAATCTGGAATTTAGGTTGCCATTGTTCAGACGCGTGGATTGGTTTTAGTGTATTCTCCTAGCAATTCGAGACTTCAAGTGCACAAAATAAGTAAATTGTTTACAAAACTAATAACCTCTTCCTATTAATAATCTAATCTCAAAGTCTATTCTCACTTATTTCTGATTGTTTGGCTGGGGGATGTATTGATTCGAATGTCCCATGTCTTACGCATGTCGTTTGTAAAGTTCTATATTGGTAAATTTTCAAAAACTGATCGCCCATCATTCAAAATCTTTCTATACAGTTGCGAGTTTTTTTGAAATTATTCACCCGCTTCGGCTGAATGACATTGATGATGAAAGAGACCCAGGTGGAAGAACCGAAAATAATGAAATTTTGTTTGGCCAGGACGGATCCCGCAATGCTTCCTAGAAGCAGCAAATAATGTAAAACATTTAGCGAAAGTTTCATTTATAATTAGGGGAAGTGTTTTCCCCTTCTTGTTGTATAATAGGCTTTATCAGACTGATCAGAAGGGATGATTGTAGGTTATTTATTATTGTGCAAAACTATAGCAAAACAAAAGAAGAATAAATCAAACGATTTGTTGTATATTACTAAGAAATATTTATTTGATTGATGGAATGAAAATTCGGAACGATCCTGTCACCTTTATTACCCATATAAAATATCAGACAAAACAGGTATTGATTTTATTGGTCATAATCCATACACGTAAAACCGCTATGTTTTACAGTCTGTAATAAAGGATTGAGACAGATTGCACTGATATAGGGGAACATACCGTCGGATTTACGCCCCGAGGCCCGTTTACTGTGTGTGTGTAACAAAGTTTCAGGCATTGAATGAACGCTGACTTCCTAAGGCACATCATTGTTGTGTACTACCATGTTTCATGTTTGCTCAAACACTTCTTCGAATAGTATAAAATTGTGCTCTTTCGTAGTAAACGATTTGGAAAGCGCAACACTTTAAAAAAGAAAACTCGCTACACTACACGGTTTCACTCGGAGATAAATCCAAACTTGTTACCCCCTATGTGCAGCTCAGCTTGGTTGTACTTAGAACTGCATGGAATGAAAGAGAATGGCAAAATTAACACACACCTTTTCCTCTTCTCTTTCTCTCTATTTCTATTTCGCAGAAGTGTTTGAGCAAAAAATGAAACCGAAGAAGTACAAGTGCAAAGACTGCGACAAAAGTTTTGCGGCTTGGAAATCGCTCACGATGCACAACCACATCCACCGGGGGCTAACCAAGTGCACCATCTGTGGCGCGGTTCTGTCGCGGACTGCTAATCTCAAGCGGCATATGAAGCTGAAGCACGATAAGACCGTGACCCCGAAAGTGGAACTGCTGCCGGCGGACGGATTCACCAAGGAAGAGCAGTGCTGTATTACACCAACCGGCTAACCAGTACACATAGTCTTGCTCGAAGATTACAATATTAAGTACTACAAAAGAGTGTGAGACAGATAGCCAGAATTTAGATGATGACTGTAAGAAATAATTGTATGTAAGATAAATTGTAATTTTGGAACCGATTGTGGATTATAGTTGTTTTTACTCCGTAAATGTGTTTACAAATCTACAGAAGAAAGATGAATGCCTATCCTGGATCACAAATGACTTTTGCGTTCGGCAAAAGCTCCCTGATATGACAAAATGTTTTCCTTGTTCGCGAGAAAGAGTTAACAGAGAGTGCCACGTAATCTATTTTCCTGTATTTTGCGATTTAATATAAAGCGGCAATGATCTCTATGTAAGAATAGAACCGATCAGTGCCGCAGCGTAGTAATACAAACTAATAGTTTTTGAACATAAAATCCATTTTTGTTTAGACGCGCTTTCCAAATCTCTTTGTTCTCTCTTTCTCTCTTTCTCTTCTAGATATTGTTAGCACAAACAAATGGTCCCAATGTCAGGTCTGTAAATTGGTTATAACCTCGGTCAATCTGTGGCGTCATATGCGAACGCAGCACACGAACCAAGAACCCAAGAAATGCGATCACTGCAGCAAACATTTTAAGAATAAGTACAGCTTGCGCGAGCACGTGCGAATGGCACACGAGAATAAGCAGCAGCAGCTGCCAGCGGCCACGACGGTGAGCGCCGGTGGAGGCGCGCTATCGCCGAGAAGCAGTTCCCTCACAGTACTAGGATCGGTATTAGAAGGTGGCAGCCCCGTGGAAGAATCCCCGGCAGGTGGATTAAGTGTATTGTCTGCGGCCCAACTGTCAGCCGCAACGACGATGAAACTGTTTTGATTTCAACTGTAAAAGGTTTCGTTTGGAAGCCGTTGAACACAACCCAAGGATCGTTTCACAGTACAAATCTGTATAATTCATAGGCGCTTATCAACCAGAATCTCATCGTTCTACGATAGCTGGGTATCGAACAAGTTTGTGGAAAAATAGTCCCACAAATCGTACAGAAAACGAGCGACAAGTTGCAACTGAAATAGTCACAATTAAGATTATATTTTAAGTAGTGTATATCTCTGATATAAGTAAATTATTCTTGTTCACTTAGGATATGTAAATACGCGTGTAATAAACATGACAATTGGAGGAATTATCCAGATAAACATCTAATTGTTGTTTAATTGGGTAATCATCAAGGGTTTTGGATGGTTCAACAGAAGCACCATTGGAGGAATTATAGTGGCGATTCAAGATTGCTACCTTGCGGTACTGATGATCAAGACAAGATTGAAACATCATTGAAGAAAAATGTTTGCTATGCTGTATATCAACCAATTATCGTTTTTGGCTTAAACGGTTAGTGGCAACCTGGGAGGGAGAAACGGATACGAAGCTGTGTGAGTGTCAAAATGAACCAGAATGAGCTGTCATAGACTATCTCACCGAATCTTTTTAACCTCACTTTTCTGACAGTCAGTGGTAACTTTGTTTACGCTTTGGACTTTGTGCTTTTTTCTGATGGAGCAATCGTGCGCGTAGAGGAAATGCCTGCTCAATTTATAATTATTCTTAGTGTGCTGGTACCTCACACACAACATTCAAAGGGCATTTTGATTACAATTGAAATGATTTGCTATAATTGAGAACCAAACTGCATCAGCCGGAGGTAAACAAAGTTACCAGTAGCTGTCAAACTCAGGTACGTGACGTCACCGTGCGATGGTCTATTGACTGTGAATTTGAACCAAGCAAAAAAGCATTTTTTTTTGCGATAAGTATTGTATCAGATAAGTATTGGACCGTCGTGTTAGAGAAATGTCGCAATAAAACGAACAATTTTTATGAATATAGAGCTCAAGGGATCATTGAGAGTGTCGCTATAGAGAGATTTGTCGCTATATAAATTGCCGTAATAGAGGGATTCGACTGTAACTAAAAAAGCGCAAGTGGTGGAGCCTATATGCAACCAACAGTGCTATGTGGAATTATCATCACCATTGAGGAGCGAGAGAGAGGAGAAGTAAAATTTTTTTTCACATATCATTTATTTGACACGGCACAAATACAATTTATATCTGATAACTTAAGGGGTTATATACCTTTTTAGTTTTCAAAAAACCGGAAAAATTTTTATTACATTATCTTCAAATACAACATCTTGAGAACATTTCCACAAATTTTCATAAAGATCTGAGCAATAGGAAGAAGGTTAGAGCGATTTGCAACGCGCCTCGCCACGGCCGCAGAAGCTAAACTTGGAACTTTACACGCGATTATCTCGGAATAGTTTTTTCCGGAAAATGACTTTGCCGTGATCCTGATTGCGGGAAAACTACTGAACCGATTTCCTGCATCTTTTTTTTCAATTTTCGTTATAAAATTCGCCGGTCCTTGAACGATCGCTTTTTGAAACATACAGTTACATTTAGCCGCAAAATTTTTTTTAATGCAATTTTTTGCGCTCAAAACGTGCATTTTTTGGGAAAAACGTTCCCATTTGCACTGAAAACAAAATACTCATAAAAGCGATCGTTCAAGGACCCGGCGCACTTCTAAACTAATAAAATAATATGAGTTTTTTGATTTCGGTTGATCCGCTGAGTCTATCAGGATCACCGCAAGCCTCTGCAAAAAAAAAATAGCGTTTCGGGGAAACGGCCATTACTCCAGTAATAATCGGTATATCTCAAAATCAAATGTATTTTCTTGTTGTTGATAAACTGTACTTTCAGAAAAATACCACTTTGATGCAATGAAAATGGTGCTATGCACTTAAAAATAAATTCAAACTTCCCTCATTTTTCTCGACCAAGAAGGTATATAACCCCTTAAAACCTAAAAGCAAATTTTTTATCCTCGCTGCCGACTACGAGCTGAAATTAAATCTGACTTAAAACTAACATGAATTTTTCAATCAGTGTTTTGTTGTTAAATGGGCGTCTGATGATCTTCGAATCGCCATGAATATACAGTTTGTATGGTATGTTCTGCTGAGCCACGATGTCATGAGCTGGGACAGGGGCTTGTAATTCTCGGGTTCTGGGGGTATTGTGCGGGGTCTAGTTGGAAAAATTTAATTTTGTTTACCTATACTTTCATTCCTTCTTGGTTATTGTGTCGCGAAGATATTGCGTTTTTTCTCTATTTACACCTCTGATAGGTATGTAATTCTATCTAAATGCGATCAAAAATTTTTCGTGCAAAACGTTTTTACCTTGTGATTATTCACGCGCCTCTTGTAAAGTGTTTTAAAACAAATTATTCAAACTCGCCAAATTATGAACAATGTTTTGGGGAAAAATAACATAATGTTGCTCAATTCTTTTAAATTTTATTAGAGCAACCGGAAAAATTTCTTGTACCGTTGAAAAAGTTAAAAAAAAAAACAAATGTAGATTAGCATCATTTCAAAATATGTTGAAGGTGCTGCTTGGGTGGTGAACCTCCGGTTTTAACACTTTATTGTTTTTTTTTGTCAAAAACATTTGTTTTAGACCTCGTAATACAACTTCAATGGGACACCCGAAACAATGCTCAATTCTAAGAGATGGCGCTGCAGTGGTACTGGTAGTAAAATCGAAACTTCAACGAGCATTTTGTTTAATGACCAGAAAAACTGTTATTAGTTACTCTGTTTTTATATTATTCTAACTTTCTAGTACTTACTTTTACTATATTTTATCTTTTTTTATCAAAAAACTTGATTTTGCTGTACTACTATATTGAGTCAACGGAGTTGTATAAGAAAATCAAGTTTTAGATTGCATATAGTAAAATTAACTATTAGAAAGTATGAATAATATAAAAACAAGGTAACTAATAGCAGTTTTTTCGGTCAATAAGCAAAATGCTCGTAGAAATTCCGATTTTACTACCACTACCACTACAGCGCCATCTCTTAGAATTTAACATTGTTTCGGGTGTTCCATTAATAGAAAGTATTGATTATGAACCTGTGGAAAATGACCGAAGGCAAAATTTTAATGAATATCCGATACAACCGAGCGATTAAGGAAACTGTGGATTTGATGATCTCTGACCATTCGATGACGCATTGCAGAACGGGATTTGAAAACATATGTTTTCGTCACTGTCCATACTTGCACTGCTCTACCTCCTTCGTTTTCGCGCGGAAAACGGAATTTTGGGTTAGAATTGCGATGCCTAACGTGAAATAAAAGCCGAATATCGAACAAAATTCCGTCAATCCGACAGACTCGTCGCCACTTTTGTAGTTTTGGTGTTCGGACGCGTTTACGTTAGCTATTCCGATCGAAGGAACGTAAAGGCGTTTAGATACGACTAAGTAAAACTTTAATGACTATACGAATTAAAAAGCGTGGTTCTCTTTGAAGTTGGTAACAATAGACAATGCGCTGTCAATAGCATCTAACGATAGCTGTCAGGCAGCCAGGTTGAGCGCAGCGGCGTCGGGTAGTGGAAACACCCAACAGGTCATCTGTCTGTGACACTAAGAAGCGAACGATGATCAGCAATATCAACAAAAATAAACGCCTTCTCTTCTTCGTCAGAAACCACATCTACAAGTCCGTGGAGTTCTGGAAGCATGCCCTCTGGTCAGATCAGTAAAAATTTGAGCTCTTCAACAGTAAACGGGGACTAACAGTTTGGTAGAAGGGCGATGAGGGGCTACAGGATAGACATTTACAGCCAACAATGAAGCACGGCGGTGGGAATATACGGCCGTATGGATAAAAGAAGTTACTCTGCTTCTCCCGTAAGATTTGCACGGGATGAGTAAAGCAAACGCTACGGCTTATAATGGCTTGGGGCTGTTTCTCGTAGTTTGGTGTAGGAAAATTTTCTAAATCAATGGTATTACGACGGGTGTAACGTTTGCATTGTAAAAGTGGACTTTTCCGGATGGTGATAAAAAAAACTAGTACAGATTATAGGTAATTATATTAAAATACATGGGAAAAATGCGTCCTTGTGAGCGGATTTCCGGCAGTTAGCCGGAAATTTGGCCATGGCGGATGAAACATGCGTGTAGCAATGTTTTTGAGTTCTTTCTTCTTTTTATTTATCAATTTCTCCTCAGTTTTCGCGACAAGATTGTTGGAGTAGATCTTACGCTTCAGAATGGCCCAAAAACTCTAGCTCTCTATTTTGAAAAAAACAAAAGCTGGAGCTTGTCGGCCGTTCGGAACGGGCCTTTCTTTCGATACTCTGATTGTTGTCCAACAGTGCCAAGATGTTGTAGATGCCGGAACAGGCATACCCGGCGTCCACAAAGTGCCGCACAATGGCCGTTTCCGACGCATCGGGGTATCGTTCTTTTCGTCACTACGTGTGAAGCTGAACCCATGAAAAATCGGCAATTTTTGTCCATTTTTCTAATGCAAACGTTATATCGACATTTTCTGTCAGAATTTGAAGGATGCTTAAATTGGACTGGAGAATAGTTTCAGTAGTTCCACGCCTTTCAATAGATCAACGACCTCAAACACACTGCGAACCCGCATCAAATCAATAACCACCCACATAGCCCCGATTTGAACCAAATTGAAAATTTCCGGGTTATACTTGACAACAAGGTGGATGAACAGGTGTGACAAACAAACAAACGTACCGTAAAACGGGGCGAATAAAAACAGTTTTCGAGATATCTGGCAGTGTACAAAAATACTATAATGTTTAGAAAGAACATAAAACCTTTGAAACATGGGTCTTGTTCTCCTCTATTAAAAGTGTAATTATCATTTTGATACAATAAGTATTTCAGTCTTTTTTTTGAAGAAAATGCTGCATGCTAACGGATTATAATCCATATGGTTTAACGGTATCCCATACAGTCGGGACTATATCCCGAACTAGGTGTTAGGCACGTTTTATGGTTATTGATTATACGGGAACATTTATCAGTCGACTTATTTTTTTCTCGTTCTGATGAAAGATTCTGGTTTTATATTGGAGAAAACAGAACAATTGCATTATATGAGATGCAAAAGAACGTCAAAAGTGTTAAGATAGCGGAAAAGTTTGGTTTATTTCTTTTTGTATGTTATCTTAACGAATGGATATCTCCTAACAGAGGAAGGATTCGGGGTTGTGTCTAGCACTTTAATCGATTCAGGATCTTCCTGTACTTCGCCTGGCACAGGCGGCACAGGCCTTCCAGTTACGCTCTGTCCTGGTACAACAGGAATCTCGTCCGTTTCTCGCGGGTTGTTGATGTCTTTGCTGTTCCTTGCCGAGCATCACGCAGCAGATGAATCAAACTTTCATCAAGTTTTTGGCTGCTATCTTGGTTGTCTGCTGAATTGGTTTCTGAAGGTAGCATCCGTAGCACGGGCGATCTGTACAACGAAACAATTCCGCAGTCCTTAAACCCAGCTCGGACATTTATTTGCTCTGGCTCCTTGATATCGTCCATCAGTTGGTTCAAGAGCCTTCGAAATTTATCTTTTGGCAGCGACACTTCGTATTTGCCATTGGAGGATTTCCAGTTTGTAAGGATTTTCCGCCAGGCAGTCTTGAGTGGGCGGAAGAATGCCACATCTAGTGGTTGCGTTAAACGTGTTGAGTTGGCTGGGAGAAAAATCATTGTTACGTCGTTATCGGCACAGAGCTCAATAATTCTCAGTGTCAAATGTGACGCAAGGTTATCAACAATTAACACTCGCTTTCACTCTAGCTTTTGCAGATATGGAATCGCAATACAAGACAACCAGTCTTCGAAAGAAGAACTTTCGAATCAGCCGGATTTAGACCGGTTGTATCTCGCTTTTTCTGGTCCGCTTTCTGTCCAAGAGTCATACAAGTGGAGAACCTTGTACACGACATAGGGAGGTAATATGGTACCATCTCCTGCAGCGCTAAACATCACCGACACCGACACTTTAGTGCTATTCATCACCCGTTCTGGATACTTGCAGCCTCGTCGCGTTATAGACTTCTTCTTTCCCGGATCATCGCATAAATTTGTTTCATCGTCATTTACTATATCGTGTTGTAGGTTATCTTTATGCTTTATTGAAGAAAATTGGCCACAAATCTACTCAAACAACTTCTGTGTATTTTCCTTCCTTCTTCATCCCGTCCCGCTCTAATCTCCTATGCTTTTCATTCCCTGTCAACTTTTGTCGCCGGGCATTTCGCGCTCCGTGCGACCCCACGTTACTTAATCTAGCTCACTTGACTGCCATCCGATCTTCGCGGCGTCCGTCCAGCAACACCAGTCCGCCACCGCTCCCAGCTACCAATCCTCAAGGCGCTCCAGATCTTCCCGTGCCGACTTGCACGTTTCCGAACAGTCCGTTCGAATCCGATGCCGCCGAAATTCGGAACACCGCACCACAGAACAAAAACAGGACAAAAGAAAGGAAAAAGAAAAAGCCCTGTGCACAAATCACCACGTGAGTACAGGTGTCTTCTAATTTGTTTATGATTTTTGTTACCTCTCTGGAGGGCCTTTCTTGGTTTTCTCTCTTTAATGCCTCAGCGGGACTTTGTCCGTTGGCTTGATCGTTCGACGGCTCTTCTGCAACAAGGACGGTGGCTTCAATATGGCGTGGCTATGTGAGGTTGCAATTTGTTCTTACGCAGAAGTAACTCCGTCCGCGGTTGACTCGCGATGTGCACCCGACGACTTCTCACACAAAAAGAACAAAAAATTCTCGATCGAGTTGACTGTCTCCTGTTTGACAGTTCGTTTCATTCTTCATAAGCCGTGCTGCCTGTTTCTTGGCATTTTTTAGCAGCGTCGCTTTGGTTAGAGACTGGCGGACTGTCAGCGGGTTGTTGTCAAATTTTACCTGCTTCAAAGTAGTGTGGTTTCTGGTGGCATATTGCGTGTGCCTTCGTCTATTGCGTAATTCATTACTCTGCTTCATGTGTACGGTACTTATATTTATTCTAACTGTAACAATTGACGGCGGGAACACCTTGAAGTTCTCTCTGCAACCTGTCGAAGTTCTCGTGAATAATTTCACCTGACACTGCCGATCGGTTCCTTTTGATGTTTTGGCACATCCTGAGAGACAGCTCCTGCTTATTTCTGGCCAAGAATGAGTAAACAAAATCCGGTCCTGGTAGGTTTTTCTTAGAAACTGGAATTTTCTTTCTCTCTCTGTTTAAATATTCTTGGATGACAAGCCGAAGCATCCGAGTGTCTACAGGGTATCCCCAATCCGAGCATAGTTTCAGCCTTTGAACCAGCAAGGATTCCTCCGATTTTGAAAGACAAGTTTGTCCACCCTGAGGCTTGACGGAATGTTCCCCCTTGATACGCCGATAAATCACAGAATGGCTTATTTCGTATTTTTTGGTCGCTTGACGAAGCGATAGTTTCTTCTCCGTCACTTCCTTAACAGCTTGTCTTAAGCGGAACGGGTCCGGTTTTTTGTAGCTTTTTGGACCTTTCGGTTTGTAAGTCCGGACCATGATGAGCTGAGAATTTATAGAACAGGTTCATCATTTTACATAAAAAAATCATTTTACATGAAAAAATGATTGCATTGAAAAATGCATTTGTTGTTGTGCAGAAAATACTCGCTTGGCGTTGTTTCTATTCGCCCCGTAATTCTGCGAGCAGGGAGCTTTCCATAAAACATTATCGAAAGAGTGATAAATACCTTATGGTAAGCTTAAAATTCACTGTAAAAACTCAAAATACTCAGCTGCCGATGCAATACAGCACACGCACAGGCTCTAAACAGAACATGATGGCTTCCACAGGCAAAGTTTTTGTGCATTCGGAAACGCTCGAAACTTGAACCTCCATTTTGTAATTTTTCCAGCAAACTTATAGCAGTCGTTTAAATCCATAAATGGGTTTAGAGGACTTGTTTACTAATGAACTATTCGAGAAAAATTTATTTACATCGTTTTGGAATGTTATCAAAGCTTTATAATCAAATTTATCAAGCTCGGAAGTTTTGTTTCTATTCGCCCCACTGTTTTTATTCGCCCCGTTTTACGGTATTTCACAACCTTGCTTGGGACGATTTGGACCCACAGAACCCCGATGATACCACTACGAAAGCATATCAAAGCGTCTTTAGTTGGTGATTAAGGCCAAATGAGGTCATAAGTCACCTGTCTCATCGTCTACTATATGATGCTTTCTTATCATTGCTTGGTCCACTGCTTGGGCACTCTTTGGTTTAGCGTTCTGTAATAATTCCTTTAATAAAAAAACATCAACATCAAGTTCGGTACCGATAATTTAGCTGTTACGAGGTGATGATGGGACATAAATTCAAATACATTTTCTCTTCCATATAAATATAGATTTCAGAAGTTCTCCTCTTGTTCCATCGATGTTCTTGATCAAAATTTCATGAAGCTAACTTTTCCTGACGTATTTTCATCCAGACCGCTAGATCGGACTCTACACTATCAAATTATGCAAAAAACATATTCAGAAACGTGTTTATAGATGGAGGTAGAAGAAAACGATCGGTAAAAACCAGTGTCACACATTTTGATGTGTTTCTCTAAAAATATTGGCACTGAAATCTGAAAAGCGCTGCAATTAGCAAAGAAAATTGCAAATAAAGTTTAAGTTCGAAAAAAAAACAATTTTGGAATTATTACATAAGCTGAATTGTCTGTAGGATGTTTATTTATGTCGAAGATGAAACAATAAATAATAATAGAATTTTGAAAAGTCATTGGGCACCGATTTCAGAATTCAAACGTCATATGGGTTCTGGAAATACTAACAGCGAATTTCTTTGTTCCACCAGCTCACCTCGTTTTGACTCACCACCGCACGTGCTAAGT
The DNA here is from genome assembly GCF_029784165.1 of Wyeomyia smithii. Lineage (NCBI taxonomy): Eukaryota > Metazoa > Arthropoda > Insecta > Diptera > Culicidae > Wyeomyia > Wyeomyia smithii. The sequence goes on along the minus strand of NC_073694.1, from coordinate 71,865,071 downwards.
TCGTAAACAGTTATCTGGCATCTCTTTTTTACTTGCATCTTAAATGGCGATGACGTTTTATTATTTCTCGGCAGTTTTACCTGCACACAGTGGAATAAAGAAATTTGCTATAATATTGAAGGGTTTTCGAACAGTTTTTGTCGGCTCTTATAGAGTGAATAAAAAAAGTGTTCTTTGTTGGGCAAATCGGACATTGTACAACAAATAAAAAACGCGATTTATCGTGAGCAACGTGTTAGTTCGATCTTAGATGATTGAAACATATATATCCAACTTAAACAACAATACGAGCAACAAAAAAGTGGCGCCCCTCCGAAATTAATGGCGGTTAAATGAACTCCATTTCATGAGCACACTTAGAAAAATATCATGGTATTTTCCATCATTTCAAGCATAGTTTTTAGTTCCAACCGAAGTAAAAATCAGACAAGTGAACCAGCTAAAAACCTTCTCTAGCAAATCAATCGTGAAAACCTGGTTGTATACTGCAGTTCCATGTAAAGCGAAATTTTCGAGTTTACGCATGGAGCGAAGCGAAAATCAGACGAAACTGTCAGAATAATATATGAATGAAATAGCTAATTTTGCAAGAAATTAAATCTTATGCTCAATAACTAAAAATATCTAAATAGACTAACAAACCCATCGCGGCACTGGTCATGCTAATAATTTGGCTTAGCCATGTTTTACATTTCAGTTGCAAATTGTTTCTGGTCTTTATACATATATACGCTTTCTAGTCGTGATTTACAGACCAAATCAGACGCTGGAATTAGACGAGTCGATCTATGATTGTTCCGGATAAATTCCCTTCTGATAGTACCTCCAGTCAGGTTAGTTAACTTTCCATGAAGTTTTCTTCAGCTAGCCTTTTGCCTTACTTATAACCGTTTGTCATAGGATAGAAATATATTTCTATGTTCTATTTTTGGATTGTTATTAAAGTTTCATGTACCAAGCGGTCCATTTCATCTCGGCGTAGCTAGTCATTTAGTAAGGCCTCCTAATTCTTCGAAACTAGATACATGTAAAAAAATAAGGAAAACACTATTTCGGTGCGATTCCAAGGTTTCTGAATGCGAAGGTGCCTCTGGAATTTATTGATTAGTCCATCACTTTTGTCTCCGACTTCACGGACGCGCCCGATTCGTTTTTATTTCCTAATAATTCGACTGGGATACTAGCGATTCGGTAACTGAGGATCTGTAAAAAAAATTGGATTATATATTGGAAATACTATTTCAGTGCGAATATGACTATATAGAACACTCGGTTGAAAACCACCGTAGAAAGTTCCGTGCTATTTTTCTGTGTGAACAAATCTGGCCAAAATAAACCCCAAAATGGTAGAAAGTATCATTTTTTTTCCGTGTGGACATGTTTTAGTTCACCCAACGGCCTACAGAGAACGAACTTTATAGTGTTGCCTTACGATTATATGCAATGAAGCCCAACTTGGATATCTATGTTTCTTTAGTCTATGGTTCGATGTAGTTTAATTGCACATGTAATGAAGAATGACAAAATGTGTTAAAGGATTGCATCAGCCAATTTTTGAAACAAACAGTGTTGGTTTTCTGTCGAGGTAGACCGGAGTGAGGCACGCAATACGAGGGGCGCATGAATGATGACGGCATATGGTGTATTTTCTAACACTCCTCCTCACCAAGTGCCGTCGTTACCCTTCGTTGATGACAGTCCTAGGAGTTCAGACAGCTTTTTAAGTTTCGTGGTTCCAAGCGGCTTGGTTAGAAGGTCAGCCGCCATCTGATCGGTGGGACAATACTCAAGTCGCATTACTCCCTTGTCGACCAGCTCTCGAACATACCTTCGTCTCTATGTGCTTAGAGCGACGACTAATTCGATCCGATAGTACAAACTGAATGCATCCTTGATTGTCTTCCAAGATGCATGTTGGACCGTCAAATGTTTCGCCCATTTCACAGAACAATCTTCTTAACCATACCGCCTCTTGGCTGGCCTCTCCGAGCGCGACGTACTCGGACTCCATAGAGCTGAGCGTGACACTGTGCTGGATCCTGCTGCCCTAGGAGATTGCTCCTCCTGAATAAAGGAAAACGTAGCCTGTTGTGGACCGACGAGTGCTACTATCGCCAGCCCAATCAGCTTCTGAGAATCCGTAAAGTCCCTGGTTGTTCGTGTATTGCAGCTTAGCCCCTTTTGTTGATTTTAGATAACGAAGCACTCTCTTCGCAGCAACCCAATCGTTTTTGGTTGGAGCGCACACCTTCCGACCAAGGATGGATGCACTCACGGCGATATCGGGACGAGCGCTAACACTGACGCAAAGCAGGGCACCAACTAGACTACGGTAAGCCGTGTTATCCGGGAACGGTGAGCTGGTATCAATCGATGAAGTGTACCCAGTATCCATCGGACAGTTGGTAGTCTTGGCGTTCTGTTGTCCGAATCTTGCAGTGATTTTGTCGATGTAGCTCTACAAACATATGCTGTATTTTTCGTTCTGTCGCTGAATTTCCAAACCTAAGAAGAAGCTTGGCTCTCCTAAATCGGTAATGTCGAACTTCGCACTCAATGCTTTGGTCACTCGGTCGATCTCCGAAGAATCTTGGCAGGCGACCAATATGTCGTCGACATAGACTAGCAGATAGACTCTCCACTCCACTAACGATCTTGGTGTACAAACACTGATCCGCTTTACTCTGCGTAAATCCTAAGCTCAGCAAAACGCTATGTAGATGCTGGTTCCAGCACCTGGCTGATTGTTTGAGGCCATAGATGCTGCGGCGAAGCACCTGGCTGATTGTTTGAGGCCATAGATGCTGCGGCGAAGCCGTTCTTTACCCTTCTCGATGAAACCAGGCGGTTGTTTCATGTACAGTTCTTCTGCCAAATTTCCGTAAAGATATGCGGTATTGACGTCCAGCTGTCGAAGCACTAAATTACGTTGGGATGCTACTGCTAGCAAAGCTCCTAGGGTGGTTTGCTGGATTACAGGTACGAATGTTTCCTCAAAATTCTGCCCATACTTCTGTGTGTAGCCCTGAGCTACTAGACGAGCTTTATATTTAACGATCTCATTGGCCGCACTCCTTTTGATTTTATAGATCCACCTACAGCCGACTGCCTTGCGACCGAGTGGAAGTTCGGTGAGCTCCCACGTGCCATTCTGATCGTGGGAATCCAACTCCTCCTTCATCGCAGCTCTCCATTGCTCTTTGTCCGGGCCAGATAATGCCGCTTCCAGCTTTGCGGCTCATCGTCTGCAGCCTGAACATCGAATGTCTCATCAATAAGACGACGAGAGGTTATCCCCTTGTTTATGCGATTTCATCCGGTTTGGATCCTTCGAAATCGGACTCGGTCTCGGCAGAACTGTGGAACTTATTGCTATCATCGGAGTCATCTTCTGGATCCCCAGCTTCTTCCGGTTCCTCGATTTCCGGTTCGTTCCCGTCATTCTCGTCGAAAGCAGGCAGCTTCAAAATAGCGTTACTTTTTGCAGGAGGAATAAAGCTTGTGCCAGATTGAAGTTCCTCGTGAGTACCACTAGCCAGCTCAAGGAACTTGGCGTCCCTGCTAATGGTGACACGGTTCTTCGTGGGTTCTAAAAAACGATAGGCCTTTCTTCCGTCGGCATACCCGGCGAACACCATCTTTTTCGCTTTCGGATCCAATTTCCGCCTTTTATCGTCCGGTACGTGAACATACGCTTCGGTGCCGAACACACGCAGGAAAGAATCATTGGGTTTCTTCCTCCACCAACGTTCGTACGGCGTAGCTTCTATCGCAGCAGTCGGCAGCCAGTTTTGCAGGAAATTAGCAGTTGACACTGCCTCGCCCCAGTATTGTTTGCCCAGACCAGCTTCCGTCAGGAGACATCGCATCATCTCTTGCAAACTGCGATTCGTCATAAATCTTTTCAAGTCATTGCCGGAATACTCTCCGCCTCCATCTGAGCGGATCACTTTTGGCAGTTTTCCAAACTGGTTCTGCATCATCTTCGAATACTCAACGATTTTGTCGGCAGCCTCAGACTTGTTAGTTAGCAGATACAAAACGCAATACCGGCTGTAATCGTCAACCATCGTCATCAAATAACGGTTTCCGCTGGGAGTTGCTACCTCCAAAGGCCCACATAAATCGGTATGAACGAGATCTCCAGTGGCGCCGGATGTTGACACAGATTTGTTTGGAAATGGTGCGCGACTCATTTTGCCTTCATAGCACACTCCACAATCGGATTTTACATCACATTCCTGCAAGTTCAGACCGGTTCCCAAATTATCTCGGACGATTTTCTCCACAGCTTGCTTATCTCGATGGCCAAGACGACGATGCCACACATGAATGCAATTCGGATTGTGGCCTGAAGTCGCCGTGAACGCTTTCTGCACAAGAAGTTTCAGCCGGTACAAGTTTCCGCTTCTTTCAGCTTGGAGCAAAACCTTTCCATTTTCCTGGATTTCGCAGTTAGTTCTATTGAACAAGACAGAACATCCCTCGTCGGTTAGTTGGCTTACCGACAGAAGATTTCCGGCCAACGCTGGAACATGATACACCTGCTTGACGGTCACAGGCACCTCCTTACCATTTCCATTCAGCGATCGAAATCTGCTCGAGCCAACACCTACCGCTGCGATATGCTTGCCATCAGCAAGGCCAATTGTCGAATCTATTTCCGTCACATTTCCAAGAAGCGATGCGTCACTGGTCATATGCGATGTGGCTCCCGAGTCTAGACACCACACAACGTCGCCGGAACGACCAGCCAGCAGACACACCTCGTCAGATTCTTTTTCTCTAACCACTATGTTAGCTTTGCGATGGTTATCACGCTCCTTCTTCTTGTCGTATTCCAGCTTTCTACAGTCCCGGCGGAAATGTCCTTCTTTACCACAATAGTGGCACACTTTTTCCTTCTTCTTTTGCTTCTTTTGACTCACTTCCGTTTTCAGTACTTTTTCTTCACTTCCTCTAACGCTGCCACCGGACTTCTCGCACCGCTTTCGCCATTCGTCAAGCAACTTGCCCTTCACAAACTCCAGTGTTAACTCAACCTCGGGGCGACTTTCCAACGCCGTGATCAACCCGTCGTAGGAATCGGTGAGGCTCGACAAAATAATGGCAACCAGCCAGTAGTCCTTCAGCGCATCACCCATATTCGACAGCCGATTAGACAGTTGCGTGATATTTGCCAAATGATCGGCCATATTCCCATTCTCTGGCAAGTGCATTCGGAAAAGCTTCCGCAAAACTTGAATTTTAGTGACAAGCGATGACCGTGCGTGATAGTTTTTCAGTGAAGTCCACATCTGGCGAGCCGTGGTGCAGTGTAGTACGTGGCACCTCTGGCCATCTTCGATTGAGAGGTCGATCAGAGCCCGAGCTTCCCCGTCTTTGTAGGTCCAGGACGAATTAAGCGCTTCCGGCTTCTCTTCATCGACGACATTTTTGACTCCTTTTCTAAACAGCACTAGCTCCATACGAAACTTCCAGACCTCGTAGTTAAAATCATTTAATTTTTCTACGCTCAAGCTTGCGTTCGATGCCATGGTGCTAGGTTTAGTTTTGGCAAAGCAAAAGAAAAAATGTCCACTTCACAGTTCGAAATGTTGACGTGGGACTACGTCTTTCTTCACTATACTAAGGTACATTCTGTGAAAACTGGATTGAACATGTTACGTTTTTGGTTGGCGGAATGGAAGATTTTAGATGCTAACAGCGTTTAAACAAGTGTTCCGATTTCAATAGTTAATATACCGTTGAAAAGCTAAAATATACGAGATTTGTATAACATGATAATTTCAGTTACCATTTTTTTATTACTCCGTGAAAATTGCGGAAAAGTTTGAAGGTCAAATATCCACATACATTTTTCATACGATTGGTATATTTCCCTAACGCAGACTTTAAAAACATAGACGAAATGATTTCACGCATTCAGTCATTGGCTAACAATGCCAGCCAATTGGCATCGCATTCATTACCCAGCATAAGCGACGATGAAAGAAAGCAGAGATGCTTCCACGTGATTGGTTCTTCCCTCAATCACCCAAGTTCCCCACACTGAGTGACGCTATAAAAGGACATTCCGTGTTCAGAGAAGCTCATTCCCTGGTCGACCGTCAAAGCGAACAGTTCGGCTTCCCTTCGATCTGAGTTGGGCCCCACCAGTGGTAATCTAATTCAGATATCGTTGCTGCAATACAGCCCGAAACTAAACGTGATCGGCACTGGGGACCATTGGAAGCCGATGAAAGGGACCATTGGAAGACTTGGAAGCCGTTTGGATGCTGCCGATAGTATTTTGTGTAGGTATAATGTGTCGTGTGTGCGTGTGTATGTGTGTGTGTGAGTAGCGTGTGCGTGTGTGTATTTTGTGTGTGTGAGTAGTTTGTGTGTGTGTCTGAGTAGCTTGTGTGTATGTGTGTGTGTGTGAGAGAGAGAAGCGTGTACGTGTGTGTGTATGAGAAGCGTGTGCGTGCGTGTGTGTGAGAAGCGTGCGTGTGTGTGTGTGAGAAGCGTGTGCGTGCGTGCGTGTGAGAAGCGTGTGCGTGTGTGTCTGTATGTGTGTATGTGTGTATATGTGTGTGTCTGTGTTTGTCTCTATGTCTGTGTCTGTGTGTGTGAGAGTAGCGTTAGCGTGTGTGTCTGTATGTGTGTGTATATGTATGTATGTGTGTCTGTGTGTGTGTATGTATTTGTGTGTATGTATGTGTGTGTGACTGTGTTTGTGTCTGTGCCTGTGTGTGTCTGTGTGTGTGTGTGTGTGTGTGTAAGTACGGTGGGTGTGTCTGAGGAGCGTGTGCTTGTGAGTAGTGTGTGTGTATATAGCGTGTGTGTGTATAACGTGTATATGTGTATAACATGTGTGTGCAAAAAAGCATTAATCCGAGGTAAATTTATTTATGACAGAACTGCCGGTACCCGCATAACTGTCCCATAATGATTTTTGTCACTTTTGAGTTATCATCGGGAATCGACTTAACTGTTATCATATTTTCCGAAAAAAAATCTGAAATTGATACTTTTGTATGGAAAAAATACCAAGTTGTGTTTGTCCCATATCGAAAGTACCCGCATTACAGTCCCACTGCATAGTGGTACAAACTGCGAACATATAATTTTGCCAGATTAGTGTATATCGGATAACATTAAGCATATAAAAGTATGTCATTCAATTAACTATAATAATGTTGTTTTTCTGTAGTACAATCTACGTTGCCAGTGATACTGCTGGTTGCTGGTTGAATTTATATGTGATGCGACAAAATATGCGAGTACTTTTGAAATGTACCCGCATATTTTGTCCCATATTGTTTTTTCTCTCGAATTATGTAACGTAAAACCAATTCCATCCATGGTTTTTTGTTCTCAATGTTAAACTTATGGTGCCATGAAACTGTTCTGGTAATTGGTTTTGGATGAAATTGCTTAAAATAGCTGAAAATCAGAAAATTCACCGATAATATCAAATCGCCGTTTTCTCAACATGTTGTTTTTCATTATGGGACAGTTCTCCGGGTACCGGCAGAGAATACTTTTATAGGCAACAAGTTTATTATTCTTCCTATTAGTTTGTATGCTTTTGTGAAGTGTTCATAGATTGTTTTGTATGGTATTTGTACGTTTGGTGTGTTTTATATACTATGGCTATGGCAGAATTAAATCTTTACACCCACCATAGTCCCACGTCAAGCCTACGTTTGTGCACTCAAGCACATACCCTTTAACTTTTTTTTGTCCAAAAAATAACACTCAATCCGATTTCCGACCGGATTTCTTCATAATCCGCGGTCTATGCGCACTCGCGACGCGATTTATCGTGAGCAACGTGTTAGTTCGATGTAGTTTAATTGCACATGTAATGAAGAATGACAAAATGTGTTAAAGGATTGCATCAGCCAATTTTTGAAACAAACAGTGTTGGTTTTCTGTCGAGGTAGACCGGAGTGAGCCACGCAATACGAGGGGCGCATGAATGATGACGGCATATGGTGTACATATTTTCTAACACACTTCTCGTCTGTAATGAGGATGAATACCTCGGATCACCTTAACCGTAGAGGTGGGCAATCCGCTCACGAACTGATCTAAAGAGCTGGTTCTTCAAAGTGAGTGAGTGATCTATCGCTCTTTTTTAAAGAGCGGTGACTCACCCCTTCCTTCAAGCAAAAAGCTGAAGCTGATTATGTTGATCAGACACCGCAAGCGACAGTCATATGAATGTTTTACACCCCAAGCGCAAAGCGGCGTGCAACACTGCAATAGAACTCCCAGAAAATAGCTGCCGCCGGCTGCCTGCATAACCATCCACCAGCCGCGGGAATAAAAAATGAAATCTTCTTACCACAGTTCACACACAGCGTACGGGCTGGCGCACGCCGGGACACACACGAAAAGTGGAACAAAAAGAGCGAAAGAACTGGTTCACTGATCTTTTGAATCAATGCAGACAATCCGCTCGTGAACTGATCAGAAAATCAGTTCTTTAAAAGATCGAAATCTTCTGATCGCGAGCGGATTGCCTGCGAGCTGAACAAAAGAGCCATCGGAAGAACCAGTTCTTTTGAGAGCGAAAGATTTCGCTCTTTCAAAGAACTGAGTCTTTTGGATTGCCAGAAGGTCAGTGAATCAGTTCTTTCGTTCTTTTCGTTCCACATTCGTGTGCGTACTCGGCGTTAGCCAACCCGTGTACCTGTGTATGGACTGTTGCAAGTTGTTTTTTTTTTGCATGCTCTTGCGACAAGCTGGTGGCTGGGTGATGAGAAATGCAGGTTATGCATATCAGGGCAGACGTTTGGTGGCAGCTTGTTTCTGGGAGTTCTATTGTAGTTTTGCGCGCGACCTTGCGCTTGGCTAATCGGGTGTAAGGCTTTCACCTGGCTTTCGCTTGCGGTGTCGGATAATAGCTACACTGATAAAAACCAAAAATTATGTAGGAACGAAAAGAGCGAGTGAGCTGTTAAAAAGAACTAGTTCATCTTAGTGAGCGAAACCGCTCTGATCCGCTCACTATAGTGAACCATTTTTCCCACCTCTACTTAACCGGCATGAAAAGGGCCTTTTCTCATTCGAGAGGCTTAAACTCGTTAGGGGTGAACTCCGGTATCAACGTACGGATAAGATGAGTACTGTGCGGGAGTTGAAATTTGCTAGTGGTATGATTTATTTGGTATCAGATCAAAAGTTTATACACAAAATTTACTGAGTGGAATCTTACGTACTTTGCCTACGTACAGTACAAAGAATGAAATAGAAGATTTGCGAATCTTCACGACAAAACGAAAAAGGAACGTGACAGAATTTCCACTCGCCTAATCAGGTCAAATTTGCCTACCCTTTAACCCTTCCCAACTATATGAGTTGCTGAATGACTATACTGTCTAGTTTTAAATAATGCGTTTGTTACAGTTTTCCTAATTTCGATCTTGCATACTTGCGATCCTCCCAACCCATCCAGCTGATCTCGAGGCACGATGCTGGCCTAACAGGCCGGTTACAGTTTCGAGTCCCGGCTCGGGAGAGACCGTTAGTGTCAGTAGTATCGTAGCGCTAAACCCGATTCTCCTGTACACTGAAACAGTTTGTGTATAAGTGAACAGAAGGTCGAGTTCCGAATCGGGATGTAGCACCAAACGTTTTGCTTTGCTTGGCTTCTTGTGACCAGGCAAAAGCTTTATTCGAAGCCACTGCTATGGACAAAGATGGACTAATTTTAATTATCTTGCGAAGAGTTGCGAGAGTTGAATGTGATATATTTATAAGCATATCTGTTACACAATTCAAATTTGATGATTGCACAGCTGATATGAAATCCTCTCATATTTTTATAAGCATAGTCGTAGCCAAGAGGTGTAGAGGGAAACACCCTTTCTTCGGTTTTTGATATAAGTGCAGAATTTAAGTGATTTGATTCGATGATCTGTTGTGCCTTTTCCATTTTTAAAATATTATCATAGTTGGTAATCATTTAATAAAAAAATAAAAATTTTCATTTCTTCTGTTCACAAATATCAGTTTCAATTCAGCTTTTAAAGTTTTAAGTAGCTTACCTTTGATTTCGTCACCGAAACTTATTTGATTTCGTTTTTTTCTTTTGCAGATTCCGATTCGCTTCGATCTAAGCAGTTACACACGTGCAGTGAGTGCCACCGGCAATTTTGCTCAATGAACGCAATGAAACGACACAAGTTGGCCAAACACGGTGACAACAAAGTATCCTACAGCTGTGTCATGTGCAACGCCGTCTTCAAAACCAAGTGGTCTTTGTCTACGCATAAGAGCAAATATCACCGGGACAAGGTGATGGTACTGCCGATCAAATCAGACGTTTCTACGGAAAGCTCACCGTCTACACCGACAACGACAGTCGCGGCGTCTGCGACGCCTGTCACACCGACCAGTACGACAACGGCGTTGACCGTGCGCAAACTCGGTCACCTCACTCCAACTGGCACCCGGAAGACCATCGCAATTAGCTCCGGCGGGACACCATGAGATCCGCGAACTCCGGTTGCCGCTGCTGCAGTGCGTAAGCAGCAACCGGAAGTAAGAAAAGAAAAACCAGAATAAATGCTGTAAAGCACGGATTGTACAAACATCTGAATCCAGCCGGAAGTTCGTGCGCTTTATTTTGTAATTTTTATATAGTTTTTTGTTTTAAAAAAATTTTGCAATGCGGTATATAGCCGCATTACTTTTATTAAGTATATGCAATGTCGAGTAAAGAGTAAAAATCAATCTCATCTAGGCATAAAATTCGACTGTTGATGATTGCGCCAATTTAGGTTTCAATAGATTTTAATTTTGATGTAAACAACTATTTGTTAGAGCGAAGTTAGGCGCTTTCTTCTGCAAGCCGTATAATATTGGTAAGGTTTTGTTTTAAATTGTGAGTTATAATAGTTGTCATAAAAGAAAAGAGAAAAAAACTGTGTGTAGCAAAAATAATCGCCTATTTTAAGTCGATACTAAGGTAGCAAACTGTTTATAAGTAAAAAGCTTTTTCCTATCATGCGTAAAATAGAAGAGACGTTGTATTGATCTGAAAGAAACCAAACAACTAGCAACAAAGCTAAACAATTAGTAGTTAGAATAACAAAAAAAAGTTGGTTTACCAAACGTTCCTAAGAATCGCAATTGAAACTTCTGTGTTATCTTTTTTGTTTAATGAAGATAGAAAATTAAATTTGTGTAATGAAGATAGAAAATGAAATTAACTGAAAATATGATTGAAGAAACTACGAAAAATATAGTTCAGCAGGTGGGAACTATATTTTTCGTAGTTTCTACAATCATATTTTCAGTTAGTTTAATTTTCTATCTTCATTACTACATTTACTCCTTAAACAAAAATTAAAAATAGCATGACTTTGCTTAGAGTCGAAAAAAGAAAGGTAACTTTTGTATTATCTTGTATGATGCTTTTATTTGTCGCACAGATTTAACGGTTAACACCAAAAAATAAGTTTTTTCATTATATTTGGGTAATGTTTAATTTTTCACTCATCTTATTTGTCGACGAATAAGATAACGGGTAGTACCAAGGCGATAAGGCTGACGCAAACACAAAATAAATAGATTAATAAAACTGATTACTCTGGTCGACACATTCGAATTTCGTTAAATTTATGAAAAAAAAAGGATCCTGTGGTAATCAGGTGCAAACAAGCAAACACTATGAATAGTATTTTGAAATTAGTCCGTTATTGTCACAGCGTAGATTATCTATATAAATGAAGGTGCTTGGAATAGTGGCCCGTCATGACAACATGCCCAACAAAGTAGAATACATGTTTGAGCCTAATATACTGTTTTTTTTTCATAAATTCGACTAGAAGTGATCAGTCAAAACATAAAATTGCGCGTTCAGCCTTATTGGAAAAAAGTATAATAGGTAGTTAAAATATCATCAATTACATTACATATAGAATGTTTGAGGTCGATTTTTTCTAATAGTGGTTAGGTCAGTATGTGGTTATTTAGTTGCTAAGCTTTCTTTTTTTTCTATTTTTCTTCTACCAGTTTTCATAAAATGTAGACAACACGGAACTCAACGTACAGCATAATACGATGGTGTTTAGTAAAATAAAACTTGCTAGACGTATTTAATACAAGCTATAGCCGGAACAGCGGGCATCAGAATATCGCCGAGCAACGAAAACAGTTCAGCCGTTAGCACGCTGGTGGGTTGAAATTTGCTCTCCGTGGTTGGGTTTGACTGAATCTAACCGAAGTTGCAGCATGAGTTTGTCTTTTTAGCCGTTTTGTAGAATGCTTTGCTTTGTATTGAAAGCGATTCGGATTTGTAGACCAAATCATCCAGTTTTTCACCGCGCTCCAGAACGGCCTCTATCGTGTTGCGAAGAATTATTTTCGTCTCGTCCAAATCCTCTTGCATTTTAGTTAGAGAATCGGCTTCGCGCGGATCTTGGTATTTTGTCAGTAAAGCTGGCAGCGTAGAAAAATCGATTGAGGATTCACTAGCGGAAGGCCACTGTTCCTTGCTAATTTTTGCACTAAAATCGTCAAGCACTTTAGTAAGTAAAGTGTGCGCCACACGATGCGGGTACTCGTGATCAGATATCAGCACCGCGCCCAAATTATCCGCTCGGACGTATACGTGACACATGTACACATCCTGTTTCACTGACTGACGTGTAGCCGCCTGTGTGCGTTCGACGAGTGTTTTGCTGGCAAAGCTAAAAAAATTCACTTTTGAAATTGAAATTTTATTTAGAATTTGAGAGCACTTACCTTATGAATTCCTGAACCGATCCTCGTTGGAAAAAGGAAAAACTCTGCAAATCGTAAGCTGATTTTAGCAGACGAGCCTCACTTGGTGCTTTGTAGAAAACACTCATAGCGTACAGCTTGACCATTTTGCTAAAAAATCTACGTCGATTATTTGTCCTGAATGTTCTAAGGTTAACGGATTAATCAATATTAGAAGGCGACCAGACGTCTGGTCTTTGTTTATAATGCTCTCCTACGCACTTTTTGCTTTTCTGAAATCAATAATCAAATCACCCTTGTTACCATAACTAACTCTAAAAACTAAATAGTTATAATACGTACTTTAGTGCAGCACAAAAAAGCGTGGAACGGTAATGTACGGAGTGATTTTTAGTTTAGAAAACTGGTTTGAATGTACATTGATATCAAAGCAAAGGAAAAAAACTTTCAATCTCTTTGGTTAGTAACATGCATCTGTTCTGTTTTGCCTAGGATGCTGATAGCTGATTTCTAATCAGAGATGCCAGATGTTTTTGAAAAATGTCTGCAACTGCTCGAAAAACCGGAAAATTTTGCTCGAAATCTGAAAAAATTCTATCCGTGATCCGAAAAAATTTTACTCGCGCAGGCAAAAGTATGTAAAAATCTGCACACAATTTAAAAAAAATCTTCGCAAATATAAGAAGACTCTGACAATAATCTGCAGAAACCGTGGAAAAACAGCAAATATCTGCAAATCAATGAATATCTGCACACGGACTTCAAAAATCTGCGTTTTGCAGACAAATCTGCACATTTGGTATCCCTGTTTCTAATTCGAGTCTTCGATTTGACAGATAGCGTTCAAATAAAAAAATACTACAGTCAAAGGCGTCCGTAAAGTGGGGGCCTCGCAGAACTTTAATCCAAGGGGATGACATCATGCTATCCCTTTCTAAGGGCATTCTTAACAGTGCGCTTCTATCCAGCTTTTTACGCACCATAATGGCGGGTGCTATAATGCGCGTTCGTAATTTGTGAACCTCTCTGCTTACGTCAGATTTGTGATTTCTGCAGTTTTGGCAACGTTCATGTTGCCAGATTTATTGTTTTTCGTGCGAAATACATGAAGAGTCAAACTGACGCAAGCAGAGTTGTCAAAAGGGTAGGTAACATATTACGAATTTTCCATTATAGCGTCAGCCATTATGGCGCGTGAAAAGCTGGATAACCTGTTTGATATTGTGCATGCAGAGAAAAATCGGAAGCGACGAGTCGCTCGTCTGACAAGGATTTCCAGCGAATTCAACAACAACAACAATTGATTCAACATAAAATGTCCCGAAATGTGCCACTGTAATATTTTCTAATAGTTTTGAATGTGTTCTAGTCGCAAAACTATTTAATCAAAGAACATTAAAACTGCATTGTACTGTGCGAGAAATAATCATACAAAATGACATCGCTGGAAATCTTCGCGTCGCTGGACTCACCAGCGAATTGCAGAGTAGTGCTGCAGCGACAATAGCGCTCTATCATCACTTCATACCGTACCGGTCGCTGCTAAACGCGCTAGAGAAATAGTAGCCGGGCCTCCGGGAAGCATCATGCTCTCAAATTTGACAGCCCGGTAACAGCGCTGCTAAAGGTTTATGCTGGATGAAACGTCAAACAGAGACGATAGCAACGACCGGTGTGAAAACGGGTGAGTGCGTAAAATAGCCGCGCTGTACACAGTCACCATAACAACTTAAATAGTAGCGCACTGTTAAGGATGCATTAATGTGAGAATGAAGAGTTCTTCCCGCATCCATTTCAAGTTAAATGGAATTTTTGCTGGACTTTCTTCATATCTGTCAGGGGGACCGCGGAACGTTGAGATGTTGGCTACGCAGTAAATATATGAGATTTGACAGCCATAGCCTAACAAGGAAAGGATAAAAAGTGTGTAAGAAAATTGTGCGCAAAAATATACCCTCCGAAATAAACCCCTTGTCATACTGAATGGTAAAGTAAACTGTGATGTCGCTACCGTCGCCGTAGAGCGAACGGCATTCATACTGTTTGTTCGTCGCTTGTTTGTCTGTTCTCTGTGGTTTAATCACTAAGCTTAATAGTCTGGCGAATAAGAAATTTGGCTCGAAATGAATACCCGAAAATCAAAAGGCCGAGTTTCGGATGGCCAGATACAATGAAAAACACTAAATTTTGCCAGGCTGTTAATCAATTCAGTTTACCTTTTCATTTTGTTCTTCAGTTCTAAGTGAAGAAGTTCGATTGTCATCATTGTTTGGTTTCTGAGAGCAGAATATATATTAGCCCAAAAGTCGATACCAGGGATACCAAATGTGCAGATTTGTCTGCAAAACGCAGATTTTTGGAGTCCGCGGCAGATATTTATTGATTTGCAGATATTTGCAGTTTTTCCAGGGTTTCTGTAGATTTTTGTCAGAGTCTCCTTATATTTGCGCAGATTTTGTTAAATTGTGCGCAGATATTTACAGACTTTTGCCTGCGCGAGCGAAATTTTTTCGGATCACGGATAGAATTTTTTCAGATTTCGAGCAAATTTTTCCGGTTTTTCGAGCAGTTGCAGACATTTTTCAAAAACATCTAGCATCTCTGATTACTACACTTGCCAGATGCTTTTGGACAATTATTACAACAGCTCGAAGTAAAGCTACTCGAAAAACGGGAAACGATCATGCAAAATCACCTCTATGATATCCCGCCATATTTCACCCCCATGATGTCCCGCCATCAACTAAGGTGAGTCGTATGACGCTGGAGGGATCGAAATCGTGCGTGCGGATAGCTCGGAGTTTTTGAGCGTAAAGTTCAGCAATCTATACTTGGCGGTAAACTAGAAGATGGAGTGTGGCGCAGACGCATGAACCATGAGTTGTGCCAGGTGTACAAACATGCTGATAAAGTGAATGTAATACAGCGGGGCAGGCTTCAGTGGGCTAGATATGTAGCCAGAATGCCTGACAGGAGAGCTGCCAAAACTATCTTCAGTAGAGAACCAGGAAGAGGCCGTCGATTCCGTGGTAGGCCTCGCACGCGGTGGATGTGCGCGGTGGAAGAAGATGCACCCAGGACAGAAGAAGCTGGACATCTCTAATTCGTTCGGCTCTAGACCCGTGAACGGTCCGTTAGCCAACAAAGTAAAGTAAGTAAGATGTCCCACCATCTCAACGTATGCTCAAACGCAGTGGTGCTCACCATTCCGCTAATTCGCTAATTAGCAACGCTAAAATTCAGTTAGCGATTTAGCGATTTCGTTAATTGTTGAGCTGGTCAGCGAAACTGTTAGCGTCGCTAAAATTTTGGCCTTCGAAACGCTAATCGCTAATTCGCTAAAGTTTGTAGAGAAGCGACAATAGAAATATTTTAGAAAAACTGTGAATTGCTGATAGCGTACGTAATTTGCTTCGAAAGATGAACATACTTTACTGCGAAAGTTACTTATGTCATTTTTTTTATCCTAGAATGGAGTTCCAGTTATCGTACAAGCCACAGGAGCATTTTGAAGAACAAGCACAAGGTCTAGATTAAATTTTCGACACACCAAGAACTTTGGTAAATTGCAATGCGCTTGAAATTATGACAACTTTGGTTTTACTTTTTCGATTCAGATAATAATTGAATTTTGATGAAAACATTCCTAACAGTATCTATTTTCAATGCAAGCTAAATAACTTTTGTTATTCTTGTTTTTACGAAATCAAATATGAATACCGTTTCGTGAACCTCTTACTGTAAATAGCTTTAAAAAGTAATTGTTTTCGTTTGTTTAACCAAAACAGATCAAAGTGGTCCAAATCTTACAAAACACGAGCAATAAATATAGCGATATGACTATTTACATATTAAAAAGTTAGCGATTAGCGAAAGTTCCGCTAATGTGGGTTTAGCGTTTAGCGAGCTAAATTTTTCGGTTTTTGGTTAGCGGTGCCCACCACTGCTTAAACGAGATAGCTGTCAACGCCACTTTTCATACACCTAAGCTGACAGCTGACAGCGAGCACAAATGAATTTGAGAGTACATGAGTTCACTGTTATTGACTGTTACTCGGTATTAGCAATACTCAGAGGGAGAGATATGCGGAGACAATGTTGTGAGCCGAACGAACAAGTCAAAATCCGTGCCAAACGTACAAGAAAGGTAACACCGCAGACAGACGTCCAAGCTGAGTTCCAAACTTGTGCAAAGATTTCTGTAGTAGCAATTCGTAACCAGATAGCGCTACCAGTGACGCCAGCCTCATACACCAGCGAAAGAAAATGTATTGTACCGATAAGGTCACCAGGCGGCGCTAGTATACAAGTGATTTATAACGCAATTCTCTCTGAAATTTTACACGGATTTTTCGATCAATTTTGTTCTTACTGGAACGTCTGTCTCTGGTGGTTTGGTTTAAAATTAGTTTATTTGACACGGCACGATACATTTTCTGTTTTACTGAGCCAAGTACAATTCGTATTAATTCTACGTTAGCAGGGAAAAGAGGGAGGCCTTTTTTATTCTCGCGGCCGACTACGAGCTAGTGGGGATTTAAGGTGAGAGGAGGGGAGATACAATTTTGACTTAAAACTATTTTGGAACTTTGTTTTTCAACTGGTAGGGCAATTGTATTCTTGTTTGTTGTGGGTTCAAAATATTTGTGTAAGAACAGATGCGGGCTCTTCGTTTCCGTGTCTTCAGCATAGTATATTTGTATCCTTAATCTGACAAATAGACAAAGAAAATTTTAAATTTTAATGTCAGCGTTTTTCAGAAAGCAGTATAGCTGTGTCATGTACTGAGGATCACCGCTTCCCAGAATGTCTCTAACGGGTACGTTCGGTTGTTTTCCTCGGGCCCGAAGGGAATCTATAAGCTCGGACCTAACACCACAGTATTCGGTACACGACCAAACAACATGCTCGATGTCATGGTAGCCATCGCCACAAACGCAGTGATTACTGTCTACAAGCCCTATACGAAAGAGATGCGTGTTTAACGTGTAGTGATTGGATATAAGTCTGGACATCACGCGAATAAAGTCCCGACCGACATCCAACCCCTTGAACCATGCTTTCGTCGATACCTTAGGAAAAATGGAATGTAGCCACCATCCCAGTTCATCTTAGTTCCATGATGATTGCCAACTGTTGAGTGTTCTCTGACGCAAAATGCTATAAAATTCATCATAAGCAAATGGTCTTTCATAAATATCGCCATCAATAGCACCCACCTTAGCTAAAGAGTCAGCTTTTTCATTACCCGGAATCGAGCAATGAGAAGGGACCCACGCTAAGATAACCCGGTAATTTTTATCTGTTAAAGTACTTAAAAACCGCCGTATTTTCCCCAGGAAATACGGGGTGTGCTTCACAGGCTTCATTGATCGCAGAGCCTCAATGGCACTGAGACTATCTGTGAAGATGAAGAAGTGGTCTATGGGCAGAGTTTCGATGATCCCAAGAGAGTACTGAATAGCAGCAAGTTCTGCGACGTACACGGAAGCAGGAGCATCGAGTTTGTAAGAGGCGGTAAAATTTTCATGATAAACACCGAAGCCAGTGGACTCATCTAGATTAGATCCGTCAGTGTAAAACCTTTTATCATAACTAACATGTTTAAACTTATTGGAAAAAATCTTAGGGATCTCTTGGGGTCGCAATTGATCCGGGATACAAGAAATGTCTTGTTTCATGGTGGTGTCGAAGAATATAGCATTATTGGAAGTATCTAAAAGTGCGACATTGGAGGAATCGTATGAAGAAGGATTAATATCTTGAGCCATATAGTCAAAATATAAAGTCATAAATCTGGATTGAGATTGAAGGTCGACCAACCTCTCGAAATTTTCAATTACTAATGGGTTCATAACTGTGCATCGAATTAGCAACCGGAAAGAGAGATTCCAAAAACGATGTTTCAACGGAAGAATACCCGCTAACACTTCAAGACTCATCGTATGGGTCGACTGCATGCAACCCAAGGCAATACGCAAACAACGATATTGTATTCTCTCTAATTTTATAATGTGCGTGTTCGCGGCGGAGCGAAAGCAGAAACAGCCGTACTCAAGAACTGACAATATCATTGTTTGGCATAACCTTAGAAGGTCTCCTGGGTGGGCACCCCACCAGGTTCCGGTAATCGTACGAAGAAAATTATTCCTTTGTTGGCATTTTCGTGTCAGATACCTAATATGACAAGCCCAGGTGCATTTAGAGTCGAACCAGACCCCGAGATATTTAGCGACTAAAACCTGAGAGATCGTTTTACCCGTTAGTAGGAGCTGCAGCTAAGCTGGGTTATGCTTCCTAAAAAAAAACGACCAACTCAGTTTTCTCCGGAGAGAATTCGATACCCAGCTTAAGAGCCCATTCAGACAAATTGTCTAAGGTATCTTGCAATGGTCCTTGCAGATCGCTAGCCTCGCTACCAGTAATGGATACAACGCTATCGTCTGCAAGTTGCCTTAGCGTGCATGAATTTGCAAGACAATCATCGATGTCATTGACGTAAAAATTATATAAGAGAGGACTTAAACATAAGCCCTGGGGAAGGCCCATGTAACTAATTCGGGAAGTTGTCGAATCGCCATGTGAGAAATACATATGCTTTTCTGACAGCAAATTGAGCAAAAAGCTATTCAAATTTGGTGAAAGTCCCTGCGAATGAAGTTTCGCGCTTAAAACTTCTACAGAGACAGAGTCAAAAGCCCCCTTAATATCCAAGAACGCAGAAGCCATTTGCTCTTTTCGAGCAAATGCGAGTTGAATTTCAGTAGAAAGCAACGCTAGGCAATCGTTCGTCCCTTTGCCCCGGCGAAAGCCAAATTGAGTATCTGAAAGTAAACCGTTTGTTTCGACCCATTTGTCTAACCGTAAGAGGATCATTTTCTCCATTAATTTCCGGAGGCAAGAGAGCATCGCAATCGGCCTATATGAATTGTGATCAGGGGCAGGTTTCCCGGGTTTCCGAATAGCAATGACTTTTACATCCCTCCAGTCATGCGGAACACTATTCAGCTCAAGAAACTTGTTGAACAAATTCAACAAGCGTCTTTTTGCAGAGTCGGGTAGATTCTTCAACAGGTTGAATTTTATTCTATCTAACCCTGGAGCCTTATTGTTGCACGACAGGAGAGCCATTGAAAATTCCAACATCGAAAATGGAGGCTCTTCCGTAGTTACTAAAAACGCGTCGCGAAAGGTTTTCTGTTCCGGTACAGAGTCCGGACAGACCTTTTTGGCAAAATCGAGTATCCAGCGATCTGAATACTCCTCACTCTCATTCGAAACGTCACGGTTCCGCATGCGCCTGGCGGTATCCCAAAGAGTGCTCATCGCTGTTTCCCTCGACAACGCGTTTACGAACCGCCGCCAGTACCCGAGTTTTTTCGCCTTTACTAAGCTCTTCGTCTGCCTACCCAGTGCCTCGTACTTTCGAAGTGGGTTGACAGTGCCGTACTCCCGGTAGTCCTTATACGCCGCGGACCTTTGCGCGTACAACTAAGAGCACTCTTTGTCCCACCATTTGTTGGGAGGGCGCTGTCTAATCGTTACCCCGGGTATCGGTTTCGTCTGAGCTTGAGTCGCGGCGTCGATTATCAAGCCAGCTAAGAACGCGTATTTTTCCTCCGGAGGAAGTTCCTCGTGAGTCTCGATAGATTCCGCTATAATAGACTCATAACGCTTCCAATCAATATTACGTGTAAGGTCGTAGGAAATATTGATTGGGTTCGGGGGAGTTGAACCATTAGCAATTGATATAACGATTGGAAGATGATCACTACCGTGGGGATCGTTGATTACTTTCCACTGGCAATCTAACGCTAGTGATGTCGAGCAGAGGGATAGGTCAAGCACGCTTTCACGTGCTGGAGGATTAGGTACACGTGTCGCTTCCCCAGTATTCAAAAGTGTCATATTGAAGTCGTCGATCAAGTTACAAATTAAAGAAGATCGGTTGTCGTCGTACAGCGACCTCCATAGCGAACAGTGAGAGTTAAAATCTCCCAAAATCATAAAAGGTGCGGGAAGCAATTCTGCTATATCAAGGAGTTGCTTCTGTTCAATCCTCGCGGATGGAGGAATCTATAACGAAACAAGGCATAGGTCTTTTCCATTCATATTTGTTTGAATAGCAACAACTTCAATATTCGAGATCAAGGGGAGGTCGATTCTGAAAAAAGAATAGCACTTTTTGATCCCTAAAAGTACCCCTCCACCGTGTGAGTCTCGATCTCGACGAATGATGTTAAATTCGTGGAAATTAAGTTGATCATTTGAATTGAGAAAAGTTTCACAGAGCGCGAACGCATCACAATTGTATGTGTTTATCAAATGTGAAAATAAATCAAATTTGGGGATGATACTTCTGCAGTTCCACTGTAACACAGTGACAAAATTCCTAACCTCTTTCGACGTATTAGTCATCGAAAGATACGATAGCTGAAATGAGGGGCCAAGTTGCTGTGAGTTGCTTCAAAAAGGTTTTCACTGTAGGGAGAAGGGCAAGAAGAATGTTTTGAAGGGGATCTGGTATGTTGAATGTTTTAAATATCCAGTCCACAATATCAGAGAATTTTATTAACCCTGTTTCTTTTATGTCTTCTGATCGAGAAATGGGTGCACAAGGGGTTTTTGATGCCCCAGGAAGCGGTGAGTACTCCTGGTTTGATTTGAAATTAAAACCGGGGGGTACTTGCTTCGGTTCTTCTTCACCGCTTCCTTTTTGTGTTGTCTTATTGGTCATTCCGCTAGGGGTTATCTTACGACCTTTGCGAGAAAGATTAGGAGAGTTGAGCATTCTCCTCTTCCTAGATCCCTCTGGCAAGGCATAAGAACACCCTTCGACGGGATCGTCAGATGTACCCTCATCGGTTGGCAAAAAGGAAAAGATGTTTCCTGTCGAGGGTGGCTCAGCCCTCTTAAGCATTTATGCAAAAGAGCGCTTTGATCGTTTCTTAAGGGAACGCTTAATTTTTTCCTCGCGCTGTTTGTACGTGGGACACGCCGAAAGGTCATGCCGATTTCCCTCGCAGTAAAGGCATTTTTAAGTATCCTCACTGCAAGCGGTCTCAGCATGATTGCCTCCGCACTTGCTGCAGCGTGCCTTGTTGCAGCAGTAGGTGGCTGTATGGCCTAACTGCTTGCAATTTTGGCAATGCATGACCCGCGGTACAAACAGGCGTACAGGCAGACGAACCCTGTCCAAAGCTATGTAGCTCGGCAGTGCGGATCCGGCGAATGTCACCCGGAAGGAATCCGAAGGGAGGAATTTCTTCTTCCCTTCTTCGATGGATACTGAATGCAATTGCTTGACATCCAGTATCTTTACATTTTGAATCAGGGGGTTCTTGAAACAGCTGTAGCGCTAGCTAGAGCTCTACCAGGACCTGTGATCACTTAGAAATGAAACACACGAAGTCCTGTACGCGAACATTCCATTCGCGGAATCACCTCTTTTGGATGATAGATAAAGATGATTGATTTTATTAAGTTACAATTTTGCCTAAATATTAACCTGTGTAACTCAGAGCGGTGAGACTCTTCTCCTCCGACCTGAGTTATCGCCTATCTAGCGGTTCTATTCTAACCTATAGTATTTATTACTCTGTTTCGTTTTCGAGTTGAATTTTAGTACATATATTCGACTATTTGCTGAGAACATTAGGGCGCATGCGAGAGCGCGTATTTACTCTGAACCGCGCGCATTTACTCAGAACCGCGCGCAACCGTGAGCGACCGTGAGTGGCGCTGTGAGTGAGGTTGTGCCTCCGGCTTCTGTTTCGCTTATAGTTAAATTGAAAAGGTAAATATTGTGTGGCATGCTCGTTAGGTTATTTACATTTCGTAAGCCACCGATCGTTCGACGCTTTATAACTAGGACGCGTGGTTATTGATTTTCAACGACTCATAATGAGGATGTTTTGTTCTGTCCGGTTGAGTTTATAATACAAAAATGCCTTGATGTCGTTCTGTTCAGCCAACAATTCATAATAAGGATGCTCTAGAATGCTATGTTATTGTAACTTGGTTTTTTGCGAGTTAAGTAAGCTCTTCTGCAAGCTAATGCTCTAGTTTATGTTAAAATGGTTTTGATTCCCTACAGTATTGAGTAAGCTCGGCAGCAAACTATGGTTTTTAGCCTGAATTCTGATGCATCGTGACGGAACATTGGGTAATCTTCGCGGGGTGTGACGTCACACAGCCAACCCCGTGACGCATCGCCAACCCCCGTCATCGACCGTGAGGCTTCCTTCGGTAACCACACCGTCGATCTCCACGTCCTTGGCAGGGATCTACACGCGGTACTCCCTTGTGAAGAGCTCGTAGCTAGCAATTTCGTTTGCTTGCTTCAAGCTACTCACGACAACTCGCAGTTTGTTCGGCCTCACCTTCGTAATCTCGGTTACGGCTGGAAACTGTTTTGCCAGGTCTTTGCCTATTTGAATTATATTCAAAGGTTTTCTTATGGGCCGGAAGTAAACAACGTAGGGACCGCTAGCGGCATCTGGGTAAGCTTTTACCCGTATTTCCGGTACCTTTGGTGCAGGGCTAGGTAGCGGGGATGGTACAGGGGAAGGTAAGGGAGAACTGCTGAGGGAAATTTCAATTTCTTCCCCATTTGTTTCCACATCCAGGAAAAGTTGCACCTGCATGTCGTCCGTTTTGCGGGAGCGTTACGCTCTACCGCACACAAACGATAAATATTCGAATGTGTGGGGGGGATCAAATAGTTGGAATTAAATTTTAAAAACAATATTTCAAACTACAATGGATCAAATAAAAAAAAGACAGTAATACTAATAATAATAACAATAGTAATAATACTAATACTAATAATAATAATAATAATAATAATAATAATAATAATAATAGTAATAATAATAATAATAATAATAATAATAATAATAATAATAATAATAATAATAATAATAATAATAATAATAATAATAATAATAATAATAATAATAATAATAATAATAATAATAATAATAATAACAATAATAATAATAATAATATTGATAGTAATAATATTAATAATGATAATAATTCTAAAGTGAATACTTCACCGAACGTCTAAGTCACGACCTCTCGGCTGCTAGTAGGATCAATCTGGAAGTGTGTCTCCGCAGAACAAACAATGACGATCCAGCTTCGTGTTGTAACACAGTGGCCGTGGTCTTGTAGATGCTACTTGTTGTTGATTTCCACTCGCTCGATCGTATGGTGGTCCGTGCTGCTAGCGGGGTAACAGCGGTGCGGGGGAATTATTCTTGCTGATATATCAGCTGCGTATCGGATCACTGGCGGGGTAGCCTGCCCCTACCAGTGTGCAGAAGATGTTTCTGCCGATATACTGCAGCCTATTGTTATCGCACTGCACAAGAACTAACCGACAAAAAAAAAACACCCGTGCGACTCGTGTATTGTTATTTTGCGAATTAAGCAGAGCTGAACAATTTGCGTCTAATCGAGACGAAAGCAAAACAACGAATGTCTGTCTCTGGTGTAATACTATCGAAATATTTCTCATGAAAATAAAGGTGTCTAGCCCCTAGGCGACGTCCTTCACATACCCTCCCAAACAAAAAAAAAAAGATCTTGGAGAACAGATCGGTATTTTTTGTTGCCATTGCTTAGCCTTGATTTCAACTAATACTTTATGAATAAGATTCAACTTTTCAAGGAAGAAATATACAATATTTAAGAACTGAACAAATTTTGAGCTCCCTAATTTACGCGTGCACATCTGCAGCTTTACCGGCTTTACCTTTCATTCCGAATGTCATATTTAGAGCAAGCCCACCAGTGGCTAAATTGAAGTTTCTAAAGCTAGTTTGGCAACTCCCACCATAACGCGGCAACCGCACCGGGCGTTGCTATGTTGGTTTGGGAAATAGCAATCCCACCTCGGGTAGTAGCGAGTTATTAAATTTGGCAACGCGATAGCAACGTACCGCATCGTTGCTATTTGATGAATAATGTCAAACTGTTGTTTGTTTTGTTGTGCTCGATAGTAAATGTTCGTAACAATATTATGAAAATAATGAGTGTTTCGAACATAATTGGTCGGCCCCGGAAGACGAAACGCTTCGCCTTGGTTATCACGTCGTAGGACGCAAGTATCGGCGTGAATAAAAAACTATTTTTCGCATCTACAGCTGTTTTAATCTTCGGAAACAACGTAAGACGGATTCGAAAGCGGCGTTTCCGAAAAAAAAACAAATATTGTTAAAACGCTGGCAAATGGCAAACTTTCTTAGCATAGCGGTCAATGAGAGCCACCCCGAATCTTTCCAAAAATCCTTTTCATTCTAGCGTATAAAAAGATTTGTTTCGCGAAATCATTTTCTTCGTCACTAAAATCAACCAAATACTCGAGAATAATTTCCGCGTTCTACATTTAAATTTTGTTTGGCTGCAAATTTGCAAATATTAATAGCAAATTGTAGAAATCGGGACATCACAAAGTACAAAATACAATTAATGACAGTTAGCCAATTTTGAGTATAATAGTTATCGAAGATAACGTTGCGAAACGTTCCACGGTCTAACGCAACTACTTTAATTAAACATACAAGAATAAAAAAAATCTATGCACGCACAAAAGAAGAAACCCGCAACAGAATTGTGTTATCGATAATTTGGGAGAACGGAAACAAAGTTAAAACAGAATTGCTTGAAATAAAGGGGATATTTTATGAAGCAGAAAGAACGCAGATTATTCCGGAAACAATTGACGGACAGATAAATTGGTTATTACTAGATGCTCAGAATTTTTGGGAAATACCACACACACAAACATTTTGCTAATGCTAGCTAGTAACGGTCTTTGGAAATTAGCAACTGCCGGCGTTAAAAAGAAATAGATGAATTGGTAATCCCCAATAGCAACGACCGGTGCGAACATCGGTTGCTATCCAAAATAGCAACGGCCAGCGTTGTGAAAATAGCAACTCAAATGGCAACTCACCGGTGCGCTTGCTCTTAGTGATGGGGAATCCAAGTATGATGACAGTTCTACAAGGTATGCTACATTTTTGTCTATCCACGCACACAAACAAATCTCGTTATGAAAAATTTCGCGTTTTGTATGGAATTCAGAACATTCTTGGAAATTTCTCGTTTTATGTTGTTTTATATCTGATTTTTTGGTTGGAGAGTGAATCTCCAGTTAAAACACACTAGAAATTGATATTAATTTAAATTTAGTGTGAAAAATTGCGACAATATGTCGAAATAAAATATATAAAAATGCTATATTTCTAATAGTTGGAGCATAATCTTAGTCATTGTCATAGCTCATGACTTTTGTTACTGTATGAAACATAAGCGACTCTATTTAGAAGCGCTATTAATCTACAATTAAAAAACGAAAAGTGCAAAAAGGTTACCGGCAAATTGATGAAAAACAGTATATTTCACCTAAACCGCAGCATGTTTATGTATTCCCCACAAATAAAACATGTTTCAACATCATTTCTATAACTTTTCAGGAAAGTATGTTTTAGAAGTTTAGTTTAAAATGCAAAATCATTTCAAATTTCATACAAAATTGGAAAAAGTTCATAACGATCACTAATACTAATGCATCGACGTGAATAGCATACCTTTTAGAACTGTCATCTATACTTGGATGGGGAATATCCGGAATATCGCTCAAAGCGGACATCGATAACAATCGTTAATTCCGGGACTTTTATCGATATTATCGATAAGTATCGATAATTTGACAGCTAGCGTTTGCGGTGAAAAAAGTTTTTTCAGATGAAAAAAACTATTTCAGATGGCGATGAAAAAAAATGACAGATAATTGGGTTGGATAAATTTCCCATGGAAGGTTGTCATGTTAGCTTCCTCACAAAAAAATATTACGTCCTTGCGTGCAGCCTTCCGACAGTTAACCGGAACATTCGCCATGGCGGACGAAAACATGCGTGTACCCATGTTTTTAAGCTCTTTCTTCGTTTTTTTTTAATTCCTCCTCCGTTTTCGCGACAAAATTGTTGGAATAGATCTTGCGCTTCAAATTTGCCCAGAAATTCTCGATGGGAAGCAGCTGGGGGACATTGAGTGGATTCGCCGACTTCGGTACCACATCAATATTCAGCCGCTCCATCTTCTCCAACGATCGCTTCGAATAGTTGGCCGACGTCAAATCTGGCCAGAACACCGTGTCTTCGCGCTTATGGTATTTCTTGATGAACGACGCAACTTCTGTCAGGCACTTCGTACTCAGGGATGCCAAATGTACAGATTAATCTGTATTTTACAGATTTTTGGCCGAAGTAACGGTACAGAATCTGTATATACAGATAAACAGATTTTCGTCGAAAAGTACAGATTTACAGATTTTTCGAAATTGACATTAATTTTTAAAAACAATCCAAATTTTATTTCATTAAATATTGAGCAAATTGAACATATTTTCAACTCCTCACACGTTTTAAGCTAAAAAATTCTCGCTGATTGACAGCAACAACCGCACCTTCTTGGCGAACTTGTTCTGTGAAATAAACCTTACCTCGATGCTCACTTCCTTCGTGGGGGAGGTAAAATACGAAGAGCCCTGCTAGTCGTTGCCATCCAGGGTGAGATAGGTCTAGTCGTCCAATACCACTGCCGCGACGCGATTCGCCGGGAAAATCGACTTGACCATCTTCAACCGCTGTCGCTGCGTCACACAGTGCGTTGAATGTATGGGAATGCGGGACAAAAATCAAAACAGCCATTTTAGTATTTTTTTTTTCAATTAGTGTGACACGAAAAATGTTTAGTACTGATGAGAACTACTTTTTGCACAATTGACGAATGTGAAATACGTCATCGCAAAATGTCTCAAACGCCATTTTTTGTACAGAAGCATAAAATGATAATTTTCCAAGAATATTATCCATTTCGAGATAAAAGGCTTGAAAAGCATATTAAAATATTTTCTAGGCGTTGATAAAGTGACCTAAACGCCATCACATTTAGTTTTTATGATTATTTCTATTTAAATGTCTTTTAACTGTGTTTATTTACGGTTTACTGTTGCAAAACATCTAGACATTGTTAATCCAGGATTCTTTTATGTGTTTTGCACATAAATTACGTGTTAAACATAAAAATAAGGGACATATGTACTACAAATTGCTCACTCTTGGTTCCAGAGGTATCATTCGAAAACGCGAATTTCAGTTGAACGAGCAAACTTGAGCAATGGCAATCACTTCCAAAGTTTGAAGGACATTCCAAATAAGAGAAAAAAGTGAAATTCGGAGAGGTATTTTGGGGTACTTTTTTTGACGATCGATTTTGAATCGAAAGTGTCTTTTTTTTGCCTTTAACTTCCAAATGCGCTACGTTATGTCTCAATAGTAACATGTGAAATGTAGTAGTTACATGCCTCTACCGTTGCCATTTTGGTTTTAACATGAAAAAATATAGAGTATATTAAAAAATTAATTTGAAAACTGAGAAATTTTTTTAAAAATAACGTGTCACTTGAATAGTTGAAACCACTTTGCAGTAGATGCGTGCCATAATCGTATGAGTGAGTTTGGGAGGTTAATAATATCATCACAACAATATCATCACAGTATGTCTCAAACATGTATAAAACATACCAGCACATAGAATTGGTTCAATAAGAAATCCACTTTCTCGATTTTTGTCTATGGGACGTTGCACTGTGCGTCATTGCCTGCAGCTCCGAGACCAGTGGACGGGACTACCGCTTCCTGCATGTATGTCCATGTTCTACAGATGCTTTTTCACTGTTTTAAAGCACGCACTAATCTCTCTGCTAGGTGCACGCAGCGATTTAACCACTTTTCCCTCGGTCTTCCTCTTCAGCATCCTTGGAAGCTTTTTGTCGCTCAGGGTCGTTGGCCGTCCGGAACCGGGCTTTCTTTCGATGCTCTGATCGTTGTCCAATAGTGTCAAGAGGTTGTAGATGCCAAAACCGACATACCCGGGGTCCACAAAGTGCCGCACGATGTCCGTTTTTGACGCGGCGGGGTACCGTTCTTTGAACGCGCACACTTCTGAACGGAGTAGCTTCACTTTTTTCGCCATCACAGTTAGAGTTTGACTGATAGAGCTGTCATTTTTTTTTTGCTAACTCATGGGTTACTATAATTGATGATGCATGAGTAGTTTCGTCAGTGCGATTGAAGGTAAACCCATGAAAAATCGGCAGTTTTTGTCCATTTTATTACCGCAAACGTTATTCGACAAATGCAATTTTGCTATATAAATTTGTTAAAAACAGAGACAGTGATGGCCCAAACAGAATGGATACGTTGTGTTGCGTTGACGTCAATGTGACAGTAAATGTATGGGCTAACTGTCAAATTGCCGCAAACGCAGCCGCAACGTATCCATTGTGTTAAGGCCTTGAATGACAAATCTTACGATACTGCAAATGAAAATTCAAACCACCGGACGAGTTAAACAGTTTGTTTTGGAAAGTCTTCGGGTTTTACGCCGAGAGTGCTTTCTACGGAGTGGTTTCAAGCCGAAGTTCATTTTGAAGGTTGTATAATATGGGAAATAATTGAAGCAGGCAAAATTCTGTCAATTTTAAAATGGCCAAAACTTCACGAAAAATGAATCAATTCTGACAAAACAGGTTTCATTTTACTGGAAAACTGTCCTAGTTTCCTAGTGTTACTTGAGAACTGGACGTGTACATTTTTGCAACATTTTTGCAACGCGTAGAACTTTTTATGTTATTCTGTTTCACTTAGGTTTATATGTTGTCAATAAATCAGAATTTATTTCGGGTTCATTGGTAGCCAAAGATTGAAAATTCGCCAAGGAATCATCGAGGTATGAATTTATTAAGTATGGGTGTTGATTTTGGCGGATTTTTCCCTGTTGGGTACTAATTTTCTTTGAGCTTGCAGCACTCTAGCAGAATTCAATCGAACATTGTGGATGTGTAGGTCTTAGAGCAATTTATCTGGATTAACATTTGAAAAGATCAGATTATTTTCACGCGGATTTTCTCTAAAACATTATTCATGCAGATTTTCAAATTACGTGGTTTTTATGCGAATTAAAGCGGTTTATCAAGCGGATTTCTGAATTAACATGGTTTTTTCACGAGGCATGTATCCCCCGAGTAAGACAACCTAACTGTATTTGAACCTTTTTCTTATGAATCAATATATCTTAGTAAAAATTATCTGAACTTTCCTTCAAAAATATAAAAAAATTAGTTTAAGATCCTACTCTGAAAAAAATATAATTTTAAAAACAAAAAATGATTTTAGAAAATATCGGTGATCTCAGATTTTTTGAATGAAGTATTTTAGATAGACAATTTAGTTGCCTAAAACGTTCTATGCGTTGCAAAAATGTAGGGGAAAGTAGGTAAAGACGGACACCCTAAGGTTTAATCTAAATAATTACTTAGGTATTGCTATTTAGATCGCAGTAGTCATACAAATTGAAACTTAAGGTCATTTGTTTTCATAATCATTTTTGGTATTAGTGAACTTCCTCCAAGTTTTATGTGTTTCGGGTCTTCAAAAATAAAACTACAAATTTCTGTTTTTTGACATGGTTGGGAAAGACGGACACTTGGCGTGGGTAAGATGGACACTACGAAGGTAAAGGTGGACACTCACAAAAAAGATGTAGTACGTTAAGTATTCTCTTGATTTATGTGTTAAGTGATGGCCATACATTACTCTACGTTATTAGAGTCCATCTATACATCACGTGAACAGTTTGAGAGGATGGGCTTCGATGAAGGCGAATATTCTCCGCCTATATGGCCTGTTCTAACTGCTAAGTGATTAATATCTGCTGGTTTCTCTCGCGAGTGTACTTTGTGAACATTTGTAGTACACAACAGATGCTACATGTGAAAATTCTTGGAAAAGCTGTATGTCCATCTTTCCCTACCTTAGTGTGTCCGTCTTGCCCGACCTGGTTGTAAATATTTCAAACGATCGTAGCTCTTTATCGGAACATCGAAAATCTGCTGGATTTTCACTAGAAAACCGAGGAAAGACTAATTAATCACTTTACTATTGTGAACAAATGAAAACACGTAAGTTTCACGAATTTTTCACTGTTTTCCGTGGAATAAAAATTACATCAAATTGCGCGTTCAAGAAAATATTCTTTGTTTTACTCACAAATTTGACAGTTTGCTTGCTGAAAACCGATAATGCAACTCAAAAGCATTAACACACTATAAAGAAGGTATTCGCATCACTCAACTATCATAATACATTCTAGTTTTTGAAATATTAAAAGTGTCCATCTTACCCGCAGTGTCCGTCTTAGCCTACTTTCCCCTACACTTTGACACACACTCTTGAAATCCGAAACATTTTCGGTGTAGGCTGGTCACACCAAGTTCCCAAGTAATACTAATATAATACTGTTTTCCAGTGAAATGAAACCAGTTATCAAAATTGATTCATTTTTCGTAAAGTTCTAGCCATTTAAAATCCGAGAGAATTCTATTTATCTCAATTATTTTGTCTACCCCCTGTATAAATCAGGATACTTTTTTGGCGCAACAATTTCGTTGATTTGGATTTTTAGTGGAACTAAAAATTGTTTGTTGGGTAACAGATACATTAAACATAAACAGTTCCAAGTTAAACTGAACAATTACCAGAGAATTACCAATAGACTGCCGCTATGCATGTCCATCATATTATAAGAGTTGGCGAGCCAAAGAAAATGCATTTTATTACAATTTCGTACCATTGCTTTTTATGAGATAGTGCAAAAAGTTTGGATATTTTTTTAGTTCTCCAGTACTAAGTTGTCGAATTCATCTGTTCTTAGGAAACTAAAAACTATCAATACCTTGTTAGTTACCTATTTTTCTCAGAAACTCAGTGACACCCGGGGCGAACCATTACACCACCCCCAACAATGCTAAATCTTGTCGAATAGCAGCACCCAACAAATACCTAACGGCAAAAGCAACTTCTGGGGTAGGGTGGGTGAGGTCTCCTTCTTTTGGGTCTCCTCCAGTAACCAGCCGCACTGACTTGTGCTCACCCTTATAATATCGATAATTATCGTTAACGTCAGAAAATTAACGATAATATCGATGACCAGCATTTATCGATATTATCGATAAGTATCGATAAGTTTCCCATCACTAGTGATATTCGTTTTTTTACCTTGTCTGATATCATGTTTATTGTTACTATAAATAAATATCTTTACCTCTTTGCGGTTTAAGATCCGTGGAAACGTCGACGCACAATATTAAAAAAAGTAACATAAATAATTATACAATTTAGATAGTGATGTTTATTTCTTTGCAGCTGTAAAAAAGGTTACCATAATGCCATAAGATAAAAAACAAAATTCGCTTAGTATTGAGGGAAAAGGATATACCTGGTTACTATATTTTAATTGCAGTGGTAAGAGACTCGATTATGACTAGACTATTTTTGTTACATCATTCTTAAACAATGGTATCATATTCACAATATTCATTACTTGTAACGTTACCTCTATTGACTTTCTCGAAAATGTTTGCTCTCTTTCATTTATTTTGCTTGGTTTACTAAAACGGTATAGCAGTAAGATATTGAAGTAAGAAATTTAAAAAAAAAAGTTAGAACCAGTTATTTAAAATAGGGTACAATAAGAACATTGAATCGTAACAATTTATAGAATAAGTAATGAGCGTTTTTGCATTAAATACCGCAATAGAACGCTCAGTTACAAAATTATGTTTGTTAATTCATTGTGCATGGCATGGCGTTTAAATCATTTTATTTAAAATTCAATTAGTATTCAAAGGTTGATATATTTCCGATATTGTTGGTCTTTTGCGGAGCAGCTAACCGAGCGCATGCATCACTCAAAGCATTATACAAGGACCAAGGAGTTGAGATGTTCTCGATGGTAGTATTTTTTGGTACATAAATTCAAAATATTTCTCCCAGCGTATCCAATCTTGCGTGCCATCTGTTCCCTCATATAATGCGTAAATGTGAATATAATTCACCAACTCAGCGAGCAGGTTTTATCTCCGAGAGACTTACCTATTGCTCAACTCACAACGATCGCGAACATGCCCTCTCACGGGCTTTGTAAATATCAACGGAAATTCTCGATGCAGCACGCTTCAATGACATACGAGTAGAGCGGTCTCTGCATGCGGTAACTTCACCGTCTACGTGCTAAATATAGCATCCCCCGAAAGGCACCGCCGCCCGGTGAAGTGCGTCGGTATGCGTACAACAGCAGACGGCCAGTGTGAGAAAATCCGCCTAACAGGCAGCAGCAGGAAAATTTTTCTCCTTCCCGCGAGGCTGTTCCTCCTGTTATCCAGAGAAGTAGGTTTTTACTCTTTCGGTAGTGTTTAAAGTTATGATGGTGTTCTACTAGAAATTGGGATCCTCGAAAACGTTTTACATCTCTTTTCATCGCTGAAGCTCGACCAGCGTGGACGTTCTTAATAGATTCGGCTGAAGTAGATCTTCGGTTAGCTGAATAAGTTTAGACCGTCCGGGTTGCGTGTGGGTCTTGTACGTGTGCTTTGCTGCACTGGTGAAGTTGTGCTCTAGTCCTAATATAGAATTTTCTGACGACTGGATATCACGCTGTGACGTGCGTTTTTCATGGGTGATCGTTACCTTTTTTCACTATTCTGTGGGAATAGAACGTTTGTGTGAGGTACGACCAGAAAGAAAAGTGACTTAGTGTCGGGACTGTCACAAAAGTCAAGTGTGAGGTGAAACTATTTCCACGGCCAATTTTTTGTCTTTATTTTTGAATGTATGTGGGCAGATTTTGTAATGTTATGCGACAATATGAGGTGTCTGTTCACCGATGATATTTTTTTCATGCCTACAGTGTGTATGGTAATGTAAAAAAAAAAAAACGAAGAGCGTGTGTCCTGGCGTAAACAGCAGTTTCAGTTCCAGTGTAGAGTAGACAAGTTTATTTCAAGTCTCCAGTTGACTGGCGCTCTCTGGTAGTCCTAGCATGATATTTTTCAGATTTGTTTCCCTTCAACAATACACCTAACGGTAGAAAAAAAATATAAAAATAGATAAAAATGTTCAGTTAAGCCCCAAGCTAAGAGAACCTTTGAATGCTCGTCTTCACGCCAATGCTTCATAGGGTCTTCATCTACTGGCTTATATTCATCTGAGATTGTATGCTCCACGTGTTTCCACGTCTTGGCAAGTGATGAAACCGCAACGTGAATTGATGTAATCAATTTAGGTCTCTTAAGGTTTATGTTATATATGTATTTCGAGGGTTCGTAACGAAATGTTTGTATTCAAACAGTCAAATTATGGATGGAACACTTCATTTTGTACTGAAATTTCTTAAGCAGATAACTGAAGTCAATATGATTAACGAAAGTTTTTATTTTTTGGAACCAACAGGCAATTATTTGCACTAGTGGATCGGATCGAACCAGTTGAAAACTATAAGCACCAAAAATGGATCCGGAGGCATTCCTGGATATCGCCAACCAGGTGATAAAACTGAAAATGTTTCCGTATTTCGATATAGCGCACAGTCTGTTGTGCGCACTATCGGTCAAGGAGGACCTCGGAGCAGGAGCGCAAGCTTTTTCCCGTAAGCATCCGCTCGCCTGTTGGCTGTCGACGATGCTGGTGGTGTTTGCCGGTGGCATGGTCGCCAATGGCTTGCTCGGGGAACCAATTCTGTCTCCGCTGAAGAACACCCCGCAGCTGCTGGTAGCCACGGCGTGCTGGTACATCGTTTTCTACACTCCATTCGACGTTGGGTACAAAGTTGCCAAGTTTCTTCCCGTGAAGCTAGTCGCTAGTGCCATGAAGGAAATCTATCGTGCTAAGAAGGTTTGTACTGTCGTTTTAATGTGGCAAGAATAATTCTTAATAACGGTGTTTCGTATCAGATTCACGATGGCGTATCGCATGCTGCCAAGCTGTATCCGAATGCTTTCATCATTATGATTATTATTGGAACGCTAAAGGGTAATGGAGCGGGTTTCACTAAGTTGCTAGAACGACTAATCCGCGGTGTTTGGACTCCTACCGCTATGGAGTTTTTGCAGCCAAGCTTGTTAGTGTTTTTTAAATGAGAACAATTTCAATATGCAAGCTAATGTTATGCTTATATTTTTTGCAGCTACACCAAAGCCTCACTGATTGCCTCCATCATCTTCGTGCTGGACAAAAAGACCGATTTGATTTCGGCTCCGCATGCTTTGGTGTACTTCGGCATCGTAATCTTCCTGGTGTACTTCAAGCTGTCCTCGATTCTGCTGGGCATTCACGATCCTTTCGTGCCGTTCGAAAATCTAAGCTGTGCGCTTTTCTTCGGAGGCATTTGGGATAGCTTGGCGAAGATTCTAGGCCGTGGACAAGCCAAGGAAGAATCTAAAGATGCGAAAAAAACTAACTAGACAGTCGAAGTCGCCCTGCCCCGGTGGTAGCGGTTATACGAGTTTTTTTTTCTTCTAAAGCTACGTTTAAGTTGCGCGATTTTTTTTATCTCTTTTGAACAGCTATTTTATACACAGATCGATGCACTTTCGTTTGAACAACACAACGAATAGATGTAAGAGCAGTGAAACTACGTAACGTTAGCCAAAACTATTGTTGAGATTGAGGCATTCTAGTCAGACTGGACGTACGATAAGACGAACATGAACGAAAAGCGACACAATTTTACTACGCAGACTTTTGGCTATCATTCTTGCCAAAAGAGACCTGATTTCCAACGCAGAACGCACAAACAATGAAAAGCAACTAAAAGACGAAAGCACAATCCAATCACAGTGGGTGAGATTTGATTGTCCTTTATCTACCACAGTCTCTGCAATAATCGCAGAAATAATATCTGCCGAAACCATTTTAGATCATCAAAACAAGTGAGTAGTATTAAGATATGACCTCTTCAGAGGTTGCAATTGGGATTCGAGTAAATACACAAATGATTCAAACAATTTGGTCTATCTGCTTTGAATCCAACTGTTTCCCCTAAATTATGGCAAAATAATCTTTCGGAAAGGAGTAATCATGTCACACAATTCTTTTCGTACATTTAATTACCATTTTTTTGGGTCTAAATCGTCGTATAGTGAGCCTTGCAGTGAACAATGAACTCCGACACCGGATCGTTATCGCCTTCGCCTCGCATCGAGCCGGTAATTTCCTCGTTTTCTACCATCGGCAAAAACAGCTGTACAAACTCTGGCGAGTAGGGATGGGTAATAGTTTCCAACACTTCGGTGACAAAGTATCTGATCAACGAAATATCGGTGTCACCGCGTGTGCAACATTGTCGGATGTATTTGACAACCGGCACGACACAACCACGGGCCAACAGGTTCACCATTCGGTCGAGCAACATTTTCTTCATTTCAAGCTGTACCAAGATTTCTAGTTCGTCCTGTTTAGACTCGAATAGTTGTATCAGTAACCTCAGTATCTGATCGTGAAGCGATGAATGTACATATGCAACTTCGTCCAACAGAGCCAAGTGGAGAGGACAACTTTCAGTGCAAAGTTTAAAATATGATGGTTCAGTAACGGTGTTCTCCACCCATCGGATTACGCCAACCCCGACTACCGGGAAACGAATGCAGTTATACAATGTAGAGATGTCCGCAATGAGCTCAGTAGAACCACGGTTTACATTGCAAATGGCGTGAACTTTTTCGATAGCCTGTATAAACAGAAAAAAAAAACATTTCAGGCAATTTAATAAAACACAACTCTATTGCTATTACCTGAATAGTCGGTTTTAGTTCGTCCTTGTTCGTAGTGCGCTGGCTCTTCGGTTGACTTTTTTTACCCACCGTTTCACAAACGCTAGCCGCATACGCTAGTAGATAAATGTACTTTGATTTGTGCTCCTGGTTGATCTTCACACCTACTTTAAAAAGTGAGTCTACCAAAAGATCCAGAAATTGCGGATTTCTAATCAAATCTATTGGCGGCGGCTCTGGCGAAGAGTAATTACGGTACAACACCGTAATGTCCGCCGGATTGAGCGCATTCCTGGTGAGCATCGACGTTAGGGCTTCACAAGCCTGGGGATGCCGGGCAGACCCATTCAAAGCCATCGTGATAGGAGTTACATTATGATTACTGCAAACAAAAAATCATCATCAATTTTCTCATAGCTGTCAAATTAAAAAAATCTTACTTTTTCAGTGCATATTTTGTTATCTCCTGGGCAAGCCGCTTCATGATAAAACCACCCTTGGGTTCTTGGGAAAGAACTTGAATCAACACCTGACTGTAAACGTACGTGTGCTGGCCATGACAAACCATTTTTGCACACTCATGGATGGCGGACTGCCAATCGTCCGGGTGGTTCAAAAATTTAGCAATCGATGTTTTCAGTACCCTAGAAAACACCTCAATCTGCTGAGCAGCGGTTGAGATTGAGGTGATTTCGCTCTGGAAGCCGGCATCCGAGATCAGTTTGATAGTGAAGTTCAACATTAGACAATCCGGGTATTCCTCCGCTAAACGATAGATCAGCGACCGCCAAGTGTGGTGCTCAATCATCTCCGTCAACCAAGCTGGCGTCTCGCCTTCCTCAGTGAAAATCTTATCAGCCTTTTTGGGATCGAACGTTTTGAGGATCATATCCTTGAGGTGGTTTTCGACCATGGCTTGCACGTCAGTCACTCGCACTCCGGCCAATATAAGCCATTCAGCTAGCAGATTTGCCATCTGAGCCACTGCTGTGTAGTTTGCCGATAGTTGATTGATGACCTGTTCTGGCGTTCCACCTGCTTGAAAATATCGCTTTAGTTGGGCGAAAATACCCGGTTCCATAATATAATCGGAGGTGGCAAATTTTCCTAGACATTCGTTTAGGACTTCTTGGGGATTTTCCAGCGGCTCCTCGGGACCATCGGTCTACAAAATGTAACTGTTTTATTAGGATTCAAGATGCAAGCGGTAGCAAAACTTACATCGTCCTCGCCGTGTTGATTACCACGGTTCATCCATCCTTCCTCTTCAAATTCCTCACCCATTGCGCTCATGTCTGTTTATTGGTTTTGGATAAAATTTGATGAAAAAATATTGAACGGCGCTAATTTACAAGCAAAAGCAATATTTTTTTTCGGATTGGGAAGCGTCCTTCTGTTTTGAATGAGTTTAGGGACGTTGCGATACCACCGATTAGCAATGGGCGATATTGTATCGGTATCGGAAATATCGATACTTTTGAGACGATATTTCGATTTTTTGGATCGATACACAAGCGTCCGATACTCGACCGTATCGATACTGAAAACCGCGATACTTGTATCGATATTCTTTTATGCATACGGTCCAGCTAGCTGACATGTTACAAGGGCTAACATCTCAATGTGTACACGAGATCACCGCCACTTTTGATACGCTATGTTATGCTGTCTGTCAGCGTCAGTGGAGCCCACGCATCGTAGAACCGCTGCGATGTTGGCTGCGATAAAGCAAAGCAAATCGGATGGAGATGCCAGCTAGTTGATACGAGCTGGAACCACTGAAAAGCTGCCACTGTCAGTATAAGTATCGCACAAGTCTATTTGCACTAGCAAAACTTAAGCCTGTATTACACTTTTTGACCAAGCGTCAAATATTTGGCACTTTTTGACAGATAAAAATTTGGTCAAAGATAATTATTTGTCACTCTCCAATTTTAACATGAGGCAAACACGGGCAAACAACAACCATGATGTCAAATAAATTTGACCATTATGTCAGAACGTCAAAAATTTGACCATTAGACAAATAGTGTACTACAGGCTTTAGATGGAGAAATAGATAGAGAGAATGTTGTGAGCCAAACGAACTGTCAAAATCTGAGCCAAACGCAGCATAGGGCCAAATTCGAAATTTGTTTTACTTAAGCCACACATTTGAAGCCAAAAAGGAGTGCTCATTAATAACGTGTTCTCAAATACTTTCAAAAATAGGCATAGCTCTACGTTGCATTATTAAGGCACAAAACTTAAATTGTTCCTCTGACAATTGATTAAAATATTGTTTGTTTACATTTATACTCAGCTTCATTTGTTTTTATTTCAATTAATTCTACTTTCTGCGTTAAAATGCATCCACAAACCCCTCAAACGAAATTCAACGTTATCAGAAACGTTTGGCTTCGATTTAGTTGGGCTATAACCCAACGAGCGGGAGCCCAACTAAAACGTAGCCCAACTAAACATAGTCCAACGAGCGAAATTTGACTGTATTTTAAAAACAAATATAAGTTTTCTGGTTACACTGTTCAGATCGAATATTTGCAAGCGGAAACTAACTCATGCTTTCCGTCGACACAAGTTAGAGTACAAGAGAAAAAAAAATTGCAATATTTATTAGTTAGAAAAATTCAGCGGTAGACTTCACTATCTTATTTTCGCTGACATATCTAACTTTTTTATGTCATCAACTTCCTCATCAATTAATATGGAAGTGTGTCAATAATTTATACAAATAAGACGGGAGCTTCACAGCCCATTGGGCCAGTGAATACAAATCTTGAAGATATAAGTTGTTTAATTCATTTGTTTGCCGAGGCTCAGAATTTCTGCATTACCTGTATGTATTTGTTTGTGAAGTCATTTGATTCATGCTGCTCTAGAGAATGCGGATAGATACCAGAAAAACAACAAAAAGTCGCTTTACGAACTAATTTCATTTTTTTGTGATATTGACTTACATTTTAAGTTTAGTAAAGCGGGCAATGTATGTAGTTTCGCGGGAATGCGAAGATGAACGGGAATAGAAGGTGTGACTAGAATTAGAAAAAAATTTCCCTCGTCCAGACGGGACACGAACCCGCAATCTCCGTTGTCTCCGGCAAGGTGTTTTGGCCAATTAAACTACTGGGTAAGGGTAACTCTTCCTAAGACCAATGCAATGTCGAATCACCCTCTACTATTGTGTTCCCGCATCTCAGCACGCCGCGATGAAACTGCACACACTGCCCTGTGGAAGTTTATTTCTGTCAACTGAGAGAGTGGTCTCTTTACGCACACTATGTATAATGACTTATGTCCCGTCTGGACGAGGGAAAATTTTTTCTAATTCTAGTCACACCTTCTATTCCCGTTCATCTTCGCATTCCCGCGAAACTACATACATTGCCCGCTTTACTAAACTTAAAAACAAAAAGTCGGCACATCAAATTTTCATTGCTGGAAACCACCAAAATTTTGCTGATTTTTGGTGTGCTGTGCTTCCAGCAATCTGTTCAGCAAAATGAAATTTGCTAATTATTCAGTAATGCTCAATTGCATAAAAGTGACAGGTCGTTTGCTGCATGTTCGGTAAAACAAAATACAACTTGCTGGTTGTCAGCTATGACAATTTGCTGTTCATTCAGCAAAGCATAAATCAATTTGCTGGTTAACCAGTTAATTCAAGGGAACCATGTTTCCGTCAAGCACCAGATTCCAACCGCCCATCGGATCATAGGCAAATTACTGTTGAACTAGAGATGTATGATTATCATTTCAACTTTTAAGTTCATCTAGCCCAACAAGGACTTAGCTATGGTCCCATATTCACTATCAGGAGCTTAGCGATGATTCCGTACCAGCAGCACAGCGATTTGGCACGTTTTACTAATGACAGCTTGACGTAAATTTTTTGACATATCAATTCTTTTGCTGGATTCCAGCAACCATTCATTTACTGTTTTCTGTTCAGCAAATAGTTTTGCTGTATTTTCGCGAATCACTGAATCCGCGAACCACTCAATATCAATTTTCAATTTCCCGGTTTTCCCGATGATATTTAGTGAAATTTCCCGGTGTTTTATTTTCAAAACATATGAGAAAAAAATCAATTTTCACATGTTTATTTGTGCCTTGCCAAAAAAGTGTTACAAAACTATGAAAAACATTCCTCCTTCATCGTGTTTGTCAGCTGTTTGTCGACTTTAGCAAGTACCTTCATGGTGATCTGCTGCACAATTTTCGCCCTCTTTATCTCCAAATCGTTGACAATCTTTGCCTTCTCGCGCTTTTTTGCTTCCTTCTGCATCTTTCTCTGTCAACCTTCTCTCGAGCTTGCAGTGCTTCTGTATCAGGATGCCAATGAAATGCGTGGGATAAATTCAAGAGTTGGGGCATAGAGTTTTTGTCTTCTAGAAAAATGTCCTCAGGCAAAACTTCAAGCGGACTTTGGGAAGAAGAGCCTCAGAGTGACCAATGAAAAAAATGCACATGAAACTGTCTAGATGCATTTTGCAAAATGCATGAAACGTTGAGATCTGTTATTTCAAAACAATTTTTTATTTGAAAAACTTCGATCCTGGGACTTTAAAATTTTCGAGCTGGGGTCAATGTAATGTATAAGAAATTTTGTCATGGTCTGTAAAATAAATTCAACTGACACTCTGAATAAACAATTTGAAAAAAAAAAAAATAATTTAGCTACTGTTTGTTTTTGATATAGAAAAAATCTGAGAAATCTTTAACAAATAGCTCTTCAAGGTGGCGTCTTTCCCCAACAAAATCAAGTAGTCAAAAGGTCCAACACAGAATGAAAAAAATTTTTTTGCTGCTTTTTGCTGCTTGTGGTTAAAATCATACCAAAAATTGGGAAGTACAAACCGGGTAGCTCCGTTCCGGTCCGGTTCTAAATAAAATCGAGACTCGAAGTTTCCGGTCCTATTTGACTTTTGACCGGATTCTCCCCGATGCGATGTCGAACACTATTCACAAGAAGTTTCAATACGCCTCCCGCGACGCTGATTACTTTTTGACTTCTTTAAAATCTGACAATATATGTTACGGAACAGTAAATTTATCCACCTGATCAAGCCTGATTCTATGTGACGCAGATCTTGCTGCGAAGTCGCTGTCGACTTTAACTGAAACCAACAACCAGCTTTCCGCTATCCGGCAGAATCATGCCAGTTAGGTAAACATAAAAAACAGGGTCTCATGTTGACATTTCCTCAGAAACTGTTGTACAAATAAAGCGGCAGACATGAAGGAGGATGATTTTCCCGGCGTGAAGCCTAATTTCCCGGTTTTCCCGTATTTTTTTCCCGGTGATTTAAAATTCCCGGCTTTTTCCCGCTTTACCCGTTTTTCCGGTAAAGTGGCCACCCTGAGTAAATGTATTTATCAAAAATTCAAAAAATGATCTCAGCTATAGTATCGATACTTCTGGTATCGATACTTTTTGACCGATATTTTGAGTATCTCGATACTTTCGGTTCTTCGGGTATCGATACTGAAGTATCGATACTCTCCGTCGTATCGCCCAATGCTACCACGATACTAATACAGAATCGATCCTTCTACGTCCGATACTCGGATATTTGGTACCGATGTTTTACCAGCGATACTTCATCAATATCGATACACACCTCTCAGTATCGAAAAGACTCAAATCAACCCTGTTAAGAAGAACGAACGAAGCAGTAAACTTGCTGTTTCCTGTGCCGTTTTGATGCATCGTATGCATGCATGCCATCTCATCGGCAATGCCAATTTAACAGAAATTTCTGTAGATTTAACCTACGGGAACGATCCTTTTCTACGGTCATGCAGATCTGAAGGTAAAATCAACAGACCCATGCAAGCGGCTCTTTTCGAAAACAGGATCAATTATTAAGGAAAAGCGTAATCGACTTTCGACTAAGTTTCTGCAGAAGCTGGTGTTTCTAGATTCAGTAAATTTATAGGCCATTTTACGAACTGACAGGTATCACGTATTCTGCTGTTGATGATGTTGCTTTTACGTGCATTATGTCAGCGGTTCCGAGCTTCCTGTCAAAATTTCATTCATAGATTGAGTTCAGAAACGTCTCGTAAAATGGTCTATGTAAATGGTTTAATTGAATCAAACCTTTTATCTTGAGAAATAATTAATAAAAAAGATTTACGACTTATATTTTCAATGAACTGGTATCGCACAACGATACATTTAGGTATCGATACGTTGGCCTCGATACTATCGAAATATCAGAACTTGCTCTCGATGCAGGTATCGATGCTAAGTATCGATGTTTAGCAGTATCGCAACGTCCCTAAATGAGTTGTCAAAAAAATCGGTTTATTCGCGTTGAAAGAGATTTCGAAGGCTGTTCGCAGCTACGTGAACTCTCGTATGTAATTGTCAAAATGTGCGTGATGACAAAAGCAAAAATATTTCCTTCTTTCTTTTTCGCACGCAGAAACCAAACAAATATCAGCAACACCGTCAACGCCAATAGTTAAAGGAAAGCTGAACCAAAGCAAAGGTGTAGACGATAAAGGGGGGCATGAACAGTTTACGCATTAATGCTTGAGCAACATATCAAAAGGTCGTAACACCGAGACAGAAAAAAGGAATAACTTTGATAAAAGTTTGTATGCAAGTTATGACGTTTGTAACTTACACTCAAAAAAATGTTAAAAATAACACTATTATTCTTATCATTAATCATTTCTCTTGCCTTTTGATGACACTCTCGCTATCATTGGGATAATTTATGGCTAAACTAAGCACTGATACGATTGAAAAATCAAATTTTTGAAGAGGCCCTATATATTTGAGGAAATTGTTTCATCCCATTTTATGCAACTGCTTTTGTACATTCGTTCGCAAACTAACTTGAGAGAGACTATTAGTGCCAGTAAGATATAGTGTGTGTGAAAAAGTGTGTAAAATTGTGCATGTGTGCCACGAAATATCTGTTCTCTGTGGTTTCAGCGAGAATGAAAAATTACCGAGCACTCATCAAGCAAATAAATTGCTGAACAGATTGCTGATGGCTCAGCTATTGAAAACTCGTTAAAAAGGTTGCTGAGTTCGGTAAAAGAAACTAAGTGTGTATCAACAAATATCGTCTAATGCACTAAGGTCCTTTTTTACGCGAATTTCGGAATTTGCGCGGTTTTGTTGACGCAGATTTCGGAATTTATGCGGATTTCCAAGAAAAGGTTGTTTCTACGCGGTATGTTTTTATTGGTTTTTCATTATTAAATCGTTTAACTATAGTGTTAGATGAGTTTACTTTACAACCTCCCAGATGGTCTCGAGCTAAGACAAGACGCGACAGCTGGCTTCTTATTTTTCTTTTCGTAACGGCCGGCATCCCCGTTGAAATTTTTTTTGAACGTTCCACACCGTTGATGCCAGAATGATTATTTTTAACAACTTTTGCAGGTCAATGAAAATAAAACAAATTTTAAATGTCATATATATATATATATATATATATATATATATATATATATATATATATATATATATATATATATATATATATATGTATATATATATATATATATATATATATATATATATATATATATATATATATATATATATATATATA
The DNA here is from genome assembly GCF_029784165.1 of Wyeomyia smithii. NCBI lineage: Eukaryota > Metazoa > Arthropoda > Insecta > Diptera > Culicidae > Wyeomyia > Wyeomyia smithii. Next base: position 71,821,088 of record NC_073694.1, on the reverse strand, counting down.
TATATATATATATATATATATATATATACATATATATATATATATATATATATATATATATATATATATATATATATATATATATATATATATATATATATATATATATATATATATATATATATATATATATATATATATATATGTATATATATATATATATATATATATATATATATATATATATATATATATATATATATATATATATATATATATATATATATATATATATATATATATATATATATATATATATATATATATATATATATATATATATATATATATATATATATATATATATATATATATATATATATATATATATATATATATACATATATATATATATATATATATATATATATATATATATATATAAATATATATATATATATAAATTATGCCGTGATTTATCGCGGGAACTAAAAAAAACTTTATTACTACGATTAACACTTTAATGTCTGATCACTACTGAATTACACACAAGACTGAATTGAAAATTAAATCTAGAAAGCTTAAATAAACTAAATCCGCTGACTCGTCGTTCCTCCGGTGGTTCAATTCTGATGCCACCTTTGTCCGCGTGGTTCGATCGAATCCTGCAGTCGTCATCGATTGTCAATTTATGGTTTCGTTGCTGGTTTGGTTCCTCCGCTTGTTGCTACGGGCCTCAGCTGGGTTTTTGCTGACGTCTCGGCTCCGGGTGCGCCTAGGCCGGTCGGTCGTGGTGTAACGTCTCCCCCCTTAGATTGTCGTCCGTCCTCGGACGATTTTTCGAAAAGGACGAGCCTCGGTAAGGTTGCGGGTTCTCCTTTTCCAATGGTTCCTTTAGGTTCCGTGGTGGTTTCAGCATGCTTATGGATTTTCAGGATGGTATCTTCCTTAGATTTGGTTCTTCTGTTGATGATATAAATTGCAAAAGAGCAGAAAAAGGTTAGTGTGAGGAGAATTCCTCCTCCGATGGTTGTTGTCCTCTTCGAGCGATGCAGGTCCAACTTTATCTCTTGAAGACTGTTTAAGTGTTCCAGTTTGATGTGGGTGATCTCATTCCGCTCTTCCGAGTAGTTGAGTTGAATGAATTTCCTTCCATAGATTGGTATGAGGTATTCTTCGTGGTCTGTTAGATGCTTTTGACCATTAAATGTGAGATTCATTACCTTAATCGTACAATTGTCTGTTTCGACAATAGTCGGAATGTTGACTAATCTCGAGTTATTACATGAGTCGGAAATCAATACTTGTTGATTCGTATCCAATAGTATGATTCCTTTTTTGATTTCTTGTATTCTGATATGTTGCCTGACGGGTTTTAGGACACATTTTGGTGTCAAATGATTCAAAAGGTTGTTGATACAGTCGTCTTCGATAAGAGTTGTTGCTTCGCAGATGTCACAAATGTGCTCTTGTTTATAGATAATGTCTCTGTGCTTTGCCACCAGCTTGATGTCTGTACTGATTCGTGTGTTGTTTAAGTTGAGCGTCTGGATGTTGATCAGGTCGAACTCGTTGTCTTCTAGGATGGGTATTTTCGCCAAAATTAGGATTTCGTCGCCTTTTACAATTACGCTTCCTGAGCTGTATTGGAATATTTGATCTAAGTAATCCAGATTCAATTTTTGTGCTTTAAGTCTGTTATAAATGTACAATTTATCATCTAATGAAAATAAGTTCCTATTCAAAATGTTTAGCTTTGCAAATTCGATTTGTTCTTCTACGTTAGTGAGAATTTGAATTAACATGTCAAGGTTCATAATAAGATTAATGTATTCCAAGTCCGTATTGGTCGTAAGTGAGTTATTATTTTGGTCTACAATTTGTTTGTTTATTTTCTTGAGAATATCTGTAATATTATTCAGTTTATTCTGAATTTTTTCGTTTATAATTATTTGCCTTGATAAAGATTGAGAGAGTAAGTTTCCCTGCTTTTCTAACGTTCCTAAATTATGATTTATAATTTCCATATCATCGTTATCTGGATTGCCTGCAATAAGTTTAATTACTGATCCTAAAGCGTTAACTAATGCTCTTCTATTTCTGCGGGGATATAAACTCAACAATTTTCCTCTTGCGTATTGGATTTTGTAATCAAGGGTCCTTCTGAGATGATCTATTATTTTCAGGTTTTCTGTCGTTTTTTCTATGTAGTCAATGTTGTTTGCAATGGATTTAATATTGATTTTGTGTATAACTCTCTCAAACCCTATTCTTATCCTAACTTGTTTTAGTTTTATGGCAATTATGCCATTATTATATGATATTTCTTTAAATTTTGTGCCGTGTATTAGGATGATGTAAGTTAATCTGTAACGAGAGTTAAGTTATTGATTTAAACGATTATTTTTTTATTCTGTTTTTGTGTATTTTTACGTCATTGATGTCTTTAAATGTAAGATCGTTATTCTCTTTTATGGTAGTTATTTTGTAAGGGTTTACGTCTTTAGTTATTCGTTGGGAAATTTTAATGTATTTAGCATCGCCTGGGTTGTATTGTTCAGGTTGTTCGTTATCTTTATTTTGTTGTTCATATTTAGCTTTCCTTTTATCCAGTTCGATTTTAGCCGCTGATTGCAAGCTTTTAAATTTTTCCGAAATTTCTTCCATGTTTGTCGAGCCCGAATGATTGAATACCAAATTACGCGGTAAATTTTTTATAGCGGTATGAAAACTGTTGTTATAAATATCGACGGCGATATTAATTTGATCTCTTGTAGACAAATCGTTGAATTTAATTTTGTTTGTTCGATAAATTTCGATTAGGGTAGAATGAAACCGTTCTACAATACCGTTTGAATTTGAACTACTCGCGAAATGTAACTCGACTCCTAGGTCGTTAAGGAATCCGATGAAATCAATAGACCTGAAAGAAGGTTCCTGGTCACTCACAATAGTCTTCGGTCTGCCAAATTGTCTAATGTGTTCTGTAATAGCATTTTTTACGTCCACTATTGTTCTAGTTTCCAAAGGTATGGCATTTGCAAATTTGGAAAACGAATCGACTATGGTGAGCCACTTTTGACCTTTTAAAAAGAATATGTCAATGTGGACTCGATCGAAAGGGTTATTGCCGAAAATGCTTTTTCTTATCAAATTCGGTGGCTTCCTGTCATATTTGGCTTTTTTGCAGATATCACAGGAATCTATCAAAATTTTAATCTTTCGATCAAGTTGTGGGAAGAAATATTTTTGCATTATCTGGTTCTTATTTTCTTTGATTCCTCTGTGGCCACGATTATGAGTTTCCCTCACAATTTCATCCTGTTGTTCATCTAGGCGTATGTCCTCTAGAAGGGTTTCTGAAATAAGAACTTTGTAGGGGCTATTAGTTGAAAAATGTTTCCGGTAAGTTTCTTGAACTAATTGAACTAAAGAGTTTGGAATTTTGAGGCAACTTGAACCTCTGGGGTTAAGAGTCCGCTTTAATATTTCTACTATTTCTTCTTCCGTATAACTTTGTTTGACTATTATGTGCCTGTGAAATTTGGGAAAGATCTGTTCATATGTCGTAATCTCTATTTTTCCGATTTTAAAAATAATTTGGGTCCTGAATGTGTTGATTGGTCTCTCAGTGCACGGAATAAAGTAATCATCGCTTGTATCCGCTGAGTGTACTGTCATGTCGTCCCTTTCATCATCTGAAAGTTCCTCTTCTCGTTCGGAGGGTTCCACGTTTAAAGACATCGATGATTGTGAATGTGCGTTTAATTGATTATGTTTTTTTTAGGTTTATCCGAGACAACGCGTCTGCGACGACGTTTTGTTTCCCTGGTTTATAGATTAATTCGTAGTCAAATTCTTCTAAAGCCAGTTTACCTCCTATGATTCGGTGATTTGCATTAGTCATAGAGAAGGTAAGTGGTTGGTGATCTGTAAACATTTTGAATTTCCGTCCGTATAGATACGGTCTGAAATGTTTGACCGCCCAAACGATTGCCAAAAATTCCTTTTCCGTTGTTGAGTATCGTTCCTCTGTTTTACTTAAAGTTCGCGATGCGTATGCTATGGGTCTGTCATTGCCTGCGGGCCCTTGCGACAGTACTGCCCCTATTGCATAATCGCTTGCATCGGTAGTAAGAATAAATTCCTTGCTGAAATCGGGGTAAATTAACACAGGATCTAGCGTTAGAATTTGTTTACACTTTTCGAAGCATGCGTTTATTTCGGGTGTTATCTCAAACTCCGCGTCTTTTCTAAGAAGTGCTGTCAACGGTTTCACTATTTTAGCGAAGTCTTTTATAAATCTCCTATAATAGCCTAGCGTTCCTAAGAATTGACGAACTTCTTTTTCTGTTTTAGGGATTGGCCATTTTTTTATGATTTCTATTTTGTCACTGTTTGGTCTTACTCCATCTTCAGAGACAGTATGACCTAGAAACTGCGTTTCTTTTTTAAAAAATTCGCACTTGTCTAGCTGAATTTTTAGTCTAGCTTCTTTAAGTCTTTTTAGAACTTGTGCTAAATTTTTCTTGTGTTCCTGAAGTGAACTGGAAAATATGATTATATCGTCCATATAGACGAAACAACATACTCCAATTAAATCCCTTAGTATACAGTCCATTACCCTTTGAAAAGTTGCCGGGGCGTTTTTCAATCCAAATGGCATGCGAGTAAACTCGTACTTTCCTCCGTTCACAGAAAATGCTGTTTTCTCTGTGTCTCCTTCTGCCAGCTGGATCTGGTGGAAGCCAGAAACTAAATCAATAGTTGAGAAATATGTAGCCCTTCCCAGTTTATCCAAGATGTCGGTAATCTCGGGTATGGGGTACTTGTCGTTGATAGTTTTTTCATTTAGCTTTCTGTAGTCGATCACTAAACGAAATTTCTTGTGACCAGATGCATCTGCCTTTTTCGGGACTATCCATACGGGTGAGGTGTATGGTGAGATTGATTCTCTTATAATTCCATCGTTTAGCATCTTTTTAACTTGCTTTTGTACTTCGCTTTCATAAACGTAGGGATATTTATATGATTTCGTATGGACTGGGATACTATCTACCGTTCGAATTTTATGTCTTATTTTGTGTGTGAATGACAGTTTGTCGGACTCCACGTATAAAACATCTCTGTATTGATCGATCACCGTTTCGAGGGCTTGTTTTTCTTCCCTATTCATGTGGTCGTCACGAAAGGTATAGTTTGTCATGTTTATTTGCTTTGGCAATTCGGTTAAATCGAACGGATCCTCATCCATTTCGATTTCACTCGAATTTATTTCTTGTGAAGATTTTGAGAAATTTTGAATCGCTACAAAAGCTTTATTATTGCTGCTTCTGTAGATACCAGGTAAAATAGTGAATGAATTGTATTTCTTTTCATTCGCTATTATGAAATCACCGTTCTTTTTGGTTTTCAGTGCGATGTACTGAAATTCTTGTTCATTTATGTTAATTGCTTGCTCTTCAGGGAATTTTTTTTGCATTTTTATTGTTTTTCGTCCGATTTTCAAGGAATTTTTACGAATGTCGATTTGAGCATTTAAGTCTCTTAATGACTCGTAACCTATTAATCCATCGAAAAACTTGTGGAATTTAAAAATATAAAATTTCAATTTCTTCTTGATCTGAAATGGATCAAAAGAAGCTGATTTGTTTATTTTATGTGTTCCACTTATATTCGTTACCCTGATTCCATTCTCAGTTCTGCAATTTTCAATGTTTACGTGCTCGGGTGAAATATAATTTTTGTTCGCTCCCGTGTCGATCAAAAATTTCATCTCACCTTTCGAGGTTTGAATTATTATATAAGGTACAAAATTGTTATCTCTTTTTATATTTTTCGATGTGGCTCTTCTACCACGTGAAAATTTAACTCCTCGTCGACGAAGTAATCATCGTCTTCCGAGTTCAGAGCTGATTCCTCCAGCTGATTAGAGGTGTCGTACTCATCCTCGTGGTTTTTGCTGAATTCGCTTTCTTGTTCTGGTTTGGTTTCGTGGTTGTTCACCTCCGTACGGGACTTTGCGGTTTTCATTGAAACGTCGTCGTCCACCGGTGGACCTCTAGGGGTTTTAAATTTCCCTGATCCGTTCGGTTTCGCGTTGAACGTGTTACCGTGCTTGTTGTTGCTGTTGTTGTTGTTGTTCGTGTAGTTGGGTTTTGTATTCGTCTGATTACCGTTGTTGGAATTTGAAAACGGTTTTGAATTGCATGAATTGTTAGAGGTTGAACTGGAATGTTTGTTAAATTTTTGCCTGTACGCGGCATTCGCGTATTGTGTTGTTATAGCGTAGGCTTCTTCCAATGTTTTTGGTCGATAGCTCCTCACATGCATAGACAATTCGTCTGTGAGGCCATCTATGAATCTAGTAAGCGTCATCAAGCTTACTAAATTGTTTATTGCCTTAGTTGCATTCTGATAATCTTCCATCGTCGCCGCTGTCGATTTGATAGCGGTGTCGATGGTTTTGATTTTATTATAATACTCAGGAATTGTCTTTTTCCCTTGTGTTATGTAGAATAATGATTGGATGTGTGACGTAAGGTCACGTCTATCCCCGTAGGAATTCAAAATCACCTCTTTAATTTCTAGCCAGCTGTTCGGGTTGCCAGCAGCGATCAAAATCTCTTTGGCTTCGCCCGTAATTTTATTTTTCACTGCCCTGACTAATTGGCTATACACTGGTTCATCTCGGTATCTTCTAAAAAGTTCGAGAGTATTTTCCGCGTCTTCCAGCCATGCATGGGTCTCTTTTTTATTTCCACTAAATGTTGTTAGATTTTTGATTGGGTCTGGAGTCCTGAATTGCATAAAAGGATCATCCGCCTTCTCTTTTAAATTTCTGAGTTGTCCAATCAACTCATTTTGGTTCTGGGTTAAACTTCTTATGTGCTGAAGTAAACCCTCAATTGTGATTGCCGGTTGTGGGGCTGGTTGAGGAGCTGGTTGTGGCTCTTCTTCATAAAGTTCTGGGGCTGCGAGATCTGGTGAGATCATTAAGTCGCGCTCGGCCATTATAATAAATTAACTTCGTTTGCTTTGTATTGCGTATAGATTTGTTGTCAGTATTCACTTACACTGCACTTTCACGGTTAGTTGTTAGTTTTGTTTTTTCACTTTGTGATATTTCAGGTGTCCGCTTACCGCTGGTGGGGGCTCGCACCTCTGAATTAGTATGGTTTTGTTTGTGTTAATCTTAGAAAAATGATTGTGGTTACTTACAGGAAGATTACTGCTTTCATTTCCTGGAGTCTTGGTGTGAAGTGACGGATGGATGGGGTAGGTTTCCAAATGGCGGGATCGGTCCTCTGATATCCGCAAGTCCTTGATGTTCACTCAGGGGTTGTTCTTGCTGGGTGTATCAGTTGTCTGCCATAGACGTGGGCTGTTCCTCTTTGTAGAACTCGGTGACTGTGATACTAGATATTCACTCTGTTAACACTGTTCACTTTGTCTAACCACTTGGCCTTGAGACTGCGCCAATTATGCCGTGATTTATCGCGGGAACTAAAAAAAACTTTATTACTACGATTAACACTTTAATGTCTGATCACTACTGAATTACACACAAGACTGAATTGAAAATTAAATCTAGAAAGCTTAAATAAACTAAATCCGCTGACTCGTCGTTCCTCCGGTGGTTCAATTCTGATGCCACCTTTGTCCGCGTGGTTCGATCGAATCCTGCAGTCGTCATCGATTGTCAATTTATGGTTTCGTTGCTGGTTTGGTTCCTCCGCTTGTTGCTACGGGCCTCAGCTGGGTTTTTGCTGACGTCTCGGCTCCGGGTGCGCCTAGGCCGGTCGGTCGTGGTGTAACGTATATATATATATATATATATATATATATATATATATATATATATATATATATATATATATATATATATATATATATGAATATAAGTTACAATTCTTTCTAGCCTGAAGGGCTTTTTAAAAAATGATTAATGAAAACCTAAAGTTAACTATCCTCTATCGTGTCTCAATTAGAACTAACTTTATTATTTTTATGCCCTGGTTACAAAGCTAGAAAAGCAACTGCACCGCTGACCAAGCAAACTGCAGCCCGCGTCGTTGTCGTCGTCGATGCCGTTGCATGTGCTGCCAACGCCCGTGGGAATCGTTCCAGTCAGCGTCTGTAGAAATCCGACTCGCTCACTTCGAATGAAATAATGTGGCGAGTGGTTCCTCGAGTCGGTGGACTTCGCGTTCCAGTTCTTGCAATCTGCTGATCTGGGAGGTTTCGTCTGTAACTTGCCCCTCCTTGAAGATCGAAACGTCCTCGTTTGCAGTGAATTCAACTCTGTGACCGGATGAGGGCTTCTTGTTGTGATGGTTCCAGTGGTTGCTAAATTTCCTGCTTATTAAGAAAAATATAGCGATTGTTGCGATTATCAGGCTTATGCTCGAAAAAGATATGGAAGTAAAGGCGGTTACGTTGGTTTTAGAATTTAATGTCTCCAAATGATGCCTGTTAATGAAATGAAGTTTTTCAAAACTTATTTGAGGCTCTATATCAATAGTTTGGATTTCTAAACCATCCATGGGAACGACCAATAATGGCTCTACCTTGTACCATTCTTTGTTGGTAAATTCCAACCCATTTATAATTATGGTACAATTGTGGTATTCGATTAGGAATGTTCCCGAGAGGGTTCGATTCCGCATCCCGCAAGTGGTTGCTATCTCTTGACTGTTTATTTGTTTTGCAATCAGGTGATTATCGGTTATAGACTTGATTTCTGAGGGTAGACTTACTTCCTTGAATGAGCAGTTCGCAGGGATTCCTTTTAGCAAGTATGGAAAGCAACCATCTAAGGTGAAATTGTTCAAATTTTCTGGGTGGCAGATTTGATTATGGCCGACTCGTTGGCACTCCTCGATGATGAAGTAGAATTGTTGGTCATTGGTGATTGCTGTGTGAGCGGGTAGCTTAAGTGTTTTATTTTTGACTATTAATGGCTCTAATAGCAGCGTTCTATAAGCAAGTTCATCTAGTAAGGGAATTTCTACTATGAAAACAATTTTTGTGTGATTATAAAATGCGCTGAGATTAAGGAATTGATAAACCTGATCAATGCTATCTATGATAATTTTATGGTTGGTAAAATGATCTAATATTATGCTCAACTCGTCGGGGGAAAGGATGTCTCTTGGTATGGTATTTAGTTTAGCTAGTTGGATTGATTCGAAAATAAGCTTCAAGTGAGATTCTAAATTATCTAGCTGGATATTAATTTTCAATATTTCTCTCAGTAGTTTGATTGTTTTGTCGATTCCTGAATTTGACTTAGGTGCTATAAGATTTTTCCTGATAAGGTTGTGATCTAATTCAAACTGTTCTATAAACTTGTTTAACCTGTCCTGAAGTTGGGTGTTAATCCTAGCTTGCTCGTTATTTTCGTTAATTAAAATTTTGTCATCGATTTCTAGAGCTTTGAGAGTTTTTGATATTTCTATTAGATCGTCATTATCGAGATTTCCGGTTATCTGCTTTATGGCTGATCCTACAAAGTTGAGCAACCCTCTCTTGTTTCTTTGCCTTGGCATTAAATTTTGAAACATCTTGCGAGTATTGCTAAACTTTGATTCCAACATTGCTGTCAAGTCTGAGAGGTTTCCAAAGCTTTTCAGTCCGTGTATGGCGACGTCTAGTCTGGCGAAAATTGGTTCGCACTGCTTAAGGTCAACAACGTGATATAAGCGATGTTTCCCAATCCTCACGAAAGACTTACCCATATCTAGTGCCAATAATCCGGGATTATGTTGGAGGTCGGTTATTTGAATGGAGGAGCTGGAATGGGATGGATTAAGGAAAGCGAGAACCCACACTGCCATGGCCAGTCGAAAATCCATTGGTACTAATCCTAAAATGAGACTGTGTTAATATGATTGAAATCGTAAATAAGATGAATAAAAAATTTAATGCTAGTATTACATAAAACTAATTACTGGGTTTTTTTTTTATGTACGGACCCTTTTTATTTTACTCTTATGCAATTTCCGGTTGTAAGCGTCCGTGAATGTCTGGTGGCCGTCATTGGCTACTGTTACGGGGTTGAAGAAACTCTGTTGTTTGCTTTTTATCCCCTGCCGTTTATTATAAACAATTTGGCCGGGCTCCAACGCGGGTGGATCCTCTCTTGAAGGGTTTCGCTGGTCGTTCTGTTTCTCTTGGGATTGCCTGATTTGATGAATTACTTCATCGTATACTTTGTTGCGGGCTTCCAGCATTCTTTGAGGGTCGAGGGGTCTCTCTTCACCATCTTTAATCTCATAGAAAGCTTCTCGAGGTTTGATTTTCAGAGAGGAGTGTACGCTGTTGTTGTATAAGGTACAGCAAATCAAAAACATCTCCTTGATTGAAACATTGGGAAACTTATGCCTATTGCATTTGTAGATTTCATTAATGGTCGAATGAAATCGCTCTACAATCCCGTTAGTTTCACTTCTATCAACCGGTGTAAAATATTGTTGGACATTGAGGTCGGCGAGCATGCCTCTCATTTCGATAGACCGTATTCCCGGTTCGTTATCAGAAACCATTAGCTTCGGTGTGCCATAGAGCGAGATATATTTTAATATGGCCCTTCGTATATCCGGTGTGGTTCTTGACTTCATGGAAATCAAAGTTCCAAAGCGTGTCAATTTATCGACCACTGATAGGAAGGTGTATGGTCGCGAAATCAATATGTCAACATGGATAATGTCCAAGGGTTTCTCTGGTATAGGAGTTTCCCCATGTTTGATTTTGTATGGTCTACGCTCGTACTTCATTTTGTTACACGTAGGGCACAAAACAATGTACGTGCGGATTTTTCTCTTCATTTTTGGGAAATACCACCTTCGTAGTATTTCTTCTCTATTTTCTCGAATACCCCGGTGTGCGGTTTCATGCGTTTCCTCTATAACTTGATCTTGTTCGGTATCTGTGGTTAAATCGGTTAGTAGTCTTTGTGAAATTTTTACTTTGAACGTCTTGCATCTACTGAAATAATTTCGATACACTAGTTGAAGGGTTCCGAACAACTGTTCAGGGCAATGAATACAATTTACCTTTCGTGGATCCATGTATTCACGAAATATTCTAATTAAAATTGGCACCCCGAACGCGAAATTTGTAATAGTTCGCCGGTGCATCTGCGGAAACACTTCACTGTAATCTTCAGTGTAATGATCGCCAATTTTTAATATAACTTGATTATGAAAGAAGTTAACGGGCAGCTCAGTGAACTCAATTAGATTTGACGAGTCAGAGTCTGCGGAATGCACGGAATTGCTATCTGTTGATTCATCTTCAGTGGCATTTACCTCTTCGGGAATTCTGGATAGAGCGTCTGCTACCACATTTTGTTTCCCTGGTCGATGAGTTATTTGGAAGTCATATTCCAGGAGTCTCAGCCTCCACTTCACTAATCTGGTATTAGGTGTCTTCAGATTAAGTGCGTAAGTAAGAGGTTGGTGGTCAGTATAGAGGGTGAATTTCCTCCCGAAAAGATATGGTCGGAAGTACTGAGTTGCCCATACTATAGCCAAAAGCTCCTTTTCTATAGCGGAATAATTTTCTTCCGTCTTCGTAAGCGTCCGAGACGCGAACGCGACCGGTCTGTCTCTTCCTATACAACCCTGCGACAGCACGGCTCCCAACGCAAAGTTACTAGCATCGGTTGTCAAAATAAATGGACGTTCGAAATCGGGATACTGCAATACGTCACTTTGCGTAAGCAATTCTTTACACTTTTCAAAGGTTTTTACGAATAAAGGTGTATGTTCAATCGTTTCCCCTTTTCGCAGCTGCGCAGTTAGTGGTTTGGAAATTTTTGCAAAGTCGCGAATGAATCGTCTATAATAGCCCAAAATTCCAAGGAATCCTTTCAGCTCCTTTTGGTTTTTCGGTAGTGGCCAACTTTTGATTGCATCAATCTTAGCAGGGTTCGGTTTAACGCCCTGATCCGTAACGATATGCCCTAAGAAAGCTACTTCTTTTTTAAGAAACTCACACTTGTCGAGCTGAAGCTTTAAATTTACTTTTTCAAGTGCTCTCAGTATTTTTTCTAAGTTCTCGAGATGCTCTTGCAAGGAAGCTGAAAAAACAATTATGTCGTCCATGTAAATGAGACAACATTTTCCAATGAATTCTCTGAGTACATGGTCCATAACCCGTTGAAACGTACCCGGAGCATTTTTCAGACCAAACGGCATTCGTAAATATTCGTATAAGCCGTGGTCAACTTGAAACGCTGTTTTCTGTACATCTCTAGCGTCGACCTCGATCTGGTGGAAACCAGAGGCCAGATCAAGTGTGCTAAAGTATTGGCACCTGCCTAGCTTGTCCAGTATCTCGGTGATATTGGGCAGCGGATATTTGTCATCTATAGTCTTCGCATTTAGTTTTCTATAGTCGACTACTAGGCGCCATTTTTGCTTACCAGATGCATCGGCCTTTTTTGGTACTATCCATATGGGTGACCCCCATGGCGATGTACTTGGCTGTATGATGCCTTGGCTGAGCATTTTAGAAATTTGTTTCTGTACCTCTTCCTTATGGACGAAGGGGTACCTGTAATTTTTTGTATAAACGGGCAGCTCGTCGCTGGTGTTTATACGATGTTTGATCACGTTAGTAAACGATAGGTCGTCACCCTCTCTGTAGAACACTGTTGGGTTTCTTGTAAGCAAGCTGAGAAGCTTCGATCTCTCCTCGTCGTTCAAATGATCTGTACGCACTTCGTTTTCAATATTTCGCCTACATGCTTTAATTTGTGATGGAAAATCCTTCACTTCAAAATTATTAATTTCAGAAACGATTTGCCCATAATCAATTTTCTTGTTTGTTGAACATTCCTGTGTGCAAACAAAAACTAATCTTGCTTTACTTTCTTGAACACTGTACACTCCGGAGGGCACGTATACGTCAGCGGCAACTTGTAGGTCGTCTTCCAGGAAGAAATCTCCGGAGGCGACCGAAACCGGGACCTCGTGAATTGTGGACATTAATTCATGAAAGTTCAACTCAATCAAATCGGGATACTTTTTCTTCAAAGGTATGACGGTGTCTTTAATAATCAATTCGACTGTTGAGGTGTCGAACAGGGCTCCCAACTCGTGAAGTGTCTGAAATCCAATCAGACCATCGAAAAAGTTATGAAACTCAAAAAGATGAAATTTCTGATTGGAAATACTAGTTATGTATTTTGCGAATGGGTTAAAAAAGGTGTGTTGGTTAATTATATAGGATCCATTGATGTTTTTCACTCTATGAAGTGATCCTGAAGCTACGGATTTTGTTGGAACTATTTTTGGAGAAATGTAATTTCGATTAGCTCCTGTATCTATTAAAATTTTTAGAGGGGGCCCGGTTCTTCTATTGATCTCTAAATATGGAAGAAAGGTCATTCCCTTGCTTGTTGTTCGGAATCGGGCATAAAATTTACATCGTCATCTTCATCTGCATATGGACAGCCATTATCAATGTCCTCGGTCTGTTTATTTTCGGTTAGGGGTTCAACACACTCCTCGTGCGAATTCACTTGCGTTGGACGATAGTTGTTCGTTCTAAGTTGACCGGATGGGTCCGGTTTGATAGCGAGACGCGGGGGGTACTGTCGAAATTGATTCGAGTTCCAATCTGGTCGATTTTGAACAACGTTTCTGTTCTGGGAATTTATATTAGGATTTGGATTGGGGTTAGGAATGGGATTGGATTTTGTGTTAAATCCTTGTTGAGCAGGCCATTTTTGAACGTCCTGCGGTCTCGCAGAAAATTTGGGCAAAAATTTTGTTTGCTCGAAGCCAACATTCATGGATCTTCGCTCTCGTTTTCTCCGTTGTGCACTTTCTAAAGACAAGGCGCTCTGGTATGCTGAATGCAATGTTTTCGGTAGACCCACTCGCACTAAAGATGAAAGGCTGTCATGCAGTCCGTCAATGAATGCGTCGATAATCATACTTTCGTACGATTCCAGGATAACGTTAGAACACTGCTTGAGTCGATCGTCAAGTTGAATTTTGGCATTGATGCTTGCCAAAATTCCTTTGCATTCATAATGAAAATCGGTAACATTTTTGTTACCTTGGCGTAAGTATGAAATACTGGTTACTATGGCAGACAAGTCGCGCTTGTCGCCAAAATGGTCTTTCAATGTACACTTTATTGCCTCCCACTCGAGGCTACATTGACTCATAGTGAGTGCTTCGTTTGCGTTTCCGTGGATTTTATCCCGAATAATGCCAACCCAAAGGGGCATCACTAGCGGCAGATCTGTTTCACTCACTAGATTTTTTGAAATTTGTAGCTTTTGCTCTACGGATTCGAGCCAACAGGCCAGAGAATTAGGACTTCCATTATATTCTGGAACCATCCTAATCGCGTCAGGGATGCGTGAAATGTCAAATTTCGGCATCTCCATGATCGAAGACGTGCTTGCGATCGCTTGGTTTGCGGTATTTGTCCGCGCATTTTCTAACAAAGAGGCTATTTGTAGCCGTTGTGCCTCTAGCTGGGCGGTTAGAGTATCTAAACGCGCTTGCATTTCATCACTCATTCTTCTGGTTATCATAAAACTCTTTCACTGCACTTAGTTAAACAAGCAAAAAAAAAGTATTGCAACTAAAATAGAAAGAAAAATTAAAATTACTCACGGTTTTGTTTTTATTTTATTGAACAGAATTCTCAAGTATACCCCGTCCTTCGGGAAGAGCCTCGAATCCTCGATATCACCTCGAGGTGTGATTCCACTTTGTCGATATTCCTTCGATTAAGTTTTATCACGGACACTTGCACTCGCGGACTAAGGATTTACTTGAATCCTACTTACGACTGCGCCAGTTACAATTCTTTCTAGCCTGAAGGGCTTTTTAAAAAATGATTAATGAAAACCTAAAGTTAACTATCCTCTATCGTGTCTCAATTAGAACTAACTTTATTATTTTTATGCCCTGGTTACAAAGCTAGAAAAGCAACTGCACCGCTGACCAAGCAAACTGCAGCCCGCGTCGTTGTCGTCGTCGATGCCGTTGCATGTGCTGCCAACGCCCGTGGGAATCGTTCCAGTCAGCGTCTGTAGAAATCCGACTCGCTCACTTCGAATGAAATAATGTGGCGAGTGGTTCCTCGAGTCGGTGGACTTCGCGTTCCAGTTCTTGCAATCTGCTGATCTGGGAGGTTTCGTCTGTAACTTATATATATATATATATATATATATATATATATATATATATATATATATATATATATATATATATATATATATATATATATATATATATATATATATATATATATATATATATATATATATAGGCGAATAATACTCAATTTTTCATTAATTATTATATGTTGTTCAATAAAACATACTTCTACTATAAATTTTTTTCTTCCTAAGTTTCTTGGTACCCAAATTTTTTCTTCCTAAGTTTCTTGGACTTCAACCGAAATAGTAAAGAACGATTATTCAATGCATTTTTAAAGTTATAACAGTGAAATACATTACTCGGTAATATCATGTGCCTTGCATACTTTTGAACAATTATAATAGCTAAATTATGACTCTCCAGCAACACTGCTTTACAGTGAAAAGTAACCTCGTTGTATTTTCTACGTGACGATTGCGTTATCGGATTCAGCCAATCAGCAGCCGGTTCAAATTGGATGAATGTAACGGTGACCAGCTGTCGCGTCTTGTCTTAGGTCTCGAGGTACGATGCTGGCCTATCAAGCCAGTCGTCGTAGGTTCAAGTCTCGGCTCGGGGGAGACTGTTAGCACAGACTAACAGACGTAACACTGGAACCTTGCTCCATTGCCACAAAAAACGTTCATTTCAAATTTTCAATCGAATAACAGTCATCGCACGAAAACGTCGTCTGGAGCGCTGTCATGCAATCTCATACATATTTTGTAGTTCCTCATTTGACACATGCAGTAACGCTGGCGCTGATGTCGAAAGACATGACGCAGCGCCAACACGACAGCAGATGGTGCTAGTGTTACTAACAGTGCTTATAAAGGTCATTTTCCCCAGCAAAATTCTTCGAAAATTATAGCCAATCATTTGCAATTTTCACTTCCAATGATCGCAGCACTCTTTCAGATACACTAGATTTTCGTCCTAGTAACGTGCTGTTATACTCAGATAAAATAGATCGCGCGCATCGTTCACGGTTACGGAACAAAATTTGACGACAAATCCAACCAAATGATCTTCACTTCAAAGCGAAAAAGAAAAACAAACAGACCACTCAACCAAAATGAACCTCACCGAAACATTTTTTCACTGGCACTGACCGATGCCTTGACAATCTTCGTTAACTGATAAACTGATTTTGTTGTCTTGCTTTCATCGCATGAAATATAATGAGGTGTTTTGACAGTTCACTTCCATGCAAAAAGCGGGAAGGGAGAACTCTGAAAGGATTGTAAAATAATAACGTTTATGGATGCTTTTATTCACTTTCACTCAAGAGTGTCAACAAATATCAACCCTGGTTACTAACGTAAAGTACTGGGATCATCCAAACGATGATTTCATTAAAAATTTGTTTGACGTGTTATGTCTGTTAGTCTGGGCTGTTAGTGTCAGAACACTAAACAGTCGGCTGCGAAGTCTGTGTATAGGGGAAAGTAGGTTAAGACAGACGGTTTAACCACAGACTAACAGACATAACACGTCGAACAAATTTTCAATAAAATCATCGTTTGGATGATTCCAGTACTTTACGTTAATAACACTAGCACCATCTGCTGTCGTGTTCGCGCTGCGTCATGTATTTCGACATCAGCGCCATCGTTACTGCATGTGTCAAATGGGAAACTACAAAATATGTATAAGATTGCATGACAGCGCCCTAGACGACATTTTCGCGCGATGACTGTTATTCGATTAAAAATTTTAAATGAACGTTTTTTGTGGCGATGGAGCTAGGTTCCAGTGTTACATCTGTTAGTCTGTGGTTTAATCTTAATAATTACTCAGGAATTGCTATTTAGATCGCAGTAGTCATACAAATTGAAACTTAAGATCATTTGTTGTCATAATTTTTTTTGGTACTAACAAAACTATGACTACAAATTGCTGTTTTCTTGACATGGTTGGGAAAGACGGACACCTGGGGTGGGTAAGATGTACACTACGATGGAAAAGGTGGACACTCACAAAAGAGATGTAGTATGTTACGTATTCTTTTGATTTATGTGGTAAGTGATGGCCATACACTACTCCACGTTATTAGAGTCCATCTATACATCACGTGAACAGTTTGGGAGGGTGGGTTAGTATGAAAGCAAAAATTCACGTCCTATATGTCCTTTTCTTACTGCTAAGTGATTAATATCTGCTGGTTTCTCTTGCGGGTGTACTTTGTAAACATCTGTAGTACACAACCGATATTACATGTGAAAATTCTTGGAAAATCCGTGTGTGGATTTTCACTAGAAAACCGAGGAAAGACTAATTAAACATTTTATCATTGGGAACAAATGAGAACACATAAGTTTCACGAGTTTACTACTATTTTCCGTGGAATGAAAATTACATTAAATAGCACGTTCACAAAAATATACTTTGTGTTAGTTACAAATTTGACAATTTGCTTGCTGTAAACCAACAATGCATCTCTAAAGTATTAACACACTACAAAGAAGGTATTTGCATCACTTAACTATCATAAAACGTTCTAGTTTGTGAAATATTGAAAGTGTCCATCTTACCCGCAGTGTCCGTCTTAGCCTACTTTCCCCTAAATAAACAAAAGGTCAAGTTCCGAATCGGAATGTAGAACCAAAGCTTTGCTTTTATATAAGTTTACTTCATACAATTACTGAATATTTACTGATTTGACCTAACCTTTTTATAATTTTTCTTGATTTTAAGCTCGATTCACAAGCAGAAAAAACACTGCACTATTAATTCTTTTTCGAGAGAATATAGCAGAAATAATTGAAAACGATAAGCAAACGAACTCTTTTCTACGCGGATTCCGGAATTTACGCGGTTTTCTACGCGTTTTTGTCAAATAAATCTCAACGCAACGCAAACAACGTATCCATTGTGTTTGGGCCTTGAGAGTTATATCCCTTGTTCTGCAAGCACAAATTATCTCTTCGTTGCACAAATCCATTAAATTTAATAATGTATCTGAGATCTCTCAGTAATTCCCAACAGCCGATCAAAAGCAGGTAATTTTAGGACAATGTTAGCAAAATATTTCGAAGAAATTTGGTAAATTGTAAGGATTTGCCATAAACCCAAAAGCCTTAAAGTTTTCTTAAGCGTTATTCATAAAAATACTGTCAACAACTTTTAAAGTTCTTCAGAACACAGAAATAGACAGTGTTAACGCTAGATTAGGACTATCACCCTAAAAAGGAACATCGAATGTAACGCTACACAACTCCACACCACAGAAAGAGAAACTCATTATTTATTCGCTCTCTTTACTGTAAGCTAGATCGAAAGAATATTTCATCCTCACTCGAATAAAGTACGTTATAGACACCACACCATACATCTAATTCTCTATCGCGATCAATAAAGATTAGAGCAGAGAGTGACCACGTTGTTCAGTGGAACAAGATAGTGTCGAATTTTTGACTCTGTGATATCACGATCGGTCCTGCTTCCAACTTTAATCACCATCCGGAGAACCAGCATTTCGCCCGTACATTAATGGTCCTTCGAGAGACCGGATTGTGGTAAATTAGCGCCAACAAGGGTACCGTCGTATGAGCACATGCGACCCGGTGATATTTCGACAATCAGTCAGTTTCGACGCTCGACATTCTACCAACGTGCTCAATCTACAACCACGATATCAGGTCCGCAGAGTGGAGTTATTTGTGAAGTTTTCGATTACTCATCCTACAATTCGCTGGGACACACATCGGCGTGGCTTGGGTTGAGAACAATAGGCTGGTAGCGTGAGTACAATAGCTCAATACTGCCCCTCATGGCAAGTCCGTCCCAATTGCATTTTTATCAATTTTGACTTTATTGGTGGAATCATCACCTTTTTACATCTACTTTCGATAGAACACATAATTTTGAATACTTTGTTCTGAGGAACTATGAAAAAAAATAGCAAGTCGGTTTGTCCCATAGCAAAAATGATCGCAAGTCGGTCCCATAGAACAAATCATCACAATCATCAGTCCCACAGTCAAAAATTTATTATGATACATGTTATATCTAACATAGTTCATGGTCTTCAGGTTTAGAGAAACCTGATTTCTAGAATCTGCTGGGAATCGTGAGTTTTTTTTTTCCTCATCTATAGTTTATTTGACACGGCACAAATACAATTCAATGTTTAACGGCGCCAATTATATCTGGTAGCTTACTTTCTAAAGTATCTTAATAACTAAAAGCAAATTTTTTTATCCTCGCTGCCGACTACGAGCTGAAACTAAATCTAACTTAAGCTAGAATGTTTTGCATGAAAAGCACTGATTTGTTGTTTGATGGTTTTCCATCGCCATAGGTAAGCAGCATATTGAATATGTTCCGCTGCTGGGCCAAGATATTACGGACTGGCATATTGGGTTGTCTCCCTCGGGGCCTGAGAGTATCGTGCGGGTCTAGTTGCTGTTTCCGGATCCGGGGTCTTAACGTGTTCTTGTCGTTTGGTTGGATGTAGGCGGAAGGGGGTAGGACTAAACTGGGGCGTGGATGGATTTCAGGAAAACGTATATAAGGGACATGTAGGATAGGTCACGGCTCGCCAAGACATCAAGAACAGGAACAGCCGGCTGCCTACCTTCGGCCTGCAGGGAAGCTACTAATCTAGACCTGGCGTCACGGTGTACAGGGCATGACCAAACAACGTGCTCTATGTCGTGATAACCTTCACCACAGGCACAGATACCACTCTCCCCGAGCCCAACACGACGGAGATGCGCGTCAAATCTATAGTGATTGGACATAAGCCGGGACATCACGCAAATGAAATCCCGACCTACATCCAACCCCTTGAACCACGGGTTCGTCGATACCTTGGGGATTATGGAATGTAACCACCTTCCCAGTTCCCCCTTGGTCCAAGAATTTTGCCAACTGATAATCGTATTCTGACGTACAAATGCGAAAAATTCATTAAAGGCAATTGGTCTTTCATAAATATCACCGTTTGTTGCGCCCACCTTAGCCAAAAAGTCCGCTTTCTCATTACCCGGTATCGAGCAGTGAGAAGGGACCCACGCTAAGGTAATCTGAGTAGATTTTTCGGATAAAGCACTCAGATGTTCCCGTATTTTCCCCAGGAAATACGGAGAGTGCTTAACATCTTTCATCGATCGGAGAGCCTCAATGGAACTGAGACTGTCCGTAAAGATGAAATAATGGTCCGTGGGCATTTTTTCGATAATCCCTAGGGTGTACTGAATTGCAGCTAATTCTGCGACGTAAACAGAAGCAGGATTATCGAGCTTATGAGAGACGGTTAAATTGTTATTGAAGATACCGAAGCCAGTGGACCCATCAAGAAATGATCCGTCAGTGTAGTACATATTGTCGCAGTTGATGTTTCGATATTTATTGGAAAAAATTTTGGGGATCTGCTGCACGCGTAAATGATCCGGGATTCCACGAGTTTCTTCTATCATGGATGTATCGAAAAACACAGTAGAATCAGAAGTATTTGATAAGTCGACACGATTTGGAATATTCGAAGAAGGGTTAATATTTTGGGACATGTGACTGAAATACAATGTCATAAAACGGGTTTGAGAATTAAGTTCGATTAACCTTCCAAAATTTTCAATCACGGGACGGTTCAAGACCTCACATTTGATAAGAATACGAGAAGACAGGCTCCAGAAGCGGTTTTTCAATGGTAGTACTCCAGCTAAGACCTCCAAACTCATCGTATGGGTCGACTGCATGCAACCTAAGGCGATACGCAAACAACGATATTGTATTCGCTCCAGTTTGTTCAGATGTGTGTTTGCTGCGGAGCGGAAGCAGAAACACCCGTATTCAATAACAGACAATATCGTTGTTTGGTAAAGCCTTATAAGGTCTCCTGGATGGGCTCCCCACCATTGTCCGGTTATTGTACGAAGAAAATTCACTCTTTGTTGACATTTTTTCATCAGATACCTCACGTGACAACCCCAGGTGCCTTTAGAGTCGAACCAGACACCAAGATATTTGTGTACCAAAACCTGAGAAATCGTTTTACCCATTAATTGTGTTTGAAGCTGAGCAGGTTCATGCTTCCTAGAAAAAACTACTATCTCAGTCTTCTCCGGAGAAAATTCGATACCTAGCTGTAAAGCCCAAGCAGACAAATTGTCCAAGGTATCTTGCAATGGTCCTTGCAAATCGGCAGCTTTGGCTCCTGTAACAGAGATTACACTGTCGTCTGCAAGTTGTCTTATCGTGCATGAGTTTGCCAGACATTCGTCGATGTCATTTACATAAAAGTTGTAAAGAAGGGGGCTTAAACATGATCCCTGGGGAAGACCCATGTAGCTAATGCGAAAAGTTGCCAAATCGCCGTGCGTAAAATGCATGTGCTTTTCGGACAACAAATTGTGCAAAAAATTGTTCAAAATTGGAGAAAAATCCTTGTCGGTGAAGTTTACCCGAAAGAATGTCAATAGAAACGGAATCAAAAGCCCCCTTAATGTCCAAGAACGCAGACGCCATTTGTTCTTTGCGAGCATACGCCAGCTGAATATCTGTTGAAAGCAACGCAAGACAATCATTCGTCCCTTTGGCACGGCGGAAGCCAAATTGAGTATCTGATAGTAGACCATTTGATTCGACCCAATGATCTAAACGACGGAGTATCATTTTTTCCATCAATTTCCGGATACAGGATAGCATTGCAATCGGCCTATAAGAGTTGTGATCAGAAGCTGGTTTCCCTGGTTTTTGGATGGCGATCACCTTCACTTGCCTCCAATCCTGCGGTACAATATTTTGCTCCAGGAACTTATTGAACAAGTTCAACAAGCGCCTCTTGGCATTGCCGGGTAGATTCTTCAACAAATTGAATTTGATTCTATCTAACCCAGGCGCGTTATTGTTACAGGACAGGAGGGCAACTGAAAATTCTGCCATCGTAAAAGGTGATTCTATCGCATCGTGGCCCGGAGACGCATCTCGAACAATATTTTGCTCAGGAACAGAGTCCGGACATACTTTCCTGGCAAAATCAAATATCCACCTACTTGAAGACTCCTCGCTTTCGTTGACCGTTACGCGATTCCGCATTCTTCGGGCTGTGTTCCAAAGAGTGCTCATTGATGTCTCCCTCGACGTCTCGTTTACGAACCGACGCCAATATCCGCGTTTCTTTGCCTTAGTCAAGCTTTTAAACTTGGTAGCAAGCTCCGAATAACGTTTAAAGTCGTCGGCATCGTCTGTATCCCGGAAGGTCAGATACGCGTCGGATCTTTGCGTGTAGACATCGGAGCACTCTTGGTCCCACCACGAAGTGGGAGGCCGTTCTTTGATCGTTACGCCGGGATATTTCTTCGTTTGGGCTTGCAACGCGGCGTCGAGAATCAAGCCCGAGAGGAGGTTGTATTCTTCAAGTGGTGGATGATGTTGAATCGACTCGACCGCTTTTGAAATCATTTCCTCGTATAACTTCCAATCGACATTCCGTGTGAGGTCATACGGAATGTCAATTGGTCGCATGCGAGTTGACCCGTTATTAATTGAAATAAGAATAGGCAAATAAATGGTCGCTACCGTGAGGATCAAGGATTACCTTCCATGTGCAATCCAACCGTAGCGACGTCGAACATAAGGATAGGTCCAAAGCGCCTGGGCGCGCTGGAGGTTTCGGGATACGTGTCATTTCACCGTTGTTTAAAATAGTCATGTCGAAGTCATCGCAAAGGTTATAGATTAAAGAGGAGCGGTTATCATTGTATGGGGAACCCCAAGCCACGCCATGAGAGTTGAAGTCTCCCAAAATCAAACGTGGCGAGGGAAGAAGTTCTATTAAATCAAAGAGCAGCCGTTGCCCAACCTGTGCTCTGGGAGGAATATATATTGAGGCAATACAAAGCTCTTTACCTTGTATTGTCATTTGACATGCGACAACTTCGATGCCTGGAATCGAGGGGAGGTTACTACGATAGAAAGAATAGCACTTTTTAATCCCTAAAAGTATTCCTCCATATGGGGTGTCTCGATCAAGGCGAATAATATTAAAATCATGGAAGTTGAGATCAATATTTGAAGTAAGCCAAGTTTCACAAAGGGAAAATGCATCGCATTTGTTTTTATTTATCAAAACTTTAAACGAATCAATTTTTGGTAAAATACTTCTACAATTCCACTGTAAGACAGAGATAGAATCCTTCATATACGCAGTTGAATTAGGCATCGAAGGATACAATCGCTGCAAGGAGGGGCCATTGGGCAGTCAACTGCTTCAAAAATGATCTAACTGTTGGGAGAAATGCTGTAAGAAAAATTTTAATTGGATCGGGTACATTGAAATTTTCAAAAATCCAGTCCACAATGTCAGAAAATTTTACTAATCCAGAGTTTGTTTCATCAACTGGATGTGCAAAAGGAACAACTGGGGTTTTAGATGTTCCTGGCAGTGCTGGGAACTCCTTCTGGGACTTTAAATTTGCAAGCCCAGGAGGAGTTTGCTTCGGTTTTTCCGCAGCACTGTTTGGTTTGTTCGTACTTTTCATTACACTTTGGGAAATCTTAGGACCTTTACGGGGAAGTTTAGGAGAAGAAACATTTTTCCTCTTCCTAGACTCCCCAGGATTGGCATAAGATGTTCCCGCTGATGAATCGTCAGAGTCGGTTTCATCAGAGGGCAACAGATCAAAGGGGTTCGATGTTATGGTAGAAGTGGTCACGGTCTTCTTCAGCATCTCAGCGTAAGAACGCTTTGAACGCTCCTTAAGTGACCGCTTGATTTTATCTCTGCGCTGCATGTACACCGGGCATGTGGAGAGCTCATGCTGGTTTTCCCCACAGTGAATACATTTTTCAGCATTAACACTGCAAGAATCTTCCGCATGAGTCTCCCCACACTTGCTACATCGTGCCTGATTGCAGCAGTAGGCGGCTGTGTGGCCTAACTGCTTGCAATTGGTGCAATTCATAACACGGGGTACATACAATCGCACAGGCAGACGAACCCGGTCGATCGAGACGTGGCTAGGGAGTGCAGATCCGGCAAACGTAACGCGAAACGAGTCTGACGGAGTGTAAACTTTTTTACCGCCGACGAGAGACATGGACCGCAATTGCTTACAATCCAAAATCTTCGCCTGTGTTTCGGTATTTTTGAAGCAACCGGTTGCGCTTTTTAGGATACACTCGACAGACAGACTTCAATCGGTTATGACACCGTCGATCTCCACGTCTCGTGCGGGTATGTAGACGCGATACTCGCGTGTGAAGAGCTCAGAGCAAGCGATAGCATTGGCCTGTGCCTGATCACTGACCACGACACGGAGCTTGTTAGGTCGGACCTTGGAAATTTCGGTCACGGCCTTGTACCCCTTCGTCAGGTCTTTAGCAATTTGCAGTATGTTTAAACGCTTTGAATTCACTCCTGCCTTTGGACGAAAATAAACAGTATAGCTGCCCTGTTGAGATCCGTCCGGGTAAAGCCTGGGGCGAGGGGGGACTGGAGAATGAACAGGGGAGGGGGTAACAGAAGGGTCAGGGTCCAGGGGGGTTCGGGGATGGTGGCACGGGAGGCGAGGGATCTATATCCATTGCGCTAAATGTAGCGCACTAGCGCACTAGCGCCGACAAGAACACGTACCTCTTTACTTCTTCCTTCCAGCAGTGGTTGTCCGATCGTTCGAAGCTGCACCCAAAGCAGCCAGCAATACCAGTACAGCAGCACCAATACAGCCACCAGCAGTGAGCCGGGTGTGAGATCACTCAGCACAGCGACACGGACTCGACTGTCAACTAATGGGCTTGGATTAAAAAGATCTATTCACGGTGCACAGATCAAAACTGCAGCTGGTATTTTGCACCAATACAGCCAAAGTTGTGAGCCGGGTACAGAACGTATCGACACAACTCACAATCTAGTTGGCCTTTAGCGCGAATAATACACTCTTTTGTTTGGCTATTCGTACACACGGACCGGATTGTAATAGAACGACCACTTTGCACGTCCGTTTCTGTCGAGTGTTCGACGCGGAATGGGGAATCGTGAGTTGTTGTGCCGATATCTTGTTAAAGGTAATCACGAGAGAACAAAGCTAATTACAAATGAGTGTATTTGAGGATGGGATAAAAATTTAAACCTTATTGTTTGACAGTTGATTGGCAATGTCTTTGTATAATTTTAAAAGTAAAACTACAAAAATTTATCAATGCTAAGTTTCTTTCATCTATTTTTTGAATGAACATTATTTCTGCCATCGCCGTTAGGTATGTCACTGTACTGTTAGTTAGAGCATCCAATCAATATAAAATAATACTACCCTCGTATTTTATCCACGTTGGGCCGTGGATAACAATTAGGAAACGGTGGTTTATTTTTTGAACAAAGTGTCAACAGTCATACCGAATACTTCAGCACGCTTCTTAGCTTTTTAACTTTTTTTAGCTTTTTAATAGAAGGGTCTTTGTTATATTGGTGTTCCTGCCTCATGCGTGGAAGCTGTCCGCCGCCGTCACATATTGGCCGCTTTCGAAAAATTTTAGAACAAGTTCCTCCACCTGCACTGATTGAGAATTCAATCATAGTGTTAGATGAAGAAACAAGCGGGCAATTTATACAACCATATTGTAATACATTTCTCACTACAAAATCGTTTAATGATTCTATGGAAGCACGCAACCACCTTGTCCAGCAGCTGATTTGTTTCAAATGCAAGCTATCACCGGAATCGCTTTGCAGTAGTTTGCTTTTCATCACCAGTCGTAGGTGGCTATGGGACTGGTTTGCTATCATTCTGGCTAGGTATCGAAAAAGTAATCCCATATGGGTCCCAGCTTATGGTTTGCAACATAATTTAATCGAATTTTGGTATTTATGAACGGGTTATAATGCTAAAGTATTTAATTGACATTGCAGTAATAATTTCTGTCGATGGTCTTGTTTAAAACAGCATAAGAGTGCAATATTTCTCTCAAAGCGTTACGATTTTTAATTGCTGTTTTCTCATCAACACGAAAACGCAAATGGGACGGACTTGCTATGAGCGGCAGAATAGAAGGTGCACGAAATAAATTGCTGCATGCTAGTTTCACTTAGATGTAAGGTGTTTTTCGCTATCAAATTATCAATGTGCGAATTGTAATGTGCGAAATATTGTAATGACATCTTTACGAGAAATGATCAAAATCGAGCGAGGGCTTGATGATTCGCTATCTAACCTCGATCAATTTGTTAGCGGCTTCGACAAAAACCGAGATCAACCAAAAATCAGTTCGCGTCTGGATCGGTTGGAAACTTTATTTAGCGAATTTCGGACGAATCGAGCTAAAATAGAATCGCGTCAAGAGCAGGACTTGAATTTAAAGAGCGATACATCCGACCCAAAAGGGAAACAGGTGAAACTGGACGTCGATGCTGCGAATAAATCCAACCGTTTGAGTTTTGAGAATAGATATTTCGACTTAAAAGACTTTCTGCTTTCTCACCCAGCCAAACCGACTGCTGTAGCTGCTCCCTCTCCCGTATCCGTGCCCTGCCAACCGTTAGCATCTCGAATCCACCTCCCAGTTTTCAAAATCCCTTCTTTTGATGGCAGTGTGAAGGATTGGCTTAGTTTTCGTGATGCTTTCCAGAGCATGATCGATAAGGAACCGTCGCTAACCGCTTTCGACAAGTTTAATTATCTGTTAACCGTGCTAACTAAAGATGCCAGGACGTTAGTAGAATCGATAGAGGTAACCGCCGCGAATTACGAAGTGGCTTGGTCGATGCTGCAGGAGCGGTTTGACAACAAAAAGATAATCGCCCGCACATTGATTGACGGTTTTCTGGAAGCGGAACCGAAGAGAAAAGAGTCTTTCGACGCCTTAGTTCACCTCATCGACTCTTTTGAACGCAATTTACTTCAGTTAAAAAAGTTTGGTTTGCAACCTGAAGAATGGTCTCATCTTCTCGCTCATTTGTTATACAGACGACTTGACTCAGACACTCAGCGACATTGGGAACGCACACACAAGAGCCGTGAGGTGCCGAGGTATGAAGAGTTGTTAAAATTTTTACGTGAACATCTCGCTACCCTTCAACCACTTTCCGAATCGAAACAGCGCAATCGCGATCATCGTCATGAAACGGTGAAACCTCCGTCGAGACCGAGAATTGAATCAACTCTTACAACAACTGCAGTAACAAATAAGCCGTGCCCTTTCTGCCAAAAACCGTCCCATTCTCCCTTTAAATGCGATTCCTTTCAAAAATTGAATCCCAACCAAAGGCTTGAAACAGTTAAGCGAATGAGTCTTTGCATAAATTGCCTCTCCTCTTCCCACATGGTACGGGCGTGTTCTAGCTCAGCATGTCGCGTGTGTGGTAACAAGCATCACACCATGCTACACATTCGACCGTCGAATAATTCTCAAGCTCAAAGGCATGAGTCAAACCAGACGCAGACAACCGTTACACCCCCGAATCGTGCCAATGACGCTACAAACTATATCGAGTCTCCACCACAATCGCAAACTTTCGCTACGTCGCAAATGTTGTTGAAGCCTATGCAACCCGAATTATCCCCAAGTCGCAGCGCTGTATTTCTTTCGACGGCAGTTGTTAAATTGGCAGACTACAAGGGAAACACTCTTTTGGCTCGAATTCTCTTAGATTGCTGTTCAGAACGCAATTTGATAAGTGAACAACTCGCTCAAAAATTGATGCTTCGTAGACAGGACGATCCACTTTCGTTTCAAGGTGTTAGTTCAACTCCTGCCAAATCCAAACAGTCTGCAATGGTTAAGGTGTTATCTCGCTGCTCTGATTATTGTACTGATTTACGATTCCACATCCTTCCTGAATTTAAACCAATCATCCCATCGAACCATGTTCCAGTCTCGACCTGGAAAATACCATCATCTCTGTGCTTAGCCGATCCGCACTTTTATGAGCCACATCAAATTGATGCAATCATTGGAGCTGAGGTGTATTACCATTTATTGTTAGGCGGTTTTGTGACACTAGGAGTGAGTATGCCGATTCTGAAAGAGACCGTTTTTGGCTGGATTGTGTCGGGAAAATGTGATACCACTCCGGATCAGCAAACCGCGTTGACAATGGTTTGCAGCAACGCCGAACTCGAACACCAACTTACTCGCTTTTGGGAGCTCGATACTTGCCATTCTGAAAATGCTCTTTCGATAGAGGAACGTTTATGTGAAGCGCATTTCTCTAACACAACCTTTCGTGATTCCTCTGGACGTTTTGTTGTTTCACTCCCGAAAAAGGAAACAATTCTCGCTCAGCTCGGTGACTCGTTTGCAATAGCACTCCGCCGATACTTGTCTTTGGAACGTCGTTTGCAAGCAAAACCATTGCTGAAAGAGGCATATGCATCATTTATCAGGGAGTATGAACTGCTTGGACATATGTCGCCTGTAGATCCAACCAAGGATAGTCTTCTCCAAACCAATCCATACTACATGCCCCACCACTGTATTGAAAGGCCAGACAGTGCAACCACGAAACTTCGAGTGGTTTTCGACGCATCTTGCGCTACTGACACAGGATTATCACTAAATGATGCTCTAATGGTTGGTCACAACGAACAAGACGATCTATACAGCATCATTCTTCGCTTTCGTCGTCATCGGTATGCCGTCGTAGCCGATTTAGAAAAAATGTACCGGCAGGTGTTAGTACATCCTTCAGACCGCCACCTGCAACGTATCCTCTGGCGTGATTCTCCGACCGACCCCATTCAGTGTTACGAACTTTTAACCGTTACATACGGCACCGCGTCAGCGCCATTTCTGGCAACGCGTTGTCTGCAACAGTTAGCAACAGAAGGGAAATCGACCCACTCAAGGGCTGCTAAAGCTTTGTTGAAGAATTTCTATATAAACGTTTTATTTGGTGGTACCGATACAGAGGAAGAAGGAACGGAGCTTTGCAGTCAACTTATTTCACTTCTGCAATCGGCAGGATTCAACTTGCACAAATGGGCTTCCAATAACCCAAACATAATTAAAAATATTCCTGCTGAGCTCCGAGAAAACCGCGACGCATTAGAAATTGATTCTTCGTCATCTCCAGTAAAAACCCTTGGTCTTTTGTGGCAACCGTTTGAAGATGTCTTTCGTTTTAAGGTACCGGAGTGGCCGGAAAGGAGCGCAATCACAAAGCGCTCAGTACTGTCGGATGCTGCCAGATTGTTCGACCCGTTAGGGTTGTTGGGCCCAACTGTATTGATATCGAAACTTTTTATGCAACGATTATGGGCTTTGAAACTTGCGTGGGATGTTCCACTGGATGAACCCTTACAAAGGTCCTGGAAAGAGTTCTGCGAGGACCTAGAGATTCTACGTACTTTTTCCGTACCACGATGGGCAGCTCCTTGTATGAGTGAAACAAACTTAGAACTACATGGGTTCTGTGACGCATCGGAACGCGCATACGGTGCGTGTCTCTTCTCACGTACAGTAACTGCCACCGGAACGATTACCGTACACCTCCTGACCGCTAAATCAAAAGTAGCTCCTTGAAACTCTGGGAAGAAACGACAAGTCTCCTTACCAAGACTAGAATTATCAGCAGCTCTTTTATTAAGCCACTTATACGAAAGGGTACAAGAAGCATTACAAGTGTCCGGTCGATCGTATTTTTGGACAGATTCAATGATTGTCGTCCATTGGCTGGCGGCAACACCAAGTCGATGGAAGAAATTTGTAGCAAACCAGGTTGCAGAAATCAAGCATATCACGGCAGCTGGCACATGGGGACACGTAGCGGGAACCGAAAACCCAGCAGATGCGATTTCACGCGGAATGCCAGCCTCTCAACTCGTCGAATACAATCCCTGGTGGCATGGGCCTGCTTGGTTAAGCCAATCCTGCAGGTTTTGGCCTTCTCTACTCAGAACTACCGATGATCTCTTCGAAGCAGACCACTTGGAGGAAAAGGTCGTTACTTCGTTACCTGTTGTTGACACCAGTAGTATTTTCGGTATTAAATCGTCCTTTACTGAACTCATACGCATAGTTGCCTACATACGAAGATTCTCTTACAATTCGAAAAAGGGGAACAGAAACATAAGAATAACTGGACCCTTATCCACAAGCGAACTCGAAGCATCTTTACGGAACCTTGTTCGATTATCACAGCAGGAATCCTTTCCGGAAGAAATACGGTCAATTCAAACAAATGACCAAGTAAAATCTACGTCTAAGATAAAGGCACTATCACCAATACTCGTGAATGATATTCTACGTGTTCGCGGTCGCTTGCGCAACGCCTTAGTTTCGTATGATCAGAAACAACCGATGATTTTAGACAGTAAGCATCCTTTAACACTTCTCATTGCGAGACATTATCACATCAATTTGTTACATGCAGGGCCGCAGCTCTTAATGTCAGCACTGCGTCAAAGATTTTGGCCAATTCGACTTCGCAATCTTGCTCGAAATATAGTGCATCAATGCATCACTTGCTTTCGATGCAAACCCACCGTATCGGACCAACTTATGGCAGATCTTCCGCCAGCTCGTGTGTCTCCTACACTTCCATTCCTGAATGCAGGTGTGGATTTCTGTGGCCCCTTCCATTTGAAGCCACCTTATCGAAAGGCTGCCCCACAAAAATGCTATGTAGCAGTATTCGTCTGCATGTCAACGAAGGCCGTACATTTAGAGCTTGTTAGCGATCTTTCAGCTGATTCGTTTCTCGCATCACTAAAACGATTTACGGCAAGGCGTGGGATTCCAAAATCCATTTTCAGCGATAACGCCACCAACTTTGTCGGTACTCATCGCATTTTGAACGAATTCGCCCAACTGTTCCGTTCACAACAAACTCGAGAGCATGTAGCTAACCAGTGCTCGAATCAGGGCATTCAGTTCCAGTTCATACCACCAAGATCACCTCATTTCGGAGGACTGTGGGAGGCTGCTGTAAAGTCTCTCAAAACCCATCTCTACCGAACCCTCAACACTGCACTCGTAACAACCGGGCAAATGCTGACGCTTCTGAGTCAAGTGGAAGCATGTTTAAACTCCAGACCGTTGACGCCTATGAGTAATCATCCCGATGATATGGACGTTTTGACGCCAGGCCACTTTCGGGTACACCGCCCTCTAACAGCCATCCCGGAACCATCAAATGAGGAAATACCAGCTAATCGATTGTCACAGTGGCAAACCATTCAAGAATATCTGCGTCGCCTGTGGAAACGTTGGTCCACCGAATATCTCTCTGGTCTTCAACAAAGAACGCGGTGGACCCATGAACGAGATAATATCCGAATTGGAACGATGGTGTTACTGCGAGAAGACAATTTGCCACCCATGAAGTGGAGATTCGGTCGCGTGCTAGAAGTTTTTCCTGGAAGGGACGGCCACATTAGAGTCATCAAAATTCAGACCAAGGACGGCATCTATCAACGAGCAATCACTCGAGTCTGTGTTTTGCCTATACAGGACAACCCCCCAGCAACGTTCCAGTAGTTCGAGGTTCCAGATAACCAACAAGGCAATGTTGGATGGGAGAGGGCCTTATGATCCTCTCACAAGTTAAGTAGCTAGTTTCAATCAATTTATTCCAGACTATGATTTCTCCATCTAAAGTCGCCGCGTTTTTGACAGATACCTTGGGGATTGACCAACCGACTTGGTAACGAGATCCGACCTATCAACCCACAACCGTTGATCGAGGAACACCGATGCAGAAGGACATTTCGATCAGTGGGCCCCGAGAGGACCGGTACCGCAATCCGATACAACCGGCGAAGAAAACCGAGAACGCATACCTCAACTCAGGCAGAAACCGACAATTATTTCTATACGACTGATTCAAACATTATCATAATTGTAAATTTAAATTAAATTTCAATGGTGGGCGGAATGTTAACGCTATATTAGGACTATCACCCTAAAAAGGAACATCGAATGTAACTCTACACAACTCCACACCACACAAAGAGAAATTCATTATTTATTCGCTCTCTTTACTGTAAGCTAGATCGAAAGAATATTTCATCCTCACTCGAATGAAGTACGTTATAGACACCACACCATACATCTAATTCTCTATCGCGATCAATAAAGATTAGAGCAGAGAGTGACCACGTTGTTCAGTGGAACAAGATAGTGTCGAATTTTTGACTCTGTGATATCACCATCGGTCCTGCTTCCAACTTTAATCACCATCCGGAGAACCAGCATTTCGCCCGTACAGACAGTAAAACATTGGTACACACTTAGATTCAGCGAAATGTTCTACGAGTTTTCGGCAGAATTTTCAAAAATTTCGATAACCGAAATGTCAATACCTACTTGTTGGTTTACAGGAGATCGACATATTTCCTGAATGTTCGTCAAAATAAATTGACATTTGTTAAAAACTTTGCCGAGCTCGATCAGCTGTTGGGTAGATGCCAAGATAAATTAAGTGTGCAGTTTATTGTTTTTCCGATTTTATTGATATTTTTTGAGCAATGTGTTGTCTTGTTGACTGAACTATAGTTGTATTGACTATTTATCCAAGATCAAACGAAATAAACAAAATATTTTCTCTTGAAGTCAATTAATCCAGGGGCGGTTTACAGCGAATGAATACAGTAGTAATTTGCTTTGAACAGGCTAAAGCGTATCGAATGATGATTGCTTTTTAACTTCACAGACTAATATTGTGGGGTTTAGGTAAACAATTAACCTTACGTTCGGTAGACAATACCATGTAAGTTTTCACCAAACTTTCAACGAAACTTTTTGCTTTGTTTTCCAATGATCTTGTTTTATGGATAGAACCATTTTCGGTAAATCTGTTTATTGTCAATATCAGTACAATACAAACATTTTACCGTCATTCTTTACCCACAGTTCAATTAATCATACTGGAAGAATCTTGTTGCAGGAAAGTATGCAGATAATTCAGGATTAGATTGAGAAACTACAAAGTTGGCATATTGATTTTCCTTTTGCGTTTGCCGAAACCAAATGACAGTTCACATCATTGCTCGGTGATAACGATGATAACTGAATTGCACGATCTTATACAGTCGAAACTCGCTGGTTGGGCTCTCAATACTTTGGCCGGTATTTAGTTGGGATGCCGCTGGTTGGGTCATGGCCCAACTGGGTATCAAATTGAAATTGACAATCAGATGTCAGATTTTTGAGGGGCGAGTAAAGCGTATCATAAAAAAAGGAAATAGTTTTTGGCTGAATTACAAGGATTGTCATTTATAATTCATGAGACGTAACAATAATTGATAAAAAGCATCAAATATTTATGAGAAATAACAAGGTTAAGAGAGAAATTTCACGTGAAACGCTTGCTTTGTTGTTGTTTTTTTTTTATCCCGGCATGATTCCAAACACTTATTTCGTTCCGAGAGCTTGCGAGTAAATTCAAGCATATTCTACTTGAAATCTGCTTCTTCTATGATCTTTATTTTTCTCGTCAATGGAAGAGTTATGTATTTTCGCTTGGTACCCGATGACAAATCCCTTCGCAGAATGCTGGCAATAATATTGCATTATAACATTCAAGCACAGACAAACAGATGTGCCACTCGATGATGATTTCATCGACCAGAAAAATAACGATTATTTTGAAATTTTGCTCAGTGGGCAGTAATGCCGCTAGTGTCGCTATAAGCAAGGGTGCACATTCATTATCAAAGACAAAAACCGTCAATATTGCTTGTGTTAATTTAAGCTGGAGTGCACACCCATTAGCAAAGACAAAAACCGTTCTACGAAAATAAGTTAGTAGGCAATAAGCTCAATTGGTGGCGCACGAGTGTAACGTTTCGAATAAGGACGAAGATTTTTTCAGGATTTTTCTTTGAAGAGGCACGTCTGTTTGTCTGTGATTCAAGGTTATCATGGTTTTCAAATACTTTTTCAAAAATATTTGTTTCAATCTGCTGACTTTTTTATTTTTTCACGTCACATCGCTTCGAAACAAACACTTATGAAATTTCAGTCTTCTGTCAGTCGAGCAGCAGCAGACTGTAACAGTATTGCTAGAAAAATTCAATGTTGAGCCGTTTGTCAGATATTTAATTAGTTTGGGATACACAACTTTTTATGCAAGCATCATAGGCTTACGGTCTCGAGAAGACTTTTTTCAGAAAATTTCCCAATAAATATCATGAAATGCTATATTTCTAGGAGTTAACTACACATCTCTGGAGGATAAGTTTTGAAAGAGTGAATTTTCCCATATAAAGTCGCATGGGAACTTAAAAACTCGGGCGCAAACCTATAGTTCCACCGATCGATCTGAAAAACCCACACAAGATTTCTAAAGGAATTAACTTGATTGACAGTAGGATAAATGATAAAACTTTATGTGACAAAAATCGATAATTTACTTTTTTTTGTTAGGGAATTAGAATTACGTGTCCATTGATGTGAACTTTTGTAATAATAATTTACTTTAATTAAAAGAGTAGTATTTTGAAATAACGGCTCAGACATAAACATAGAATATTTCATAGATACCAGTTTTGCTTGAAAATCGAAAATAAAAACATTATTTCAATGCACATTTGGGACAAAATATTGATTATAAATGTAATTTCCCAAACCTGAAAGAAACATAAATAAAACCGAAAATACATGATAGTTGATTTTGAGTAAATGATCCATGCATGCTGTATGCTTCATTTATGGGTAATCAATTCATTAAATGGATTTGTCTTAAATTTGGTTGGTCTTTTTTTCGCAGGTAGGCAGCTCATCACGGACAGAGAAAAAGTTTATTTGAACAAGTATAAACGCTTTTTATAACCTACCTGTGAGCATACTATATCACTATAAAATCTGTCCCTCAGACTCGAAATCGCAACAGTAACGAACGAGATTGAACAACGTGCTCAAAATGTGTCAAGAACGCAATGTGATACTCCAAGGCAGTATTACTAGTGCACAAGATTCACAATGTAAATTTGGATTGTACAAACAACTGCACCAGAGCTTCAGTAGCTGGAATTGTAACACCCGGAAAAGTAAAAGCAAACCTTCATCTAATCATGCACCTAGAATTGTAAGCATGATGCTCAAACGGAGAAATCAACAATCGGTAAGCCAGAAAGCACGTTCTTCACCAACGATTGTGGGAATGATTCCGAAGACTGAGATGAGTAGTGATTACTGCGAAAAGCCGTTAATGCGCACACTATATATCAAAAGGATCACGAATGATTCTAGTAGAAACGTTAAAGTTACCACTCCAGTAGCAGAAAGTGCGGAAACGATGCCGAGAGTTGAAATCCAGCGAAATGAAAATAAACAGTCGCTGCTAGCCTGTTTGGATAGGAAATTACCGTCAAAAAAGGTCAATGTTTCCTCGGCGAAAATTGCTTCCTTGAATACAATATATCAGCGTGGAAACCCAAATTCTGGTAAACTGCACAAGTATACAACAAACGTCAAAAGTGAACTGCAAAACAGTCAGGCTGCGATAATGCCGGTAACCTCCAGGATTTGCCACGGGAAAGTGAAAAAATTGATAACTTTTTTTGAAAACTATAGTCAGCAAGCTGGTCGAGCTTCGATACTTATCAGATGATGCCTAAAAATAGTGAATTTTGACCGCAACTATTTAAAATTTGTTATTCTAATTGTAAGAAAATTGTTATAATTATCCGAAAATTATTCTTATTGCTAGCAAAATAAATCTATCTGTTGAAACATAATTGAATAATGTGTTGTTATGTTTCCTCATTTTCTGGGCGTCCATGTCCACGTTTGTTCTCGGTAGGATGGAGGGGGAAGTGATAATATCCACGATATTTTTCCAAAAAAACTTACAATGATTTTAAATTAAAAAACTACAGCTGTTCTGGTTTAAGAGTCGTTGCCAGCTGTATTTGTGATAAATTTGGCTTCTAAGATGCATTTCATTTCCAATCATTTTCTTTCGTTAGCAGAGGTCTTAGAGCACTTCAGCTAACATGCTCAATTTGGAATAAGTTTTGTCTTTAGTCTAATCCATCTAATCCACTTTTCGCTAAATATGAAATCATTTTCTGCTTTGCCCTTTTCTTTCAGAACGTTTCTATTTTTCAACCATTTGGCTGATTTTAAATCATTTTCTTTTTGACTCTTTCCTCTCCTAAGAATTAACTTATTAATTTGGACCAAATTTAAGATCATTTTCTTGGTTTTTGTTTTTTTAGGTTAGTTCGCAACCTAACTTAGTTAGAGATACCTAATTTGCTTTATCCGTAAAAAACCCTTTAGAAACGGATAAAGCAAATTAGGTATTTTTAACTAGCTTAAAGTTTCTAAAGGCTTTTTTAACATAATTTTTGACGTTTTATTTTCTTATGTTCCTTCTCTACCTCGACACAATTTACAACCTTTTTTGGTTAATTATGATCATATTTTATTTTTAAGCGTCAGAGCAAAGCCTTGGTGCTACATTCCGATTCGGAACTTGACCTGTTTGTTATACACAGACTTTGCAGCCAATTGTTTAGTGTACTGGACAATTGCGGGGCTAGCGCTACGATCCTAGTGACAGTAACAGTTTCTCCCGAGCCGAGACTTGAACTTACGACGACTGGCTTTTTAGGCCAGTATCGTACCTCGAGAGTATCTGGGAGATGCGATGAAGCGCCATAAACTATTATTTCCATTGTTGGCTTTTTCTAGACATCAGTGCCTTTTTTTAATCATTTTGAACTAAATCCAGGAATCATCGTTTCTATTTGAAAGAAGTGTTTTCAGATGTTTCAAGCTAGAGCTTCACTAGAATGTTGGCAAATGTCCACACTTGTACACGAGGGAGGAAGGGGGGGGGGGTCTAAAATGACGGTTTTTGGGTATACGTGGAATGTGGACGGCCCCTAATCGTTGTAATTGATTAATGCTGCGATTTTATTGATTATTATGAATTATTATGAATTTATTGATAATTTTGTGGTAGAGATCGATTGCAAATGGTACCAATAATTAGGTTCGGTTTAGCCGTCTCAAAATAGTTTCTATGGTTCCCAGGTCTCCACACTTCGGAGGCCCGAAAAAAGATTACTTCTCATGACTCATGGCTAAATACAAAAAAAAAAATAATAATAAAAACCCAAACAATTATAGTCCAGTTTTATATTTTTGTACCATACTGCATCAAATTTCAGACACTTAAGCTATGCTGTAACTTCTTTCAACGAACGAAAAAGGAATTTCCTCGCCGATCTTCAAGGTTTAACATGTTGGTTATTTTGTTTTTGTTGCAATTAAGTGTTATTTATATAGTTTCAAACATGTTTTGTTTATGAAATTAACGAGAATTCAGAGCTCGGCTCTGAATGAAATCCGAACACTTCAATGTAATCACTAAGAGATAGAGAGGCAAACCGTCTCAACACTGACTGTCTCTTGTTTCAAAGCTTAACTTTGACCACTGAAAAGAGCCCCCCTAGGGTGCTTGGCTCCTTGGCCCCCATAATTAGGGATACCATCCGTCCTGATTGACATGTCCTGATTTTGAGATATGTTTGGAGCGTCCTGATTTATTTTTCATATTTTAGCATTTGTCCTGATTTTTCTGGATATTGCCGGATGTTCAGAAATGTTGAAGATTGTTCAGTACTTTTACTTTGACTCCGGAACGGAACGGACTTATTTTGAACGATTTTTTTTCTTTGGTTGAATTTTGTCGAGAGAAATTGTCTAGTTCATGCAACCCTCAACTTAACTATCTTTTGGGTCCTGAAGCTATCCAGCTATTTTCGCACCATAATGGCGGTCGCTATGATGCGTGTTCGTAATATGCGAACCTCTCTGCTTACGTCAGTTTTGGGGATTTCTGAGGAATTGGAAACACAAATGTTGCCAGATTTATTTCTCTTTTGATAAAATACGTGAAGACTTCAAATTGACATGAGCAGAGTTGTCAAAAGGACGGATGATTTAATACGAACTTTGCATTTAAACTTCCGCCATTATGGCGCGTAAAAGGCTGGATATCAGTTTTTTATATCATTTGAAAAAGCCGCGTTTTCTGAGCAAAGCGTGATTTTTAAAAAAATGTTTATCGTTTTCCTTCGATTTTAAAATGCAGAATAAAAAACTGCTTGAAATGTCTTGAATGACATTTCGCAAAGGTACGGTATATGGGAGAATTGACATTTAAGGTATTTCGAGCAGTTTGTTATTCTTTGAAATCGAAGGACAACGATAAACATTTTTCAAAAATCACGTTTTGTTGAGAAAATTGCGCTCTTTCAACTGATATATAAAATCGAAAAACCGTGTGAAACTTTAGGACCCAATTTCGAACAGTTTAGGTTACTGCATTTTTTAGGTATCCACTAACGCCTAATGAATCAAAGTTGCAAAATTATACCGTCCGAGAAATACTTTGAATAAATAAATGAGTGGCATATTTTGAAGTGTAAATCTCGAATTATGTGTTTTATTCAATGATACCTCAAAAAAAGTAAACACCTCATATCAAATTTGTATCGGAAAAAGTTGTCCTGATTTCTAACCCCGAGCAAATGGTAACCCTACCCATCATCCCAAATCCGGCCCTGATCCTACAACTTCTAGGGCTGTATATCTTGTAGTATTTTCGAACGAAAGTTGGATATGCTTAGAAGTAACAATAAGTTTGAATAGCTAAAAGAGTTCCTTGAGTAGAATCCAAATTCAATTTTTAATTCTCATATATAGACCGCATCAGAAAGTATGGGCACACTTAGAAATAACTGAATAATTGGTATTCTGATTTCTGAGTTCAACTTTTATTATGCAAACATTTTCTCTAATATATTCACTTACAAATGCTGCTTTATGCTGCTTATCATCATTTCCGGTATCCAAGATGGCGGACTTTTCCTTGAACCGCTTTCATAAGGTTCTGTACAGACGTTCTTCCAGCGGAAGTGGCCGCTTATGATAGAGTCTTTTTTGAATTCTTCCACTAACATGTTTCCTGAGGTTCCCCTTCACTAATGCTCGACATGTCTCAATTGGGTCTATTTCCATAGAATTTGGCGGATTAGTACGCTTTGGCACAAAAACGACCTCGTTGTCTTTAAACCACTTCTTAGTGGCTTTCGCATAAACACTACTGAGCAATCTCTTTTGCAAGCATTCTATAATGCAGTGGTTCCCAACCTTTTTGGCTCCGCGGCCCCTTTCGCTGAACCCAAAGAGCTCCGCGCTCCCCTTTGCGAAGCACACAGAGCTTCGCGGCTCCGGAAAAAAATTCAAATACAAGTTTTGCAATACGAGGCTGCGTTTTTCAGTCTCATATCGCCTTGCGAGTCTAATTTGTTTGTCCTAATACGCAGAGTTGAAAATCCGCTTTCACAGAGGTATCTACTGACAATTGCATATAAAAGTTCGCGTTGGTGCGAGCCAACTAGCTGACAACTCTATCCTAATTGCATTGCTCTTGTTGTCTTGTTTTCGCTTTGATCTGTTTTTGTTTTCTTCTCTTTTCAACTATCAAAGCAAATGTCAAACCATATCATCTTGCTGTAGTGTGAACACCCGAAGTGATATCTGATATCATCTGGCGATATCAGGTGATATGCGGCGCAGTCTGAACAAGGCGGTAATATCGAATGTCATACACTAAATTTCCCGTGAAAACTAGATAAGGATTCTGATGTCAAGATACGCGATATCATACACTCAAAATAATTTTCACGTCATAACTACCGGAAAAGTTATGTGAATATTTTCCACTGTCATTTTCACGTAGATTCTACGTGATTGTCATTTGAGTTCATCATGATCTGGTGAGATGATTTATCCTATGAATCTTATACAGCAGACATAAGCATTTTATGTGAATTTCACGTAGAATTCAACTACCGGTAAAATGGAAAGCATTCGCTTATCTGCTAGCTACTACGTTTGATACAACGTAAAATTTCCAAATTTTGTTTCCCCAATTCTTGAAAGACGGCAAATAGTTTTTAGAAATTATAGAAATATGTTGCTTGATAAATCGCACGGCCATGCAAAATCGCCGATTCGTAAATGAATCAAAT
Organism: Wyeomyia smithii; assembly: GCF_029784165.1. Taxonomy (NCBI): domain Eukaryota; kingdom Metazoa; phylum Arthropoda; class Insecta; order Diptera; family Culicidae; genus Wyeomyia; species Wyeomyia smithii. The sequence continues at coordinate 71,781,040 of NC_073694.1, read as the reverse complement.
GACATAAAATCGGACAAATATTACGACATTTGCCGGCGATAACTATTGTAAGCTGCAACTGTTTATGTATGGGAAACTCCTCGACCTTTGAACTAAATTTGTGTGAAACCTGTAAGCTCAAGGCTCGATGTCAAATTCGTACGGTTTTTCGAAAGTTCACTTATTGGCAAGCCGTCGAGAAATTCTTTTTAATTTTCAGAGACTGAGTTAGACAACAGCTTCGCCATTTTGATTCCTGTGTATTTTCACATAGAGAGTTCACGCGATACCTCTTCTATGACATTCTGTTTGACGTTGCCAAGTTCACGTAGATACTACGTGATAAAACATAGTATGCATGTGATTTTCACGTAGATGTTATGTTTGTCACATAAATCATGCAAAATGACAGAAAATGAATAAGTACAGGAAATTTCACGTAACAATAATGTGAAAAATATTTTGAGTGTATAGTGTGAACAAGGCATAGCACATACTTGACAGCGGAATAGAGTATTTCATATATTTATTTCAAATGGAAGTGGATTTGTACTAGAAAATGAAATATTGACGAAAAAGGACCTACCATAAAGTGAATTTCCAATAAAACAACTGTTGTAGACCGATGAAAACTACTCAATACTTCGGGTTGAATAGACCTTTTCTTCCGTTCATTCAGGCTCAATAGGAGTATTACAACCATCAGTCCTTTTGACAATCGCCAAAACATAGATCTACCTGTTTTCATACCTCGGTTATAACGACGATATTGAAGAATGCAGGTAAGCTGTTTATTTTTTTTGTAAGCAAGAAGAATTATAACATTAAAAATGCCAGTGCTAAGAAATTGGATTAGCTAACTATCGACAGAATAGATTTGTTTACCTCCGGTGTTACCTACTTTCCATGTTCTTCAGCGCATTTTTCAGTACTACAGGGTGTGGCAAATAACCTGCTACATTACTTTAACACCCCTTGCCTTATTTACATTGCATTGTAAATAAATGGCACGATTACTTCAAGTGTTTTTTCACTTTACTCAATTCGTCAAATCGCACTGTAAATTGAAGTGATTTAGTGTTGATTTCACAATGATTAACACTTTCCAACGAAATGATCTTGGGTTGAAAACTGTTCAATGGAAATCACCATCATATTATAATGAATATCTCTTGTATTTGCACCACTGTTTAAATCAATTGAATTACAACTGAAATTCCAATTGACAAACGTCAAAAACATAAAACGAAACAAACATAGTGACGGTGACGAAAAGCGCAAGCAGCACATTTTCCCCACAGAATAACAATTTGTTTGAAAGTAAGTTTTATTGAATCTTTGTTATTAAAATAACAATAAAACAATTCTTTTACAGATCCTGAAATCGATTGCACCAACACGGTGACAGAGATCAGTTTGTATTCAAATTGAAAATCTAAAATAAAATAAAATTAAAAAATATAAAATAAACAGAAATTCTTTGAATTTATTGTGATTAGCTGATAATATCCAAATGACCGACATTCCGTATCTCGAACATAGGCATATCAAAAAAGATGAACATAACAACAGAAAACCAAGTGATTTGCTGCTGATTTCATCGTTTTTTGCATTAATATGTTTCGAAGAATTTTCCTCTCACTTTGAAATGTTAGGCAAGGCAATTTTTTTACAGTGTGTGTCTTAGCTGTATGTATGTGTTACACTGTGAAAAAAATTCACAGAATTGCATCTGTAATTCAATTGATTTAAACAGTGGTGCAAATACAAGAGATATTCATTATAATATGATGGTGATTTCCATTGAATAGTTTTCAACGCAAGATCATTTCGTTGGAAAGTGTTAATCATTGTGGAATCAACACTAAATCACTTCAATTTACAGTGCGATTTGACGGATTGAGTAATATGCAAAAACACTTGAAGTAATCGTGCCATTTATTTACAGTGTACTTTTGCAATCGCCGGTTCACAAAACGAAAGAAAAACCAACTCTGGATTGTGGATCTTTTAGAGCTTGGAGTGGTCGGCGAGTTCACACGACTTGGACCCTATAAGTCGGATACACACGGACCTTCACGAAATAAAGAATGAACCAGCATAGTAATGTATTAATCAAAGTTTTGTTTTCCAGTTTCCAGAACCACATTTTTCTTGTTCGTTGCGACTACTCGTTTATTTTTTTCACTCACTCTTACTTTCCATGTGGACTTCACCGTCTAGGGTATGTAGGAGATCGTAGTTTGTTCTAAAAACCATGAACCAGAAATTTTGGATAAAATGCCACAAGAGCACTTGCAGGCCTTGTGCGATGTTTTCCTCGATTGAAACTAATTGAAAACAACTAAGGCACCATTTTCATGCCTAAAATCATAAACATTGTACATTCACTGTTCTCAACGTAAAATACATGGTGCTTTTCATCGGGTATCGTCAGCCGGGGTGAGATTGTGTCAGTGGAGGTGAGATTCAGTCATCCAACCCGTGACTTGTCAGCCAAGTCTTCCGGGTCAGAAGCCTAATCTTTCTTGGTTATGTATTCGAGGACACTGATTCTAGAAAGATTGGTCTTGTGATCGTCGTGGGATGGCTGATAAACAATGGGGGGATAAACAATGGGCACAATCTCACCCCGACTTACGGTAGGTTGACTATTTTCGATTCTCTGCAGGAAAATACATTGAAACTTATTAATATGACTTATTTTCTTTCTCTTAAATTATTAAAACAACTGCTGTTATGATGTTGACGATTTTACAAACTAAATGGCCATCTGTCATCTTGAATGCCAAAAAGTAACCCATAATTGTATCCTTTGCTGTGCTTTTTTTTATTTGAATCGATTTATATGCATCAGTAATACCCATTGACGATCGAAAGGACACATAAGAATGAACAAATGGTAAAGTATTGGTGGTTGAACATTTATCCGACTTTATATCCATTTTTCAACATTCAAGCTTCACGTTGACTGGACCCATAATTGTGGAGGGACTGTACGTTAACATGAAGTATTTATGAACGGATAACTAATAAAAACGACATGGAATAAATTTCTCACCATGCGGATAAGTAAATCGACTTGATTTGATCGAAACGTCAGCATTATCGATCGTTCACGTCGATCAGATTGCAAAAGGTGACCAATTCTGGAGTACTTTGTGATAAGCTCGAATGTCTAAACGTAAACAACACGAGTGAGAGTTATATCCCGTGTACTTCACAAGCACAAATCTCGTTTTGTTTACGTTCAGACTACAGACGGTATTATAAACAGATACGCAAAGAGTGAGGTCGAAAACTCCAAGTGAACCGTCAAATCGAGGCTCCAAGTGTGCAAAGTAAACAAACTCAGGAGTGTTATTTTCCGTACAGAATGTGTATTGTAATCAGTATAAATGCTGTGAATCACGTGCAACTATGGTTTGAACGGAATATGTGTTCGTTAGTATTATGAGTTATGCATTGAAAATTGAAAAAAATGTATAAACAAGCTTTGAAACTCAGTAATATATCCTTACAAAGTTTTGGAATTTCACTACATTTTCTAGTGCATACTAAAAGTCATGCGAAATTAAATGTGGTTGCCAGAATTGTTTGGAATATAATATTAGCAAAGGGTTGCCATATTTACTACTTTTCTCTTTGCGTATCTCTTTATAACACAGTCTCTAGTTCAGACCTAAGACAAGACGTGACAGCTGGTCACCGTTACATTCAACCAATTTGAACCGGCTGCTGATTGGCTGAATTCGATAACGCAATCGTCACGTAGAAAATACAACGAGGTTACTTTTCACTGTAAAGCAGTGATGCTGGAGAGTCATAATTTAGCTATTATAATTGTTCATAAATAATGATGCAAAAGTATGCAAGGTACCTACATGATATTACCGAGTAATGTATTTCACTGTTATAACTTTAAAAATGCATTGATTAATCGTTTATTACTATTTCGGTTGAAGTCCAAGAAACTTAGAAAGAAAAAATTTGGGTACCAAGAAACTTAGGAAGAAAAAATTTGATAATAGAAGTATGCTTCATTGAACATAAAATAATAAATAAGAATTGAGTATTATTCGCCTACATATTGCAATTTTAATTTGTTTTATTTTCATTGACCTGCAGAAGTTGTTAAAAATAATCATCCTGGCATCAACGGTATGGAACGTTCAAAAAAATTTCGACGGGGATGACGGCCGTTACGAAAAGAAAAATAAGAAGCCAGCTGTCGCGTCTTGTCTTAGGTTCAGACTAGAGATACTCAGAGGGAGAGAGAGAGAGAGAGAGAGAGAGATATAAGCGAATAAAAAAACCGCCAATTTGGCAACTAGGTTCCACATGTCAGATTGTTGAGATTATTGAAATTTACTGCCGAAATTCGAAGTCAGTGGCCACAACTTTAAGAGCACTGCATCCATAATCATAATCGTACGTAATCGTCCCATCGCCATAATCGTACTGCCAGATCAACAATTGAGCGTTTAGTGAAAAAATTTGAATCCACACACACACACACACACACACACACACACACACCAAGTTGTCAATAACAACTTGTTTAAACGAATCAACATTTTACTTTTCTACATCTTACATTTTTTTGTTCACACAACATTTATTTGACACGCATCTTACATTGTTTATATTTATCGTTGATAGCGTAACATTAGATTCTAGTTATGTGATATATATTATTGATGTAAAAACTACAGTTACATTTCGGTTTTTTATAGCTTTATGAATAATGAATAATCGTAAGCTGCGATAGGCTAATAGTATGCTTAAAAACTACGTTTATGTGCCGATTGTATACTATTCTATGAAGGACACTTAAAATCATTTTCGTAGATTTATTTTTCAAATCTTTCGAATCAATAGTAGAGCAGTAATGTACGGAAAAGCGTGTTATGTCAATCGATAGCTAATTTCAAGTAGGAAATATTCGTTCTAGTGTATGAATGTTTATATGAAAAATCAGTAAACCAAGTACTGAAGTACTTTTTATAAAAAAAAAAACAATTGTATTCGACACCACACAATAATGATATTAGTTTCATCACATAATGTAAGCAGTGAAATTTAATAAAAACTGTTTCAGATATTTTAAAATATATGTACAAAATCACTCAGTATCAAAAAAAAAAAACAGTCTCAAAACGATGATAATCGCGCCTTTTGCTCAAAGAACTTGCAGAGCTGTTTCACGTGCCGTCGCTGCTTTAAGTCAGCCTTCACGATATCGTCGTCGGAACTAGTGCTTTCTTGTGTTACTGCGGTAGTTGTCTCGCTGAACGTGGCTGGTGCCTTAACTTTTGCCGTTTCCATGGATTCTGCTTGCTGTTGGCAGTCGGAAGTCTGTGGAAGTATCGCCAGCCGTTTCAGGGTGGCATGAGGTCGCGTATTATTGGAGCGTAGTGGAACTCGTGGCACAGTATTACTACTGTTTTCTTCGAAGTGTTTTATTAGACGCATTACCTTGTTTTGTTCTGATGGCTTCACAGTATCTTCCGCACGTTCTACAGTTTCTTTCGGTTTCACCGGAGCAACAGGTTTTGGTTCGATGCATAGTACTTTAGTTTTGGTAGGCAAAGTTGAACTTTTCACGTTGATAAGCACTTTCGTGGATGTACAATGCTCATGGCGTGGCTTTCTTTCGACGGCCGTAATTCTTGGCCGGTGCAAAGTATCGCTTAAAGGACGATGTGCGTTTCGGTGACAATGCTTCGTGGGCCCATTCGGTATGGATTGCCGAGCGGTATCCTTTACCATCGCCCGGCGATAAATTTGTTGCAGCATCTTCATCTCAATATCCACGTCTGGGTAGGACACACTAATATGGTGAGCTTTTGCGCTGACGGTTTTGATCGAATAATGTTTATTAAGGTGGTTATGCGCGACCATCTCCGAAGGTTTATCTCACTTTTAGTAGTTCGAGTAGAAAAGTTGTTTTGAGCTTAGCGAATGCACAGTAACTAATGAGTTAGTATTTTTTTACGACAAACCGAGAAACGTTAATTTAATAATGCTCTTTATGCTGGTCACTTGTTTACCCGTAAACAAAAGGATACCTGGAAATTGGAATTTAACGGTTTTTTCTGCTTACCCATCCTGTTGGAAGGAAGGAGAATACTTTGACATGTGGAAAAACTACCGGTGCTACCCGTTTTTCTTATCTATCCTTTGAAAATGGTAGGTATACACTCTATGAATTTGGAGTTGCAAATGTGAAACGGTTAAATAGATTGATTGTTTTATAATTTGTAGTTTATTGTTGGAAATATTATTTTACGAAAAAAATCTAAATCTGGTGAATGTAGTACGCAGTAAAAGCATTTCGAACTTGGCTCTCAATGTTGGGTCTTGATGAAAAAACTGCCGTTTTCGCCAAATAATGCTTTAACTTTTCAGAAATGATCATTCTTATCCAACGCATATCGCAAAAAAACGATGCTAGGGAATGGGACTGTCCTGGCCTTCTTCGCAAGCTGTTATCCGCATTTTCATCCTTTGATTATTTGTTTGTCGCGGTTGTGTCGGGTGTGATTCCTAGCGTAGAACGTGGCTTGCCCAGAATAGGTTCGAGTGCAATTTTGCTATTACTTGGAGCTGAACCTTTCAAATAAAAGCCACGAATCAAATAACGATAAGTATTTCATTATGTTTTCTACGAACTTGCCAGCGTTCGGTTTTCTAAGGTTGCATATATTTTCTGATGTCATATATTTTTTCAAGCTGGCTGCATCATTTATGAGTCAGGCAAAAAAATGTTGACTGATTTTGTGTTAATGTCGTTTTTTTTCAGGTAATGAACTTCTTTACTCTCATCAAAGTGTAAAGTATACCAAATAGTTTACAATTTACTCATTACCGTCGGTTGCAATGGAAAAACCTTCTCTACCATTTTTAGACAAGTGCTTCGGCTATCGTGCTGTCGCACTATGTCATTCTGGCAATAGCACAATTATTGTAAATTCGTATGATGATTTTCATGTTGAAATTACTATGTTAAATTACCACAGTTGTTTTTATTATGGATAGTATTTGTAATTTAATTTGTGTTCTACTTAGCGAAACGGTTATGGGAAAAAGTCTAAATTCAATAACATAGATTTTTTTTTATTCTCGCTTATTTTCCGTCGGTCTAGTTCCGCCACTGTTGTGGCCAATCACCGACGCCCAGGGAGGCGACTCCACACCCAGGACCCTAACTCACGACCCGTTTATTAACGGACCGGCGCCAACGGCTTTACTTCCTCATGCGATGGAAGGCGTAATCCCAGAGATTTTTCGCCTCAGAAAATCTCCCGGTGTCGGCTAGGATTGAATCTAGACCAGTTGGGTTGGTTGTGAGTGGATCACGCCACCTCACAACCATCGACACCTATGTCGGCGGTGGGATTCGAACCCAGGCGTCGAGCGTGGTTGGCGGAGACGTTACCAACCACACTAGGCCCCCGCTATATTCTGAGCTGATGCTTTTTGATAAAAATTTGAAACATAATTACCGGAATAATTATCAAAGCGAAAAACAACCAAACAAGATTAATTACCGAAGCACGTACTGAAAACTCAGAAGGGGTTCACTGAGTTCGGTAAAAACTAAGTGTGTAGGTCGAAGTACGAACCAAAAAAGGTCAAACTGAATAAAAGGAATCTGTTCAAGCGCCTTCAGGAAAAAAAAACTTTTGAAAGATTAAATATACAAATGATCTAAAGCGGTAGTTTTTGTTCTGTGGCAGTATGCAATCATGGCGAGCAAAAATTCTCTGGATAGTTCTGCTCCTGTGAACGTGCAACTAATTTTGGTGCACGAAAAAAAAAACAGTTTCGAAAGTATAATCACAGACTAACAGACGTAACACTGGAACCTAGCTCTATCGCCGCAAAAAACGTTCATTCCAAATTTTCAATCGAATAACAGTCATCGCGCGAAAACGTCGTCTGGGGCGCTGTCATGCAATCTCATACATTTTTTGTAGTTCCCCATTTGACATATGCAGTAACGCTGGCGCTGATGTCGAAATACATGACGCAGCGCGAACACGACAGCAGATGGTGCTAGTGTTACTAACGATGATTTTATTGGAAATTTGTTCGACGTGTTATGCCTGTTAGTCTGTGGTATAATACCCCGTGCACAATACACCGCATATCACCTGATATTAGGCGATTCGTGCTATAAGATCGAGCTGTCATCGGATATCACCTCGGCTTCATGATATCGCGGATATTATGTTCGAAAACCAATAAAACCACATTATATGAGAGTTCGCGTTGGTGCGAGCCAATGAGCTGACATCTTTATTCTTATTGCATTACTCTTGTCGTTTGTTTTTGCTTTGACCTGTTTTTGTTTTCTTCTCTTTTTAATTTACAAAGCAAATGTCAAACCTTATCATCTGACTGTAGTTTGAACACCCGAAGTGATATCATCTCGCGATATCAGGTGATAAGCGGCGTAGTCTTAACTTCTACTGCATATTTTGTGGAACTCAGGATTTGCCATTTCGCGGGAAAGAAGCGCACACTGCGGTTTTTGAAAATTTATTTCGGTTTAAAGTGAAATAAGGAGACCAGACACTATAAATCTACATTTCTTGAGCTAATAAATCCCTACTCTTCGCAACAAATTTAGAGTGAACTGATTTCTACCTGTGAAAAGTTTTTTCTACCATTTCTGAGAATTTGTGGTAGGGGAGGGTAATTTCGGCGTTCTGGTGTTTTCACAGCTTTTTCAGTCACATTTCTCTGCACAAATAATTTACCGCCAAAAAATAGATGCAACAGCATTATTTAGTTTGATGGCTACAAGTTTTAATAGTTTTCTTCCGAAAAATACCATTATGCAATTGATTTCGGTAACTTTCACAAATCAATATCACGTTGCACACTAATTTTATGCAGCATCCTGTATGGAATGGATGGATGGAAGCTACGAGACTTTTGAAGTATATTTATGGAAAAATCGGTTATGTAGCAAATTTTATTATTGTTTCGGCCTCAAGCACGTTGTATGAAATCATTAACACTCATATATCAACACTAGAGATGGTCGGGTACGGGTATTTTTACCCGATACCCGTACCCGACCCGTACCCGACGGGTTCGGGTCGGGTTTCGGGTAACGCCAGAAAATATTTTTCGGGTTCGGGTCGGGTACGGGTAATTTAAAAACCGAGGCTTCGGGTTCGGGTCGGGTACGGGTTTGAAAAATTCTCAACTGGTCGGGTACGGGTCGGGTACGGGTACTTCGATTTTCGTGCATTATGAGAATTTAATTTTTAACTTTTCTAGCCTAGGTGTTTAAGCATAGTCTTGGTCTAGGAGGGAGAAACGGATACGACGCATCACAAAGTTGTATCGGTAACGGTATCATTGATTTCTATAGCAAAATGATTGCATTTTTCTTGACCGTGGACTTATTCGAAAAATACTTATTATGAAACTATAACTCCATCACAAGTAAAGCAAATAGTATGCTGGGCTTTGCTAAGCGGTTCAGCCACAATTTTAAAGACCCGTACACTATCAAACTATTGTATATTACATATGTTAGACCTATTGTAGAATATTGTAATCTCATATGGATCAGTCCAAAAACAATTACCTCTTTACGCGATTCGCAACTTGAATTGGACTGCATTCCCTCTGCCATCATATGAAGCACGTTGCATGCTCATTAATCTGCAAACACTTGAACAACGCCGCGAATTTGCAATGCTATTCTTCGTCAATGACATTATTTCAAATCGTATAGACTCATCTGCATTATTATCACAACTCAGCTTTAATACACCTTCACAGCAGAACTAATTATGCAAAAAATGGTCCCATAAATCGAATGATGTGTCAGTATAAACTACATTGTAAAACCATTGGAATAACAATATAAAAAAAAAACAAATTAAAAACTGTCTGAAATACACTAGAAATATCGTATGGTAACAAGAACATTGTAAACACTATAAATAATAACTTTAATGAAATGTTTATGTATTCTACATTTGCTTGACGACATAAATATACAATAAAAAATAAAAAAAATAACATCCACACAAGCAATGAAATTAACAATATTTTCTGAAACATAATATTTCTGTCCTTTGGTAAGCTACGAGTTTTGAAAGTTTGCCGATTTTTTTAAAAGCATTATTACCCGGGTATCAAAAATAGGGTCGTTTGGTAACAGTTTCGAACTATACACTTCATCACGGTTGAGTCTCCTGATTGCTACGATGTGCACATTAAACTCGTGCCTTAATTTAAACTCTACCAGACATGCATTTTTCACCATTCTTCGTGTTGTGCTAGTAGAGTGAATTAACAAAATAGAAATTTTCAGTAGCTTATACGAATCATATGTATGCATACAAAATAAATAATTGAAATCCCTGATTAATTTTAATATGAGGTAACTAACGGAACCCAAATTCTCCGTACACAGTTATCAATAGATATTTTGCTGCGTGATAAAAATGATCAAATTTTTCAACATCAGACGAGCGGACGTTCTCAGTGACAGATGCTACGCTGGATTCTGGGAGCACCAAAATACATCGCCTGGAACTCTGGTTCATTAACATTCGTTCACATGAACACTCGGGTCTAGTCCAACTCCGGCCATCATCTCGAGAAACCACATATGACAATCAGTGCATAAAATATGCGAGGTAATCAGGTATTTAGAAAAATAAAATAAAATAAAAAATCCAGGACGAGTCGGGTACGGATCGGGTACCGGCAATTTCGGGGTATTTTTCTTTCGGGTACGGGTAGTTGAAAACAAAATTTTTCGGGTTCGGGTCGGGTACGGGTATTTCAAACAAACCCGACTTCGGGTTCGGGTCGGGTACGGGTTTCAAAATTCTCGATGAGTCGGGTACGGGTCGGGTACGGGTAAGAAATTTCCCATACCCGACCATCTCTAACCAACACAACGCCGAGCCGCCAGCATATGCTGTTAATGAAACCATACTAAAATGATATGTTTTCGAGTCTCGGCTCGAGTGAGACTGTTAGTGTCAATAGGATCGTATCGCTAGCCCCGCAATTGGCATGTACATCAAACAGTTGGCTGCGAAGTCTGTGTATAATAAACAGCAGGTCAAGTTCCGAATCGGAATGTAGCAACTAAGGCTTTGCTTTTATTGGCAGCCCGGAATGATCACAAAGTATTGCGTCGCGTCGGAAGGTGATCAGCTGTTTAAGAGCCAGTTCGCAAGAACCGCAACCACCTTTCTGAGGGACGTTGTTTTGATGTTCTACGATTGAGCTGAAGCGTTTGCTTCTCTATTCAAGGTAGGAAGTTTTGCCAAATTTCATTTTTTTTCATTGGGGTTAAGCGGGGTAAAACGGCTCTTGAAAATGATATGTCCAAAAACGTTCAACTACTAAAAAGCGCAATAACTCCTGCTAGACTTGATGGATTTTTCTAAAAATTTGAAGTATTATTCTACACTGAGAGTACTTCAAAATGCATGGTCACAATATATGGCAAAGAGGTAACAAAAACAAAAAATGCATTTTTATTTTGAAAATTGTAAATTTTCAGGGTCATCGTACTCTTCTCAACATCGCTAGAAAAAATAACTGAATATAGCGTTTTGTAGAGCAACTCAAGAGCCTTAATGTCATGTATAAGCCAAGTGTGCCAAATGGGGTAAAACGGCCCTAGAAGGTTGTGCTGAAAGCTTGGGTAATCACTATACCTTACCAGAACTACCTACTTTACCAGAAGATACGCCATTCGAGGTGAAACATTCCTTGAAGAGCTTTTTTCGAAAAATGCCGTCAAAATCACCAAAACTGCAAACACTCGGGTTAGACATGATAGATCTATTGAAAATTTAGATTATCAATCTAATGAAATACACACTTAAGGCCACGATGACAAAAGTGACAAATAAATTTACATGACGAAAAAGAATATTTTTCTTGGAAAATAATGGCGATTTTCGGGGTGCTATTTTCTCCACAGAAAACAGTCCAAAACCCGAAGTTAGCATTTTATTAAACAACTAGAGAGCTTTTATTTGAAATAAAATCAAGATTTGATATAAAATCAAGATCTCCACGTAATTTCTTCATTACAAGTGTGTTTTGCGCGAAAATAAATGGTGAAATCAACTAAAATTACTAGTGTTGGTGTTCCAAATTACAGAACTATCGGAATATGCAGCCTTAGGAGGATTTCGTGCGAGATAATTAGATATTATTTATTTAGATTTTTTTTTCTGTTCGAGTTGTTTGCGTTGGCATACTATATGCTCAACTGCAATTGTTTTTTGACATGTAGGCGGCATTGTATTTTTTTGCTTGATCATCGACGTGTAGAGGTAGAATAATACAGATCTGTTTCGTATGTATTTTTTGTTGAGGGTAGAGGAAATTTACGAATGCGTCACTCAGCACATATTTTTAGAGTTTCGGGTTTATGTTTCGGAGAACATTGGACTTAGTTCGAGTAGGTCTTATTCAACAATGTTCAACTAAGAGGTGAAGCCCCTTTTAGGTTGGCTGACTGAAGAATAATTTGCTACGAATGTAAGTTACGTCAAACCGGTGGATAAAAATAAGCGTATAACTAAATTATTAACAGTCTGCGTATTCATTCAACCACAAAACATAAAACAGTAAAATTTCTATATGAATTCTAAAAATTCACCTGATAAAATACAAATTAAACTAAACAGTCGGTAAATTACAATAGCTTAGGCTCTTCGTAGCTCTCAAAATTCATATCTATAATATAGTCAATTACTCACGACATCGTGGCTTAGCAGTACGAATCCATACATGTCATTCGACGATTATCAGACGACCATTGAACAACAAAACACAGATTGGAAATTCCATGCTAGTTTTAAGTTAGACTTAATTTCAGCTCGTAGTCGGCAGCGAGGATAAAAAATTTGCTTTAGTTTTTAAGTCATCAGATAAAATTGGCGCCGTTAAACATTAAATTGTATTTGTGCCGTGTCAAATAAATGTTATGTGAAGAAAAAAAAAATATAGTCAATTATCGACCCGCAACATCTAACAGATGTATCCCAGGGTCTCCCTTTCCTACTAAAATTTTCCATTTCACGTAACATTTATGAAGGCACGTAGAGTTCTCTGCGGTTCTCTTAAGTAACTGTTGGATTAATATTCCTTTTCCGTTCCCCAACAGTTGCAAGGACGTGGCCAGGGCGGTAACAACTCTCTGGAGACATCTGACCTTTGTTTAACAACATTTGATTAGATTCCAAATTTAGGGATGGGCGATACTTGTATCGATACCAACAATATCGATACATGGAGCCGAAGTATCGAGTATTTTGGCATCGATACTCGTGCAAGCAATGAGTAGCGGTATCGATACTTTGTCAACGATACTTTGAAACGATACCGATACCACCGATGCATTTTATGGGGATGGGCAATGCCAGTATCGATACCAGCGGTATCGATACTTCGGCCAAAAGCATGGAGTATTTTGGCATCGATACTTTCTATACCGATATCTCCCAGATTGTCTCAAGGTACGATGGTAGCCTAACTAGCCAGTCGTCGTAGGTTCGAGTCTTGGTCTGGGAGAGACTGTTAGTGTCAGTAGGATCGTAGCGCTAGCCCCGCGATTGTCCAGTACACTAAACAGTCGGCTGCGAAGTCTGTGTATAAAAAACAGAAGATCAAATTCCGAATCGGAATGTAGCACTAAAGCTTTGCTTACTTTCTATACCGATACCACGATACTTGGTATCGTTTTGTGCAAAATTGTTCGAGTACTCAGGTATCGATACTTCAGACAGTATCGCCCATCCCTACCCAAATTTCATGTTGCTGCTCACAAACGAGGGTAATTTGTTCTCGTGAACAGAGTATTGTTGCTGACACCACCTACGAAGTTGTGCAGCTGTTTATGCTATGCTATGCTATATTGGAAAGTGTAGGATACCCCTGAAAATTGACAATTTTTGAAAGAAAAATGCATTTTTTTCGTCATGTCACCTCTTTGCCATATATTGTGACCATGCATTTTGAAGTACTCTCAGAGTAGAATAATACCACAAATTTTCAGAAAAATCAATCAAGGAATTATTGCACTTTTTAGTGTTTGGACGTTTTTGGACATACCTAACACTAGAACGCCACGACACTGAAAATCTAGAGCAAACCAGTAAGGCTCTTAATACAAAGGTCGTCCATTTAACGATTAGTAATACAGTGATTGCTGGTTATTTCCACTAGACGCCGGCTGTCGGCAGAAAGGAACCCAAGATGACAGCTTCAAAACATGGTAAGGCTGTACTGGATCTAGTTGATCTAGTGGCAGCATCAAAGAAGTGCAGATTATACCTACCGTGAGTTTGAAAACGGCTTATCAAATTGTGACTCATCGTACTATTAGCCTCAACAGTGCTATTTAACCCGGTTTCACCAGCCAAGTCGTCAGCGGATGTTAGCTGCTCGACCTGTTCCTTCAAGCGTTGTAGAGCCGGATTTATTCGAATCGCCGTATTTTGTGCAACCTCCCTTACAAATACTTATTGGTACAGCTACGGGAGATTAGAGAACTATAACTAGAAACTGTCCAATGAATTTCCCACAGAATTAGTGTGCCCACTATCGCACAGAGACTGCCTTTCACTAAAGTGCCTCACTGCATCAGCCGCTATCGATGCTGAGATCCGCTGCAACTAGTGCGCTAACCATAGTCATGCCATAGTTGTGGCCGCTATACGCTGCCATTGGTATCCGCTGTCGCTGCATCAGCTGGCCGAGCTACTATCGTTGCTGGAATCCGCTGCAACTAGTGCGCTATCCATTGCTAAGCCACAGCTGTGGCCGCTTTCCGCCATCGCTGGTATCCACTGCTCTGCTAGTGTTGCTGCTTAGGGGTTGCGGCTTCGGCTGAATCAGGATCTTTTATAGGCCAAATAGCATGTTTAAAATTGCAAGGTATATGACTCTGTCGACCGTGCTTGGGAAGCAATCATATAACGACCAATCAGAGGTCGAATTTTTCGTTTCGACAAGGCTCGACTATTTTCAATAGTACAATAGTGTGAATAATAAAATTACAATTATCTTCTTTTGGGAAGAATCTTAGAAGATTTTCCAATCTATTGCTGCAAGAACGAAGGAAATCCATCGAATACTAACCGATTTATTAGCATTTGAAATTGGACATATTTTTCACTTTTCTCGGTTTTAGATTTTCATTTCACATCCCTATGTAGCCGAACTTCCTGAAAGAAGTATTCTACTTCAAAAAAACCGAATCAACACTGTGAGTATTAGCTGTTGACAGCCTTCAGAACCTCCCTGTCTTAACAGATCAACTAATGATTGCTCCTTCATGGCCTGGACTACGTTGATGTCTTGAAGGCAAAGCTTTCTGAAAAGTTCCTGACGCCCCCTTCTAGTAGACAATTTTTATTCACTTTAGTTTTATTCCTATTCAGAAAATTTAATGATCCGCTGTGGGGATGTTATTTAAATCGATGTCTTTGAGGAAAACATTCTGGTACAGGCAACAGCGAACTTAGTGAAGCACACAAGCGCACAGCATGTTGATGTTTCAAGAAAACATTGTGAGAAAATTCTATTAACGAGAATTTGGTTTAAGATGCATGTAATGGCTTTCGTTGATCTAGTGCTAGTCATCCGAAAGCAATGGATATCTCAACGGATGGAGAACGGAGTATAAGTTTCTACGCAGGCTTTCAATTTTTTTTATCGGTTTATTCTGTAGCAGCGTCGATCACCGCGTCTTATTGTATAGACGCTACGGCTGCTGATTGAAACTTTGTTGTTGTGTTGTTTTCATTGTTTACTAGCTGAATGTACCCGGCATTGCTCGTCGAAAAATTTCTGCTATTTCTATAATTTTCTATATTTTCATATATTTTTTCCAACCCATCATTTCAAATAATGTTTCTATTTTAGTTACAAACTTGCTTATATACCAACTTTTTCGTTTCTCCATTAGGAGCTAAAGTGAATGAATTTGCAGGTGAGCCAACCCTCGAGTAAGCGACATGTGATGGACGGCGGGAAAAACACGGTGATCTTAATTCTACTTTACCTTGTATAATGGATCGTCTCTGTGACGCTTTGTTTAGTTGCAAAGTTTCGGGGGGGTTGATATTCCTTTGCAATATGATTGAAGATCCTTTTTTGATTAATAATCGATGCGGAGGCATTCCAGCTAGGTCGATTGAGTTACAAAATTCCGTTGGAAAATAGATAACCTCATCAGCATCTTAGACGGTATCGATTAACTTACAATAAACTCAAATTACACTGAAATTACATAATCAATAACCAGAGGTGTGCTTACTCTGATAGTGAAAATCATTACTTGCTTTGTTTTCTCGTTTCACTTTTATGTGTAAACAATATCAATATCATCCCTATCCAGAGATGCCAGACTGTTTTTTGGCAAGTCTGTATAATCCATAAAAATGTCTGTATAAGTCTGTATACCGCTGCGAAAAAAAGTTACCGATACATTGATACCTAATTATTTGTCGACCTGTCAGATTGTTTTGTTTTATTGCTCGTTTTGATTGTTTTTTTTTTCGAGTCTATCATAGTTGGTCGATTAATCGATAACTAATTTATCTTTTAAATCTAAGTAACACATAGAAGTAAGAGTCTTTCCCGTGATAAAAATCGTCGTTCGTCGTAATGTAGCTAAACTGATACATGATGGCAGAAGTCTCGCGGTTATAAAAATAGTACCTTCAAGGTTTGGGACATTTTAAGCAATTCTTCAACGTTGGATATTGCCCGAATAGAACAAACGGTCTTTTCACCAATATAACCTGCATGGCAATCGATCGAGACAATCAGCTGTTTGTTACTGGGGGCGAAACAGGCAGATTAGTGCCCACGGGGCCGATAAAAACCCCGATAGCCTGACTCGATTCCCGTTGTCATGATTTCACTCTCAAAAACGCAAGATTAATATGTTCAGCAAAGTGTTCAGTTCCTAGTTTACTTTTTCCAGCAACGGCTACAGTGACTTTTGGTTTTTGTGTTCGTTTTTTTGTGTATACTGGTAAAACCATTATGTAGAATATCAGATATCTGTGTAATATCTGTATTATACTAAATGTCTGTATAAAATCTGTAGGCTTATGCGAGTCTGTATCGCAACACAGAAAGTCTGTATAATACAGATTTGTCTGTATATCTGGCATCTCTGTCCCTATCCAGCATTCCACGAGTGGTAATGGCGGACAGTGCACGCAGCCCATTTTGACGTTTTCTGTAGGTCGGGTATTTTGACGTGGGACTACGTCTTTCTTCACTATACTAAGGTACATTCTGTGAAAACTGGATTGAACATGTAACGTTTTTGGTTGGCGGAATGGAAGATTTTAGATGCTAAGAGCGCTCAAACAACTGTTCCGATTTCAATAGTTAATATACCGATGGAAAGCTAAAATTCACAAGATGTGCGTGTGCGTGTGTGTGCGTGTGCGTGTGTGTGTGTCTGTGTGTGTGTCTGTGTGTGTGTGTGTGTGCGTGTGTGTGTGCGTGCGTGTGTGTGTGCGTGTGTGTGCGTGTGTGTGTGAGTGTGCGTGTGTGTGTGTGTGTGTTTGTGCGCGTGTGTGTGTTCGTGTGCGTGTGTGTGTGCGTGTGTGTGTGGTGTGTTTGTGTGTATAGCGGTGTTTGTGTATTACGTGTATGTGTGTATAACATGTGTGTGCAAAAATGCATTTATCTGAGGTAAATATATTTATGACAGAATACTTGTATAGGCAACAAGTTAATTATTTTTCCTATTAGTACTTCAATTGGTATTTCTTTGATAGTGACCTTAATTTTATGCTAGTTATTTTCAACACTGAGCTTGTTTGATTTGTAACATGGGACTGACCAAAATTCATATTTTTCTAATCAATTCAGCAACAAAAAGCTTTTTCTTGCGATTTTATGAGAGCACCAGGTATGTGAAGAAGATTTTGAGGTTTAAGCAAAAAGTGATGAGAAATTACATGGGACTGTTATGCATTTATGAGCAGTTCATATTGGTATTTGTATGCTGTGGTTTATGACAGGTGTATGTTGTTTTTTGTTCATGGATGTTCATGGATTATTGTGTGTGTGTTATATACTATGGCTATGGCAGAATTAAATCTTGACACCCACCATAGTCCCACGGCAAGCCTACGTTTGTGCACTCAAGCACATACCCTTTAACTTTTTCAATCGAAGTAACTGAGTGAAAAACATAAGAATTTCGCAACGTAGCATAGCATCTTTAATAAACAGTTTTGTTTATTTTAGTTCGCGCATGCGCACGAAGAAATTTAAATAACAAAACGCCCATTGTTTGTTGAAGTTGCTATGCTACGTTACGACGTAATTATATTTTCTACTCCGTTACTGCGATTGAAAATTCCTTGACCTACAGAAAATGTCAAATGGGCTGCGTGCACTGTCCACTATTACCGCCCGTCGAAAGCTTGATAGTTGAACATCAGTCTTCATGAATTAATGAACAATTTGTAGATAAGGGCCTATCTCCACATTTTCCTTAAGTTTTAAATCACTTCCAAAGCAGAAAAACAACCCCTTACTATACCAAACGTTCGGACATCGATTTTCGGCTTTGGGGAATCAACTCTGATCTATAAATATTTTTCTTCTTGAATTTGAAAATAGCGTTGGACCCCCGTTGTCATTTTCTGAACGTAGTTCTCTTTCTAGAGATATTGACATGATTTAACCATATTACTCAGTTTCACACAGTTTGACAGAAAGCAGAAATCGTGAAATTGATTTCAAAACAACGTTTCAATATAACGTCCAAGCATTCTTCTGTATTCTAGAACCTTTCCAGAAAATGTAATCCGCCATGTACAATTTAAAAATTTCATCTTGATATCGAAAATATACATATTACAAGGCATATATTCAAGGAAGGCTTGACCTTGAATGTTATCAAACTCTTTCAAAAAGCTTCCATAACGTACTGACCAAAGGCCTAAAAACTGTCATATCCATTCAGAAAGTTCACATAACGCATGAAAATTGATTTTTCGATCAATGAAGACCCCCTCCTACTTTGGGGGTTGCACCTCCCTCTTCCCAATATTTCTATGACCACTTACAAAGAACACGTATGCCAAGTTTGGTTGAAATCGGAACATTCATTCGAGAGTTATGCTGGAACATACATACAAAACTATTTTTTAAAATAAATAGCTGGATTTTAGAACTTACGGTACTTACAGACCAAAGTCATGCATGTAGTGAATTGATCACACATGCTCATTTTGATTTTGGCCATCTTCCAATAACTTTTTCTATATCACATGAATCAGTTTTAAACGCTATGAGCTCTGTTTTGATGTTGACTAACGTCTATATCGAAGTTAGGCCCCTGAATTTGAAAATCTAGTAATTCAACCAGGGAAAACCAGAGAAAAGTGGTCAGGTTTTGAGCGCTTATTTTGCAGTCATCTATAATCAGGTTTTCGAGGTTTTGGCATCAATCGATCAGAAATTCTTTTACGGTTAAATTTATGTAACAAAAACAAACTATTGTTTGAGATACACTATTGAAAAATTGGTAATTAATTTCGATTGTCTAAATCATACCGCGCAGCCAATCACTACCTCTCTTCCCAAGCACAGTCGACACTAACGGATACAATCGATCTGACTTTGTTGTTATTGTTGTTGTCACTTTCTGTTTCCGATGTTTATGCTGCTGCTAGCGGAAAAAACCTTGCAAATATGCATCTTTTTGTTGGTGTTAATTTTACGACAGCGGCCGGCGCCCCATCATTCTGATTCCAAAACCGCACCAGTGACATGCGGACGCTAGGTGATAGCAGCTGAAAGGAGGAAATACAAAATAGTACCGGTCATCTCGTGCCGGTTTCACCCGTAATGCTGATGGCTTTAGTAGTAAATGGCTACTGCAAAACACTTAAATAGCTGGAATTCTGGACGGACTAACCAGGAAACTATAATCGGCAACTGGCACCTTTTGGTGCCTCGAAATTTTGGTACAGAAGCGGCTAATTGAATTTTCTGTTTTACCAAATGCTGCTGCTAGCGGAAAAAACCTTGCAAAAATGCATGTTTGTGTTGGTGTTAATATTATGACAGCGGCCGGCGCAGCTTTCAAGAAACATTTGTCTCTACCATTTCATCATCTATGTAGCCCCTCCCTCTTTCTAATTATCTGACGAAGCCTTGGTATAAAACGTATCGTTCGAACATTTCACCCCATCAGTTTCATTATTAAACCGTACCGGATACATACGGACGCTCGGTGTTAGCAGCTAGAAGGAGGAAAAACAAAATAGTACCGGTCATCTCGTGCCGGTTTGACCCGTGGTGCTGGTGGCTACTGCAAAATACTGAAATGGCTGGAATTCTGGACGGAAACCAGTAAACAAGAAATCGGCAACTGGCACCTTTTGGTGCCTCGCAGTTTTATAATAGAAGCGGTTAGTTGAATTTTATGTTTTACAATTGCTGTTGCTAGCGGAAAAAAAAACCTTGCAAAAATGCATGTTTATGTTGATGTTAATTTCACGACAGCGCTAGGTGTTAGCAGCTGAAAGGAGGAAAGACAAAATAGTACCGGTCTTTTCGTGCCGGTTTCACCCGTTATGCTTGTGGCTGTTAGTAATAAATGGCTACTGCAAAATACTAAAATGACTGGAATTCTGGACGAGAATAATCGGAAACTGGTACCTTTTGGAGCCTCGAAATTTTGTTACAGAAGTTTTGTAAAAGAAGCGTTGCAATTCCCTCTACTATTTGCTTCAATGGAATATTTTTTTTTTTTTTAAGAATACGGTAGTCAACGTCATGCGGTCGTGTCTTACTCCTCCTACTTTTTAATTATCACAAGGACAATTAGGAAAGATATAAAACTCATATTGAGAGTAATTTCAATAATGAGCCGGATTTGCAAAACGAAGTGAATATTGGTTCCGCTTTGGTGCCCGATTCAAACAGCACGCAAAATGCAGCGTTGCAATTCTGATGCTCGTCACTTCAGCTGTTTCCAGTAGGAGCCCAAGTTGGCCATACATGTACACTCATAGAGTTAAAGCATTTCGGCAATTGCATTTGCCTATAAAAGCAATGAATTTTCAATAAAGAATTAATAATTATTATTAAGCATTCCGAAGCGACTGGTCTACTCCAGTTCGGCTCACCGGATTAGTTTAAAGGACAAAAGGGTCTTGTCAATGCGAACGGTTTTGACTTTCGTCAACTCCGTCACCGCTAAATGAGAAACATCCCGTCCTAGTTCTCCCAAAAATCCGCCGATCGTTCTTAAATAGTACAGTGCATCGTTTTAAATAGTAATAGCAATAACATCGTTTTTAAATAGTACAATAGTGCTTGTAAATAATACATGGCGACCGTAAGTGAAAAACCTGCAATCACCGGATTGCAGATGTCCGCGAAAAGTACGCGGTTACAATATAAAGTGTTTTAAATATTGCTCTTTGCGAGTTCCCGACCAAGAGAAGAAAAAGTACAATTCTTGAAGTTGGAATGGTGCGAGTGATTTAAAACACTTCAGCAAAGAATGGCTGCGAAAAAACAGTGAACTTTCAAAGTACGCAAAAACAATTGTGACTATGTGAATAAAGTTTTGAAAAATGGGGAAGTCTAACTCGAAGACTGCACAAAACACTGGAGACCCCCAAGTGAACATTCAGTTAGTGTAAACAGAGTAAACAGAGACAATTTAGTGAAAAACATTAAGGGCATCTATCTCGCCCACTGAAGAGATAAATAGTGTAATAAAAGAAAAAAAAACAGCAGCAACAATGCGACAGCATTTGCAACAGGACAATCGACAGCACCAGCAGCCTCAACGAGTCTATCAAAAGCTATCTCCACAACAGCAACCACAACATCATCAACGAGCAAGCCAATCAACACAGCAACAGTGGGGAATTCGACAAGTGCTTGACATAAACCGCATACAGGAACTTGCCAGACGGCTAAAAAGCACCAAAAGAAACCCAGCAAGAAGAATACGATACCATCAACGGCAGACAGCAACAGCAGAAGCAGCGTCATCAAACAACAGCAGCAGTAACATCATCTACAGCACCAAACAGATAAACAACGAACACCAAGAAACCACAACATGCAGCAACAGCAGCAACAAAAAGAACAGCAACAACTATGATAAGTAGAATTTTTTTTTGTACTAAATGACGAAACAAAGGCTATAAGAACTATCCATTAGCCATAAAGAAATAGCAATAGCAAAGCTGTTATTTCAAAGTTTAAAAAAAAATTTACAAAAATTCTATATTTGATATTTCACTAAAATATTCAAATTTTACGAAATATCATTTTATTATTCATTCAAACAGGGTAAAATGAGAAATAGACACAACTACGCCTATATAAGCAAAAAAATAAAAAAACAAAACAATATATATATAGCGCAATTATAGCACGTACACGCTCACTTAAGAATATTTAAATTTTCTATGACTTTTGCTTATAATAATAGTAATTTACTAGTCCAACAAAAACAATTACACTTTTGCTAAGATTATATTAAAGAAAATTTTTTTTTCACAACTATTTTTAAAAATTATAATACCAATAATTTCTCTAATATCTACTTAGTGAAACAAAAACTTCAAAACCTACTCAACTTTACAAATGGTTTTACGCAACAAATCCATTTTACACCAGTTAAAATAAAACATCTTTCCAACACTATAAATATTATAACAATACAACGGTTTCTTTTTTCTAATTAAATTTTCTTTTGGAAAATAACGAGCAAGTCCATAGTCCATAATAATGAGAGCAACAAAAGAAGCCTTTGAATTCATCGTACTGTCCGGAAAAACGTCAACCACTTTTAAAACACTACAAAGTAGGTAGTAGGTGTCGAAACGAAACGAAACGAAATTAACCCTTAATTTCGATTTCGCCAAATTAGTCGAAACGAAATCAAGGTGGATTTCGAGTTCTCGAGACTGTAAATTTCGCGAAATTTCGAAAAATAAAATAAATGTTTCTGAAACATAGCATTACAATGATTTGTAACGTTGGAGCGTACGCTAACGAAGTACGAAGAGTAACGTAGGTATTCCGATATCGATAAACTGATAATGACGAGAAAATCAAAAATGTTAAAAACTAAAATCTTGATGCATTCATTTATACAGATTATATTGCAGGTAATAGCACTTCGATAGATACAAATGATATAAAGGTCAAACTCGAAATGTCTTTGTGAATAATAATTTAATAAACTTTTGAACTGATTCTTTTGGTTTGAATGCAACTATGTTTAAAATAGTAATCCTTCTTTCATAGCACTTTCATCATTCAAAATCCAAGTTTTGTCCTAGAGCTCGAACTGGAAAACATGAGAGATGGGCCCTATGCAAACGTAAAAGCGACGAATCCGATAAGCAATTCTTCGGCGGCCTTCTGATGCATTTCTGCATTCTCTAAAAGCAGCAAAATTCACAGGAATGGTTAAAAAGCTGTAAAACCTTTGGAGGGCAACTTTTTTGTCGCTTTTGTCGACCAGTGTTATGGAATTTTTTTTAACACCGTTTAGTCAGACTAGACTAAGTGACATCTTTATCAATTCGAGGAAAACGAAATTTAAGTTAACTATTCTGTTAACTTTGAAGTTTTCAATATTTTTGCACATTTTTCAATATAACTTAAAATTACTTTTTAACTGAGCAGTTCCACAAAAAATGTCCCAGTTTCAATATTTTTTGTCATTTTAGATTTGGCCTAAACTTTGCATAAACGTTTCTATAGGCTGAGATGCTATTTAAAATGCTATTTTGGGAGGGTTATTGTGATTATAAATATTTCCAGAGCCAAAAGTTTTTTGATCAGTGTGACGTCTCTGGAAAAGTTGTAGACAGTAATTTTATCTTTCCGATGAAAAAAACTCTAAAATATTCATTTTTTTGATGTAAAAGAAACATTAAAATTAAAGCTTATTTTTCAAAAATCTTTTTTTTGTATAAAAATTACAAAAAAATTACCGAAGCGATGAAGGAGTCAAAAAAAAATTCTATTTAAAAAAAAATTTACAACATGTTTATTTTTGGAAGGACAATATTGTTATCTACAACTTTGCCAAAGGCACTATGCCAATCAAACCAACTGTTTCGATTATAAAAATATTTTAATTACCCACAGAGTGTCCAATTCGCGATTAAAATTATTTTTCCAGCTAAATCGGTTTGTTTGACTGGCATAACTAGTGTCTCTGGTAAGGTTGTAGAAAATAATTTTGTCCTAAAAAAATATGCCCTGTGAGTTTCCGCGAGACCAAAAATAATAAAATGCATTTGGGACCATTCCTAAACTACGTGGTCATATTTTGATCCCTTTTATACCCACCTACTCCCCCGTGGTCTTTCGTGGTCTTTTGTTTTGTGATCTTATTCTGCAAATATATGTACAATAAAGCATGAAAAATTTATAAAAAAAATTAAGGTTCAAGAAAACTGATTATTAGTTATTGCGCAAATTGTAAATAGAATTTTCAGTAATATCATTTTCTCACAACCAAAATAACAAATTGATAATGGTTGTTTAATTTTTGATAATATTTCATTGTCTTTAACAAATATAATAATTTCCTTACCTGAAAGTAATTTAAAATATGTTTTTCTGTTGAGTATATTCAAAATGATTTTTAATTTGTTGTTGAGTATCAAAATAAATAAAATTTGTTTAAGTAGTTTGATCATCTACGATAAATTTTTCGCTTATAGTTATGGTAAATTGTATACTCATCTAGAAATCATCTAGAAAAATATCGGAATATATATAGTTTGCTTGTCTTTCAGTCACGCGCACGACAAACGAAAGTTACTCAAATTGCCTTTTTCCCAAGCAAACTCTGAAGCTGAGGTACACTAAAGTTTGTTTTTTTTTGTGGGTAGCAACGCAAACACTCCTGTTCTGACTACAAGTTACCTTTGCTTTTAGTCCTCCACTCACCTCCTCTCGCCTGGTATGAAGCCAGTCGTAAGGAAATCAAAGCTAATTGCGTCTAAAACTAATATTCGGCACACGTGTTAAATTAGCACATGGCTATTGGTTCTGATGCAGGTGCATCGACAAAAACCGCCAAAAACGTAATAAAGGGCGGAAGGCAGTTTTAAGATGTAAGAAAGACATAGTATCAAAAATATCAAGCATGTAAATAAAAACTAAAGTTAACCAAACCACTGTAGGTCGATTATGAACGTTATTTTATAGTTATAATAAGTTCTGTAATATCATGGAATTGCCATCAAAATTAGGTTGTCAAGTGATGGAATAAGGCAGTACATGTTGTAATTCATTGATGATAGACTATGAAAATGTCACGAACATGATGGGGATTATAAACCTTTTCAAGTGTGTAGCAATTTTTATATGAATGAAATTGTAATTTCTCAATAGTACAGTTATTCGATTGCATAAAGTTGCATTACGACCGACCATTTAACCTTCACATGACATGCTGCACATATTGTACCCCAAATTAATTCTTTAAGTATACTACGACGTTCAAGATGTACGGAGAAAGGGATAATTATTTTGTTGATACGTGAAAATTTTAGCTGTTTCAAAAAAACTTAGAGTATAAGATAAACCCATTCCCGACGAGTGACATTCAAACTTTGATTCAAGTTCAACAATTATACTTGAAAATTTTCACGATGAAATTATTCAATAAGGTACAGATTGATCTTTAATTTGCAATACAGTTTGTGTTATTTATGTTTATAGTTGATGAGTAATAAGAGTTTTTTTTTCTCATTTTTTGAGGTAATAACTGATTTCTCTCCGCCGGGATCGGGTTAAGCTATTGGCCATTATTTTTGAACATTATGTAAAATCTGATCAACAGTTTAGATTTAAGATATTTCGGTATATCGACCTCAAATTTTTAAATTTTTTTAAAATTAAACATAGGTTTATCTACTATCCTGCAAATGCGCTACAGTAAGCCAATTTTTTTTATTTTTTATCAAATAGTATTTGTTTACTTATGTAGAAGAAGACGAAAACAAAGAAGTAGACAAAGGTGGTGGTGATGGAATGAGGATTGTTATGTTGTTACGCAACACTATAAAAGGTTTCTGTGATGGAACGCAAATGTCAGATGTTTCATGCGCGTCATTTATCATGTGTGAAGTTATATCGAAGTATTAGAGAGGGATTTGAACTACCCATCAAAGATTAAAAGAGGACAGTACTTCGTCATTCCAAGCTTTGCTATTGTTAATAACAAATTGCAGAGACAAATGTGTGAATGTTGCATGAATGTTGCTTGTGTGAATATTTTTTTGAGCAATCCAGTATTTTTTCAAGAGCAATGGTTTTTTTTCCTTTTTTTTTCAATCACTTTCAATTTTAGTTATTTTGTAAGTTTAGTTTGAATATAACATAAAAAAAATATTAAATCGTTTTTCGAAAATAATCAAATAATGGAGAAAAAGTCTTTAGATATTGGATAAAACAGCTGTGCAGTGGATCCGTATAAGAAGCGAGATTCAGATTCGTTTTCGAGTAAGCAATCAATCCACGATCTACTGAACGAAGGATTGATCGTAGTTTAAATAATTAATTTAGTTTTAAATCAGCGCTGGCCATCTGCATCGAATTGTCGATAGTGTCATAGTTACATCTTGAGCTTCAACTCGATATATCAAAAATAAAAATTCATCTTAGATTAAATACCAACTTTTAATAGTTTAAAATGCATTTGAAAGTGGCTAGCCACTACGGGCCAACTAGTTTGGTTGATAATAAGTGAAACCTTACTTTTAGTGATTTTCGGATATCGGATTTGTAACTTAGTTTTTTTTTAATAAGTTACAAAGTTTTTGAATGTCGAACAAAATATAAACATCTTTCTCTCTTCCTTCAGTTCACGAACATCCAGGTCTTATATATTGTTTTTAAGACCAAAACGTTGATTTGTTTTACCGGTCGTTGAGTATTGAAATATACTTCCAGGAAAAATAACATAAATCCCGACGCATTGCAAAATAGAACTATTATTCTAAAGAAGTAAATGCCATATAAGGCAAAGCCTGTTCAAAACAAAAAAAAATTTCTTCGTTCGGATAAATTTGAAATATGTTTCAAAAATTTGATTACAGTTAATTGCAGACAACTCTCAAACTTTCCGTGACACTTATTAATTAGTCGTGTCAAATAAATTTATTAATTAAAAAATTGCGAATGCTTCGTCTTGACTTAGTGGCAATAAAAAATTATAAGTCAGAAAAAAGACTACGTGGTCTATTCGTTAACCCCCACACCCCCCACGTGATTTTTCGTGGTCTTTTGATAACCCCCCCGTCTCCCTATATATGACAACTTGGTTTGGGAACGGCCTCTTTGAAACAAACCAAAAATTATTTTTCTTTTAACCAATCAACAGTTAGAATGGAATGTTGTAATGCAACAAACAAATAGTTTTCTCTTTACTCAATTAAGTTATTCGTAATCATCTTCGTTCTCTTATTTCTCGTTCTTTCTAACCTCTCTTTTCTTCTACCTTGTATATTCGTCAAGTGCAGAGTCAGAATCACTTTTATGCTATAATCTGAACTTGTTTTTGACATTGTAAAATTTTGTGTCCCATAAAACAAGTGTAACATTTCTCAGTTATGTGTTCAACGATAGCGAACCATGTACTTTTTATTCATTTATTGATAAAGTATACTTTTTTGGTAACACGTTTAAAATATTTATGATAAGGTACCTGGCAATTTTGAAACCTATGCTGACTTTGAAGTCAGAGTGTTTTGAAACAATACTAAAAATTCAGGCAATTACAACTTTTTCTGCTTGACACATCGATCACTAAGTCTGCACACTATAAGGCATGATATCCCGTCAGCCTAGTGATAGCAATGAACTATCTGAAAAAACACATTTAAATACACTACGGTGTGCGAAGAGGAGTCCTCTAACACAGAGAAATCCGAAAAAACGCTTGAAAATTTTTACAAGTCGAGTAGCATAGAACATTTGGCCTGTAAGATAGAGCTTCAGAGCTTAAGTTTTGACAGAAATTGCTATGCCCTCCTAAACGAAACACTAAAAGTTACCTCTTTAACCTTGTGGGCTGCAAATATAACCACATTTTGATGTACGTAAAAGATGCGTAAAATTTATTCCTACAAACAAAATAACTAGATACCTTGTAGCGCATTTGGACGTCTTCATATTCCTCGAATATGACTTCAGTGATAACATGAATTTTATGCTCTGCGTGAATAAAAAATACCGCATGATGGTTTTGTCTTTAAAAATAAAAATTACCGGCTGAGAGTTTATTCTTCTATGACTGACTTAGTATACCAGATATCTGTTGAGATATATTCAATTTAATTTATAGTCGCAATGAGCACAAACCAAAATAATGTAATAATGTGCATCGGAAATTTGGTCCGAAATTTCGTAATCGTCGAAATTGGAAGTTTAATTTCGCGAAATTTTAGGCGGAATTTAGCGAAATTCAACGAAATTTTTCGGCAATTTCGCGAAACCGAAATTTCGCGAAATTTCGGGAAATTTCGAGTTTTGCGAAATTATACGAAATCATTCGAAATCTCGCACAGCCTTACTACATAGATATGTCTTGGAAATTATGCCAACAATAACAGGAGTACTTCTGATATCAACCAACAGAGGGATAATGACGCACCACACAGCCTATGAAAGGAAACTGGGTGGTAAAATAATAGGTTGTGTTTACTAACCCCCACTAATAGATACCCAACAACATGCCAAATCTAAATATATAAAGTCATAATCAGACCATTTAACTTCACAATTTCACAAAAATCCAACTTTCATAAACAATATAAAAATATTTTTTATCAAACAACAACATGCAAATTAACCAGCAATATAAATTCAAAATCATTTTCTTGCCATGTAGTAACAACTGATCAGGAAGGTCGACGATTCCAGACAATTGTTACTAACAGGCAAGACACATATATTTCAAATTTCATTCGTGTCAAAGTGCATATGACTGGAAATGAGATTCGCAATATTCACCCAAATCAACTTGTAAATAGACATTACAAAATTACAATAAACAGTTTCAGGAACAAAATCTTGATTATAGTTTTAAATAATGAACAAACCTTATTCACAATTTAAACTAAGTCTTTTAAGTAACCATTATATCTTTAATATAATGTGGAAATAGAGATAAATTTAAATATTATTACCTGAAAAATTTTTTTAGCTACATCTATTAGCGCAAAATAAATTTTTCTTATCCAAAATTTATGTCGTCATGAGAACATGTGACCGATCAATCCATGGACTCAGAGCAACGAAATAAGCCGACAGTCTTGAGTCTGATCAACTCTAGATTTTGGCATATTTTGATAATTATTTTTTATTATTGTTAGATATCAAACCTTGAGTTTGCATACCTAATAGAGTGGATGTTAAGACATACTCATCCAATAAGAGAGTTAATTATTTATTCGATATCAAATTTCAAAAATTTGCTTATCTAAGAGAATGGATGTCAAGTAGTTGCTCATCTAATAAGTTAATTTCAAAAAGACGCAACATTTGTGTCATCGTCCTACTGATGCTAAGCGAAAAGGCTTAAAATCCTTAGCAAAAGTATAGAATAAGTCTCTCCTAATTTCTTTCAAAGTGGCGTAACATTCGTGTAGTCCTACTTGTCTTAAGCACAAGTATAGAAAATAAGAAGAATATTAGAATGCCTGGGTGGTTTGAATGTTTTTATTGTACCCCAAATGCCTGGAACCCAAGAAGGTTACCGGATGCCCAGGAGTAGCAAGTAGCTAAAGAAGAAGGTTCAGACTCTAGCGTCTAGAAACCAGTATTTAAAATTTTATTATATTATTTTTTCCCGGATGCCTGGCACGCTTCATTAGCCAGAAGGACGTCGAGATGCAAGAATAATGCATTTTATTTTTTATGAATATATAGGCACGTAAAAGTAAATAAACATGCATAAAAATGTTAGAGCGAAAGTCAGACACAAGAGTTTGCCTTTCCGAAATTAAAATAAATAATAGACTAACAAAACTTAGATTTACAAATCAAATTTTTTTTAGCGTTTAATATGAAAAATATATTAAACCCTTAACACTAATTATATTAAGCAATCATAAATAACAACAAGAATTTAAAACTATCTCATCAACCCTACATCAGTCAAATTACAATTCATTTAAAAACACATCAAAATCCTCACAACAAGACGAACTATAACTAATCAAAACAAACCAAATCCTTTTTATTACTAAAATTAAATTCAAAGAAAAACAGTATGTACAACAGTTCCAAGAAGAAGCAAAAAAAGAGATGTTATTTTGTATCATTATGTCAATAAATTACGTTATAATTCATACCAGTTTATAAACAAAATTATTAGAAAAAAAAACAATTTTTATGTATCAAAATTTGTGAGAAACAACTGGAGAAAGACGTTTAGTTTTTTAGAGTAATTTCATTTTCATAAAATTACTCTCGCAAAGAGGGATGGTGTCCTATACTAGTTTCGTACGGCACCGTAAACTATACACAAATAAAATTAAATTAAATCATTGACCCGCGCAGGTAAGTTCCGTTACACACTCTGTGTTTAACTAAACGCCCGTTGCCTAAGCGTTACATTACACTCCGCAAGGTATCGAGTGTACTGCAACGCTTGGTGCCCGATTCAAGCAGCACGCAAAATGCAGCGTTGCAGTACACAGAAAGAAATTAAACATAGATCTACTCTTCTGAGAAATAAAAATTTTGAGGCTGAAGTTGAAAAGCTGCAACCATTCCAAAACCTTTTTGGAAGCTGTCGAAGATTCTTAGGAAACCTTTCAAGCCTATCCCAGTTTTAAAAGATGGTGAATGTTTTCCCATTTCTTCCCAGAATTTTTTAGCTGCAGAAACAACTGAAACTAACTTGAATGAGATTAAATCAATTATTGAGAATTTCGAAAATATGAGAGCACCTAGTGACGATGGAATCTTCAACATATGATTCAAACATCTTCCTGATAGCACAATAGAATTTTTAGTAAAATTTTAAATTGCTGTTTCAAAATTACATAGGGTAGCGAACGGCTTCAAAAGCGGTTTTTTCGGCAGGTTTCTGCATAAGATTGCTGCAGTAAACCTGCCGAAGTAAATTACTGCCGAAGCCGTTCACTACCCTTTTTCCCCAAATTATGGAAAAATGCAAAAAATACTCAAATTTTGAAGCCGGATTAGAATCCAGCTGAGGTTTCGAGTAATCGACCAATCAATTTGCTTTCTTCAATAAGTGAACTGTTTGCGAGAAGAAATCTTAACAGGATGTTGTCACACATCAATGAAAATACGATTTTTGCAGATGCACAGCCATAGGCATTCCATTACTCATCAATTGCTTAGAGTTACTAACTTGATACGAGGTAACAAGTCTGAAGGTTATTCCACTGGAGCTGCTCTTTAAGACATAGAAAATGCATTCGACAGTGTTTGGCACAAAGGTTTGATTTGCGAAATCAATTTTCCGACTTTCTTAATCAAATTATTAAAAATATCTTATAAATCTATCTTATATTATCTTTTTTAGAACATCTCCATATTTTTTTGACCAAATATATTGTTTTCCAGTTATTTATTTACAATCAGGGCTCTACATTTTCGAAACAAAACAAAGAAACTGATATACTCGCGCTGTCATTTCGATTCGAACAGTTTAATTTTCCCTTGATTCCTTTGGGCTACTATCAACGAATCACTTTTTTCTCTCTTTCCCTCTTTCTTCTTTCGGATCATTTCAAATGAAACTAATGACTATTTCAATCGACGGAGAGAGTGACGGAGGGAGAGACTCTTTTCTTTCCTCCAGCGTCTCAATTGAAATTAGCACCGCATCGCGTCGTTTGATGGTTGTTTTCTAATACCGCAGGCCGTAGTCAGAACGGCAATGGCATCCAATAAATACGTTACGCGAGTTCCGATCAATATTTCCTTCCTCTTTCCTTTATATATACTGTATGGAAGCCTTCTGTCTCCGTCAGCGCTCATTGCCATTTTCAATTGAGATTCGTCATGTGAGAGTGATAGTGATAATCTCCGCTTTCAATTGAAAAGCGTTTGTATCAATTCCAAGCCCTTCAGTTGTCAGAAGCACAGCAAGAGCTTTCGACGGTGTGTCATGTGACTCACGAAGTGCTTCGAAAATGATACAAAAGCTTTTCAATTGAAAGCGACGGGTCAAAGCGTCACTATAACCTGTTAATTGTCGATTGAAAATGACTTTGTCAGGCTCTGTTCACAATGAAAAAATGATCAAAAACATCGATTGATTGATGCTTGTCTTCGTGTGCTTCACCAAGTTTGCTTGAAAACATCAGATTTAGTAATATCCTAACAGCATATTATAAAGTTTTCTGTTACAATGCTTGACGATTATAGCCTCGTTAATAAAAATTAAACAATTGTCTGCTAAAAGGGGGTGTCAGGAACCTTCCAGAGAAGCTTTTCTTTCAAGACATCAACCTCATGGCTTGAATCATGAGCATGGAAACATTAGTTGAGATTCTTGATTCGGTACCTCAGAATTGCAAGAGGTCCGTCAATCATTTTAGCTGGTACTCACAATGATACGATGTTGTTTTGAAAAAAGTTAGAGAGCATATTTAAAGCGCAAAAACTTAATACACGTCGAAGAGACATACAACGAAATCTGGCTTCGTTATTGCGGTAAGAATACCCTTTGCTGTAACGGCTTGCTTATTAGCAC
Source organism: Wyeomyia smithii (assembly GCF_029784165.1). NCBI lineage: Eukaryota > Metazoa > Arthropoda > Insecta > Diptera > Culicidae > Wyeomyia > Wyeomyia smithii. The sequence goes on along the minus strand of NC_073694.1, from coordinate 71,748,273 downwards.
TTTCCACTTCGTCCAGAAACATCTGGCTGCTGCCTCATAGTTCAAAATGAGGCAATTTAAGTATATGATATTTAACACAATCATTCTGTTGGAAATTCATTTAAAAATTTCTACCAATATTTCCTCTAATCTCCCGGAGTTGTGCCAATAAGTATTTGTAAAGGAGAAGTACATGATAACTCTCCCACAGCGCAAAAACATCAAAATTTCTAACAAAACAACTCAACATCAGTTTAATATAGTTTTCGATTTCATTCAAATCAAATGCATTGACCCTTGAATCTGGGGCTACATTTTTTTGGAAAAAATCGACTTTCTGGATTTTTTTTGGGCCCAGAAAGTTGATATTTCTCCAAAAGAATTTTTTTGTGACGTTTTGTGCATTAATAAGACATTTGGCATCAAACTAATTTTTTGGTATCGAACATTCCATATACTATTTTTTTCATCGCTCAAAAGCTCTGAAGCACGACTTTCTCAAGTCCGACTGTGCTGAAATGTTTATTATTCATTGAAATCATTATTATTTCATTGCTCAGCAGCGATAATTGATGAAAAGTGTCAAGGTCGAGTTTTCGCGAACCATGAACTAATTGCGCCTAGTATGGACGCAGTGAGTAGACACCAACCTCTCTGCTGTCTGCTGTGATATCCCCTTTATCAGCAACTGAAAAAAATTTGACAGCTTACCCGTCCAAACAGGTCAAGAAATAAATTCTACTACGAGCTGATTGATGTCTCGAAGGTGAAGCTCTTCTGCAGGATGCCCTAACAATCTTCTTTAGAAGACATTTGAATGATCTGCTGTAAGAATGATATTAAAATTATTGTTTTGAAGAGGAACAGGATACAGGCAACAGTAAACTTGGTAAAGCAGGGACAGCAGTAAGTCATGTAGCTTTTGCTTTTTTTTAAAACGCAATCGGTGCTTCATGCTCGTTTTTAGCCCGGCACGCAACGAATGAAGAACAGTAGCATGCCTTTTCTACGGTTACATTTAACGTCCGATGTGGTTCTGAGTTATTGTTTGCATTTTTTGCTTCATACCGTCTTGTTGTGTTTTGGTATTCGTTTGGTATAATTATAAGTTAAACGACGTATGTTCTCAAAAATCGTATGTGATGAAATTATTGCAATGAGATTTCATGAATTAAAGCGGCACGAACATGCTCTGTTTAACAGCAGGTCCCAGCGTATATATTGTCGAATTGGTGTTTGCGGTATAGTTACACCAGAACTACATTTTTGCATTGTAGCTGTTGGTTTTTAGTTTTTCGTCTCTAGGTGGGATATGTATGCAATTATTTATGCATCTATTAAGATTTTTTCAAAGACTTTCATTATTTATTCAACAATGGTTACATTCCAGAACTGTTAGAAGATTTCTTTTGTATCTTGCCAAGTAGTATAGCTCTATTAGTTACTTTCGTAAATAAGTGAATGTAGTCCTAGAAATATCAAAAAAACTAATTCGTTAAGTGACAGTTAGTCTCTTGAGCATATATAAAATGAGGGGAGCATCTGGGTAGGAGAGTAAATTGCGTTTGCTTTGCATCTCGAAACTAAAAAATCCCAACAATTTTGTTGGTTTACAGTTCATTAGGCTATTATTAAGCGGCTTTCAGCTGAACATTTGTTTAATAGGCTATTGTTCAACCAACAAAATTGTTTTTTTTGAGAATAAATTTAGGCGCCACTCCGCATCACATTCTTCTACGAGAAAACTCAAGTTGTCTTTATTGTATTATCTCAGCAGTGGGCACTGCTAAGTACTTCTGTGTATTCTCACTAGAGTGATTCACCACTCTCGTTTCGCTCGGCTGTAGTGAAACCAGCAAGTGAGTTCTTTTTTCTGCAAGCGGCAGAAGCGCAACACAGAGCAGAAGAAAAAAGTGTGGTGCAAAAAAAAAAAAAAACAAACGCTACACGCAGCGCTTATGACGGAAAAGATGTGCGTGGTGAATTTTGTTAAATGTGAAAAGAGTGAACTTTCACATATTAAAGAGAATTGCAAACCTGATTTCAATTTTAATGCGAATATTTTGCATATAAAGTGTTTCTACTTGTGCTTTTTCCTAAAACTAATCGTAAACGTTTGAAGCAATTTTTCTTGAGATAGCAAAGAAATCTCGCATATGAACAGATCCAAACAGCAACAAAAAACTTCAAATAGTGAAAGAATCCGCTAGGTAAGTTTTTCTTATTGTTCGCTTTTGAAAATTGCCGAAAAAATATTTCACGGCGTTGTTCGCAGCAGAAGAGGTAAAATAAACACGTATCTGTGGTGAAAAAGTGGTACAAACAAATACTGTTCCTATGAGTAGAACATATTGCGATGGTAAAAAAAATCACTGCTTTCTTTACAATGTTTGCACTCTTCAGAACCATCGCATCACCTAGCATCCGTCGGGAAAATAGTGCACAAGCTAGACTGTGAGCTTTTTTTTCGTTCACAACCCTCTTTATTTGATCTAGAAACGAAAGCACTACCGGATGCTGAAGGGTTGGTTGTTCCGATTTATGCGACTGACGAGCTTAGCTCCTCGAGATGATTGATCATATGGTACTGATTGTGAAGTCATGATAGGAACGAGGAAAATGCTAGAGACGGTTGCCACAGCCCTTTCCTGGTGTTTTGTTGTTAGTATAAGAGGATGTAGGTCAAGTCTGCTCTGCTGCCTGATGCTTATGTTCGCCGACATTATGTGATTATTTTACGACACTGCGGTGTGGTTGTGGTTCGCCTAGGAAACGATTACTAATTGCTGCTTACCAGTACCACTATCATTCAAACATAGAGTCTTCAGTGATTCCTAGAGCATGTGATGATAAGCAGTAAAAGATGCCGCCTTTTTATTGGTTACTTTCATTATTTTTCCCACTCTGGCAGTGTAGTTTGTGACATCAACCCTGAAAAGATAATCATATTTTGGTATGCGTGAAAGCATAATCATGCGTCAAAATGACTCCCGACTATTGAATAATAAAAAATGCAAGTTTTTCTTCATACATTATTGATAACCTGTCATTACAGTGTTAACACATCTATAAATAACAAACACCAGCATTTAGATTTAAAAATTTCTTTTTGATCAAGAAAGACCGAGAAAAACTCGACGCACGGTAAGAAAAAAGGGAAATATTGCTATGGACGAGGAGTCGAATTGACGCAGACTATCATTCCAGGGTTAGTTGTGAAATTCGCTTGGAGGCCTTTGTTTCCATGTTCGGACTAAACCTGATAGCGATATCCTACACATTGACATTTGCTTTGTATTGGTTTATTGAATGAAAACATAAGAAAGTGAATACATTTTTTCGATTCGAACACGTTCTCGGGAAAATTCTTCTGGTGAAAAGTCATGAAAATGAAGGCTTGAAAGCCTCGAAAATTGAAAATAATTCTAACTAAGCACGTCAAGCGAATGAATAAGCATTTGTACCGGCGAGTTCTTCACAGTGTAAACAGAAAAGGCAATGTTATGTTAATGTAAGCCGTGCGTTGATGCTCCTACAGCGCCAAATTTTACTAACGGGGACTTCATTTGCAATGAATTAACTCATGCTTATTTAATTCATTTGTGTCAGATATCGCTTGACAGAACAGATGTGTTGTATCAATATGGTCGGCGTACAGCCAAAACGAACCAAGTGCCAAAACATTGTTTAGAGTAATCGGCGTCCAAGAAAGTTCTGTTATAATATCATTATGAAAGTTCTGTTATAATATCATTATGAACTGTTCAAATGATTTAATTTTGCATGAGATAAATTAATAATTTTCACATCCACTGGCGTTAAAAATTAAATTTTTAAAAAAGTGCCCGAATCAAGCGGTTTGGTCGCACGTCCGACCATGTAATCATAACTCAAAGTACGTGGTAATGGCTTTGTGAATTAGTCATTTCCATCGCAGGAGTTATGATTTGTTTATTCAACAAATTCAAATGACTTCACTAGAAATTACAGTACTGAAATAGCAAACCTTGAAAATGTAGGCCGTTATTTAACAGCAGCAGTTCTGAAAATTGTTTCATGGCACTGAAGAACCATTTGTAGCACAGGCACTGAGTCAATAAGATTGCAAAGCAAAGCCTTGGTGCTACATTCCGTATCGGAACTCGACCTTCTGTTTATTATACACAGACTTCGCAGCCAACTTTTAAGTGTACAGGACAATTGCGGGACTAGCGCTACGATCCTACTGACACTAACAGTCTCTCCCGAGCCATGACTCGAACCTACGACGACTGGCTTGTTAGGCCAGCATCGTACCTCGAGACCAGCTGGGAGAGTCAATAAGATTGATGACAGCTGAAATTGTGACCAGTCGGCACAATAGTAGAAGTTACGATGAAGAGGTCGACATCGGTCGAAGACGAGTTTCTACTCAGGAGATTGGATTAGAGATGTTCGTCATGTTGACCATGGATAAATCGATGGTGGCGATGGAAACGACTACGTCTATGACGCTCCAACGATAGTGGTTGAATGCCCCAGAACATCGACGAAGATGAGAAATGGTTTGATACAGCAGATACTATCATGAAAATTGTTGAATGAAAAATAACCCAGTGCTGGGATTGGGTGCCGCGAAATGCCGAGGACTGATTGTCTTATTCACAGCTCCAGAGTTTGGGCACACTTCGTCAGTGGTTTCCCTCAGTCGATAACCATCAGACAACAAACAGCATGTTAGTCTTTCATTGTACTACCAGTATTTTGACCAAAACTTTTAAGTCAAATGCGAAGCCAATTGGCTTTTGAAGTCTACGTTAGGAAATGAGAACAACTCCTCAATTTTCACCACTTAACTAGGGAATGTTGATAATAATCATCATCATGCTCTCTATTTTCTATCCAGCGACACAATTATTACACACTTTGTGTAGTTGTCTAGAAACTAGCATGTTTCACCCCTAAAACTTAGCATGCTAATTTCGGTTTTCACAGAATACAGTAAGATCTTTTTTTTCGCGAATTGCTTTCCTCCATTACTCAAAAACAGTACAAGATATTGATCTCATTTCAACCCCTTTTTCCGTTTAAGACCACGAGTGATCATATATCACTTTTCGGAAACATTCACAATTTTTGTTGTAAATTTTCGGAATTTAAAATATTGTATTTTGATATTTAAATTGACCACTATCACACACAAACGAGGTTCAAACCTTTCATGACGATTTTCTTCGTTATGTTTGCAACTCAAAAAAGTCTTTTTTATGCATCAATGAGAATCGCACAAGCTGCTTTTTTGAAGAGGACATTAGAAAACGTGGAGGGTTTCAGGAGAATTTCCCTATGACGTGCGCAAGCTTCGGAGTTCTATGAGCTTGAGCTTGAGCTTGGACGACCGCACATTTCGTAGTTGCTCCTTCGTGATCGATCTGAGTTAGTGAAGTTGCACAAGGAACCACGTGTATGGCTACTTGGGATCAGTTTGCCATCTTCAGTGTACAACAATTCAGTAGCTACCGCATTGTATGGAACGGCGCCGGCCACGTCCTTACGATCGTTAGGGTACGGAAGGATGTTAAAGGAAGGAGATGTAGCAGTCGTTGTTGTCGGAGACCGAGTTTACCTCTGCATCTCCACGACTGCGACGGAAAGGAAGGGTTAAGTCACAGTGGTAAGTGACTGAATCAGACAGCGTTGCGCGCGGATTTGACTCATTCCGAAGACAAACAGTGAGTACTTTACTTGTCAGACGCCGTGGGTCTGTGTTCACCATAGTGGTTGGTGAAATCAGAAAACGTTGCGCGTGAAGCTGGCCTATTACGAAAACGAACAAGTGAAGAGCATCTTTCTTGCCAAGTATTGCGGCCCTTTGCATACGTCGCGTGCGAAAAAGCATCCAAGTATTAATCCTGAGTACCTTCAAGAAAGCAAACGCATTTCTAACGACGAGGTTCATTGGTGTACTCCCCAATGAACCGCGTCGGTAGAAATGCGTTTCCATCGCGCTTTTCTAATCACTGTACTGCCGCTATTCGCATAACAGTCCTATGTACAAGCCCTATGTTTTCTTGTTTTGCCAAAATAGACCCATTTTCGCAAAATTTACACAGGACTCGCAACTTTTACATAGGGCTATTATGCGAATAGCGGCAGAGTATTTATCAATCTATCGAAGATTCGGCTAAACGACCACAAAATAAATATCTGGGTATACCTCGCGAATCCGCTACATTTCGAAGATATTTATATCAGCAGAACTTTCCCGTGGCCGGAAACGCGTTTACACCGAAGCATTCTGCACTACCGCTCTATTTCCTCATTTTGATACAGACAGGGTACAGGGGTCACGACATTTCACGCCGATTCTTTTTTAGTTATCGGTGCAGGTGTTACCTACTAAATTGAAAAATAGCAAAATTTCATGTATCCAAAGTCTTAATAATTTAAAACTGCATACACTGCAGGTATATTATATAGATGATGATGATGATGATCCCACCTCATACCCCTACATCGGTTTGAGCTGGTCGATTTATCTAAGTAAGATATTATATAGAGCCATACAATGTAACCAGTTGGCAAACAAATAACGGACTGGTTATTAATACAGACATAGTAACCCTTCAAAAGAATACCAATAATTTAACAATGAGTATAAAAAACGATTATCCAATACCATCATGGATCCAAGGCTCATCCAGAACGTTTCCAACCCGAAAATTATCTGGACTTGGTTAGGAATTGAACCTAACATTTAGGAGTGTTAACTAATCAGAATTGATTCTGGATAACGATCCAAAACTACGAGAGAGATCCTGTGATACTATTGTTCTCGATAACGAGCTTAACAGTCCACAGGCAAACCCAAGCCTTTTCAGTTTTTTCTCCCAACCCTAGTTCAAATTCGTAAAAACAGATAAATATCAAAAATCATAATAACAGCATATATGCTATTTCATACCAAAAAGCAACTTTCCAACCCGATATGCTTTTTGTTTCAATTTCAGGGGTTTAATCCTGATGTACTCAATATCCAGATTGTCTATGTCAGTCCACGCGCGCGTGGCTCAAACATGTGTGGCCGACTCTTTTTTAAACTCTACTATTAAATATTATACAACTAATTCAAACAAAAATCCATCATCATCAGTGAACATAATAACTTAGTTTACCCAATAAATTAAAAAAAAATAAATTTTACAATTCGTCATTAATTTACAAAAAAATTCTATATAATCTGTTTACAAAACAAACTTTATGTGTGAAATACAAAGCCTTTTAAACTCCGCCATTATTGCTGTACGTTTTACCTGTCTTGGCATCGAATTGAAAAAATTTATTCCTTTATACAACAGAGAGTTCTGTGATCTTCCAAAAAAAAAAATTTGGTGTTCTAGCATCATCCGCGTTTCTAGTGTTGTACCTATGAAAATCACTTCCCCTATCAATTCGATTACACAAATATCGAGGCAGCATATTATTAAAAATTTTATATAGAAACACCATTGTCAGAAAATATATTCTTTGCAATGCGTCCAGCATAAAAGGAAGTGTATACATCTTAATATTAATCGCATAACTTTATTTTGTAAGCGCTGCAGTCTCAACATTTGTGTATTGTTTGCAAGAAATAAATTGGATGGGCAAAAATCTATATGTGGTGAAATGATTGACTTATAAAGACTAATTTTACTACTAACAGTTAATTCATTTTTCAAACGGCACAGAATACCGTATTTTTTGCCATTTTCTTGATGACATTGTCAATGTGAGACTTCAAAAGTTAATTTGCATCAATAATCACTCCAAGATACTTTATTTCGTTTACGCGATCAATCGTCTCACCATCAATTGCAATATTTACGTCTGGTCTGGAGTTGGCAGAAGAAATGATTAAGTACTTTGTTTTACTAATATTTATTTTAAGCTGTTTCAATTTCAACCAATTCGCCAGATAATGTAAATCTTGATTTAAAAGAGCCACAACGTCATTAGGATTCTTAGCCGCAATTAACAGAACAGTATCATCAGCAAATAAATTGATATCGCAAAACCGTAAAACTCGCTTCATGTCATTAATATAAATAATGAACAAAATGGGCCCTAAAACACTTCCTTGCGGTACACCAAGTGTATTAGCAATGGAATCCGATTCAGAATCATTAAAACGAGTCTTCTGAGTTCTAGCGCACAAATATCTCTCAAACCATTTGTATGCTGTCTCTACGATACCAAAGCGCTTCAATGTTTGTAACAATAAGGGCCTAGAAATTGTTTCAAAAGCGCGTTTTAGATCCAAAAACACCGCAAAAATAGTTTCTTTAGCCTCGATTTTTTCTTTCCATTTTGCTAACACCAGATTCAAAGCAGACTCATAAGAGTGACCCTCTCGATTACATGATTGCTCTGGGATTAGCAAATCAGTACTATTTAAAAAATCCATCAGCTGGCCTTTCACAACTAGTTCTACAATTTTCTCTAATGTGTGCAACATATTAATGGGGCGGAACTCTTCGGCTTTATTCGTCCCATTAATCTTGGGGATAGGAACCACAAGTGATTCCTTGCAAACCTGAGGCACGTGCCCTGTTTGCAGTGATTCATTGATAAGGTCCAGCAGATCGTGTTCAATGACATGAAAGCAATCTTGTATTACTTTTGCGTTGACATTGTCGATACCAGCCGATTTCTCAAAAGAAAAACAAATATATTTCAACTGTGCAAAAGTAATAGGATGAAAACCAGAAAAATTACAGTCATTATGGACCGGCTGTATTATTTCGAGAGGTTCGTTGACCAAATCAATACTCTGATTGATCGATTGAACACTATCAACGAAATAACTGTTGAATTTACTTGCAATTACTCGCGCCGAATGTTCTTCTAAGCCATTAAAAGTTATGGTTTGCGGGTAACTATCTTTACTTTTCATTAATGTTTTTAAAATTTTCCATAACTCTTTGCTATTATTTTGATGTTGATCAATCTTCCGTTGTATATATTCACATCGTGCCTTTTTCAAGGTGCATGAGTATATATTCCGCGCAGCGGTGTACCTATTCCAATCATTGCTATCATTACTTCTGCAAAATTTTTTGTACTTTTTATCTCTTTTACGTTTTTAACGCAAAAGTTCTAAAGTGTACCAGTTGTTCGAGTTATGCAATTCAACACACTTTTCGGAAACTAGGCTATTGGTACACTATTTTAGCGTGTTAGTTAGAACAGCTGCTTTGTTGTCGAAATTCCCTGTTATTGGCTGAAAATTCAGGCTTCTCGAAACAAGCTGAGACATTGCTTGCTTCGAGTATCTATTCCAACACTTAATTTTTACTTTATTATCACGGTTTTGATCATTCTCAAGTACAACACAAATTGTCTCATGATCTATGATTTTATAATCGGCCTCAGTGAAAGAATGAACATTATCAAAATTCGAAAACACGTGATCAATTAATGTACGAGAGTGTCTGAATTCTTGTAACTTGAAAAACCGTTTGTTGTAAATTGAAAAAATCTGCTAATTGCCTCAATTGGTTCGAATTTGGTATATTTAGCCAATCGATATCAAAATCGCCAGCAATAACATTTAATTTACTCAAGTCAATAAAATTAACCCACCAGTTTTCTAAGGTTTCTAAAAAACGCTGATTACTTGTACTGGGGGAGTGGTACACAATTCCAAAATTTCCTACCGTCATGCCTCTTTCAACTGATATTCCTAGGAACCAATTGTTTTTAAAAGATTAGTTTAATCGAATATTGAATTTGATTGATTCTTGGCGTAAATAGCAACCCCACCAGTATGTCTGGAATGTGAAAGGCAAACAGCAACTTTGTAACCCGCAATGCTATACTGATCAAATGCATCAGCTTCCACTATATGAGTTTCCGCTAGCAATACTAACATTGGACGTGTTGTTTCCACAAGATGCCGTAAAGCAACATGATTTTTTAGATAAACCAGTAATATCCAGATAAATTATTTCTAATTTCCTTTCACATTGCGTTTTCTTCAGCTGCTATTTACTTAACAACATGTTGCTCTTTCTTTTCTCAAACACTCTCCGAAATACTGGACACTGTGTACTATATGCTGGATGTTTAGCGTCCAAATTTAAATTGAAGTCTTTATTAGATTTTAAACAATTTACGAAGTAAAAATCAGTTGATGAGCATTCCGATGTCTTGTGCTGTGCACTACACTTAGAGCATGTTTCGGAATTAACACACTCTGTGCTTTTATGACCAAATTCTCCACATTTGAAGCAACGTAGAACATTAATGGCCTCTTGAACAGAACACCTATCCCACCCAATGCTTACTTTACCAGCAGGCGGTTGAATGTGTCCATATCAACTTCAACAATTGTATTATACTTATTGTATTTGAAGCGTGAGTTTTCAAATTGCGCAATAACTTTGACTTCATTGATTCCGATGCCATCGTTTTGACTTTTCAATAAGCCAATGAAGACTTCTGGGGAATATTGATCACTCATTCCCACAATTTTCAATTTTGGCTTAGCGTTTGTAGGAATAACAGCATTGTACCTTTCACCTAAATTGCTTTCAATGTTTTTTTTCACGTCTTCAATATTATCCCCTATTGCACACTCAGCAATTATTGAGCCAGCTTTTCCGTTCCTAAAGATTCTAATTTTGTGTACTTTCGGATCCAAATTTTCTTTCAAAAAAAGTTCTAGTGTCTTCAATAGATTGAGAAGACTCGACTGGTTTAATCATAATGACCGGCCGAGTCTTACGGTTTTCAGCGCGCTTTAATTTATTTACCGTATTCCCAATCGATCCCGCTAAAACATTCGCATATGTCGGAGAGTTTTGAGAAAAAACCTCTTGCATAATCGCGTCTTCAATCGGTTCATCATATTTATTCAAAATAATTTATTTCTTATTGGGAATAGAGTTCAGAGTGAACCGTTCTCTCAGTTCTAGATCTCTTTCTATTCATTGGCACACTTTTCTCTTGATTAATATTTTCGATTACGTCTATTTTGAAATCTTCCAGCTTTTTGGCAACATTGGCTTCAACGCATGCCATGCTCTCACGAGAGAATTGCTGATTGATTTCAAAATAGTATCGATACCGTTAGCAACCGCGATGTTTATCTTAGTTTCGATTCCGCTTTGAGTATTTGTAAGCGACTCAGAGATAGATAACAAAGTACCCATCATCTTTGTCATCTCACCACTCGAAACATCATCTTTCCCGCCATCATCTTGGGCCGATAAACATGCAGCACATTTAAAAACAATATTCTCATTATCGTTAACGACTTTCGCCGCTATTTTAGTGAGCGGTGTGCAAACTCGATGAAATCGAGACTTGCACTTACCCACGCAAACAACGGGATCATCGCTAACACGAACTATATTACCACATTTTGCACAGTCCATATCAAACACACAAACAACCGCTGGCTGGACTCGTCAAGCAGCAACGGCGAAGGCAAAAGGCAGCGAACAATAAAAAAATTTAACAATAAATATTTCACCCAGCAGCCGTAGCGTCTATGTGATATAGACGCGATGGTCGGCGCTGACACAAATTAAATCAATAAAAGAACGAATAAATCGAAAGCATGCAAAGACTCTTCTACTTATCCGTTTAGGTATCCAATTTGGCCGTCGAATCACTAGCACTAAATCACCTGAAGCACTTGATTTCACACAAAAAAAAAAAACTTTTTAATTGAGACACTAGCGGTACACAAGCTACCATGTTCACCGTATCACCAATTACCAATGAGATGTATGAAAAAAATTGTCCTTAGAGTATCGTTTAGCGGCAGGGCTCAAAAGTTTCGTCGTTTCGCAAAAAGTTCCCATGCAAAATTTCAGCTCGATCGGACAACGGGGCCAATGGCATATACATAAAAAAATCAACTCTCGAATTTCGTGTAGAGGTAGGGTTCAAAAGTTTGGTCTTCTTGAATAGAGTCCCCATGTCAAATTTCAGCTCGATCAGACATCGGGAACACGTGCCTCAAAGCGGTCAAAGTTTCAACTCTTTGACCGATAAAAATAATGCACAGGTAGTTCATGAAATTGTCGATATCGAAATTTTCTTGATGCCGAATGTCTTAGAAATGCATGAAACCTCGAGAATTTTTACAAAAAAGTCGAGTTTCTGGCACTTAGAAATTTTTTAAGCTGGGAGACTTGAAACTTTGACCGCTTTCAGGCGCGTCATAGGGAAATTCTCCTGAAAACCCTGTACGTTTTTGACGTAGGACTACGTCTAACCGCACTATATCGAGATACATTTTGTGAAAACTAAAACCAAGGTGTAACGTCGGAATGAAAGATTTTAAACGTAAATACTGATGTAACCATGCGATGGAATACAATAATCAATCATCACAAAATTGTCCATTTATCATTATCATTTCAAGGTTAAACAGTGAAAATTTCATAACAGTTTCAAGGTCGAATTTTCACGAAAAATGTACCAATCACATCCAAGCACATCTGACACAGACTTCAAGAACTCGCTATTCATTTGTGTGCAGCGAAGCCAAGTGAAGACTACATTACCGACGTACAGTGAGGCGTGTTGGGTTAGTGCGTAGGTATCGTTTTGCGATCCGAAACATAATCAAATTGCCGTTTGCATTGCCATTTTTTTCTTCTTGTTTCGTATAGTAGCAAATATCAGTATTTAATATGATTATTCGGGTGCCGCAAAATACGTTGCGCCGCCGGGGATAACAAAAGACAGATAGCAGGGTGTAAAAAATTTGGTGCATTGTATAGATAAAATGCGTTGTTCATTTTTGAACTGTACACTCTGTTTTTCTCAGATTTATTAAAAAACTAAATATAGGGTATTTAAAAGACAATAGAAAACCAAAATGTTGCTAGCTAAATGAATTTAGTTCAATATGACAATCCTAGTTGCATCCCGCGGTGGTGGTATAGGAGAAAACCAAATTCATTTCATCTTGTTATTAGAGTTCCCTCATTTGTACTCGTATTTTTCAATCAATTTTTTTGTTTTGCATTAGCATCAACAAGAAAATATTACTTTCCATAATCTTACTTGTAATTGAACAGCACTATGCAAATATTAATTGCTGAGGCTAATGTTATGCATCAATCTAGCCCTGTTTATTTTTGAAGATAACAGACATATGACTTTCAAATATAGTATCTTCTGTATACTGATAAAATGTTGAAAATTGACCTGAATTGAATGTTACATGTTCATAAAGTTCTATGTAAATTTTGAATTTGTTGTGAATATCCTTTTTTTACTAAAAACTGTTATCCATTAACGATATTTTTTCCATGAGCTTGTAACTGGCATGAAAAAAAAAATGTGACATCCTTGCCGCTTTGTGATCTGTGAGTGAGCCATCTTTCACAATATAATAAAATAGATATAGAAGGAAGTTTAATTCCTACTAAATCATACTCAATTTATTATTGTATAGAAGGTTGCCTTTTCGCGTATTAGGGAAAATTGACAGTATTAAGCTGGTATTAGACGAAGCAAATATTTGCTATTTTTGGTACGATTTTTACTTGCACAAAATTAAATCTGTATTAAAAAATGGCAACTTTCCCGTGGCCGGAAACGCGTTTACACCGAAGCATTCTGCACTACCGCTCTATTTCCTCATTTTGATACAGACAGGGTACAGGGGTCACGACATTTCACGCCGATTCTTTTTTAGTTATCGGTGCAGGTGTTACCTACTAAATTGAAAAATAGCAAAATTTCATGTATCCAAAGTCTTAATAATTTAAAACTGCATACACTGCAGGTATATTATATAGATGATGATGATGATGATCCCACCTCATACCCCTACATCGGTTTGAGCTGGTCGATTTATCTAAGTAAGATATTATATAGAGCCATACAATGTAACCAGTTGGCAAACAAATAACGGACTGGTTATTAATACAGACATAGTAACCCTTCAAAAGAATACCAATAATTTAACAATGAGTATAAAAAACGATTATCCAATACCATCATGGATCCAAGGCTCATCCAGAACGTTTCCAACCCGAAAATTATCTGGACTTGGTTAGGAATTGAACCTAACATTTAGGAGTGTTAACTAATCAGAATTGATTCTGGATAACGATCCAAAACTACGAGAGAGATCCTGTGATACTATTGTTCTCGATAACGAGCTTAACAGTCCACAGGCAAACCCAAGCCTTTTCAGTTTTTTCTCCCAACCCTAGTTCAAATTCGTAAAAACAGATAAATATCAAAAATCATAATAACAGCATATATGCTATTTCATACCAAAAAGCAACTTTCCAACCCGATATGCTTTTTGTTTCAATTTCAGGGGTTTAATCCTGATGTACTCAATATCCAGATTGTCTATGTCAGTCCACGCGCGCGTGGCTCAAACATGTGTGGCCGACTCTTTTTTAAACTCTACTATTAAATATTATACAACTAATTCAAACAAAAATCCATCATCATCAGTGAACATAATAACTTAGTTTACCCAATAAATTAAAAAAAAATAAATTTTACAATTCGTCATTAATTTACAAAAAAATTCTATATAATCTGTTTACAAAACAAACTTTATGTGTGAAATACAAAGCCTTTTAAACTCCGCCATTATTGCTGTACGTTTTACCTGTCTTGGCATCGAATTGAAAAAATTTATTCCTTTATACAACAGAGAGTTCTGTGATCTTCCAAAAAAAAAAATTTGGTGTTCTAGCATCATCCGCGTTTCTAGTGTTGTACCTATGAAAATCACTTCCCCTATCAATTCGATTACACAAATATCGAGGCAGCATATTATTAAAAATTTTATATAGAAACACCATTGTCAGAAAATATATTCTTTGCAATGCGTCCAGCATAAAAGGAAGTGTATACATCTTAATATTAATCGCATAACTTTATTTTGTAAGCGCTGCAGTCTCAACATTTGTGTATTGTTTGCAAGAAATAAATTGGATGGGCAAAAATCTATATGTGGTGAAATGATTGACTTATAAAGACTAATTTTACTACTAACAGTTAATTCATTTTTCAAACGGCACAGAATACCGTATTTTTTGCCATTTTCTTGATGACATTGTCAATGTGAGACTTCAAAAGTTAATTTGCATCAATAATCACTCCAAGATACTTTATTTCGTTTACGCGATCAATCGTCTCACCATCAATTGCAATATTTACGTCTGGTCTGGAGTTGGCAGAAGAAATGATTAAGTACTTTGTTTTACTAATATTTATTTTAAGCTGTTTCAATTTCAACCAATTCGCCAGATAATGTAAATCTTGATTTAAAAGAGCCACAACGTCATTAGGATTCTTAGCCGCAATTAACAGAACAGTATCATCAGCAAATAAATTGATATCGCAAAACCGTAAAACTCGCTTCATGTCATTAATATAAATAATGAACAAAATGGGCCCTAAAACACTTCCTTGCGGTACACCAAGTGTATTAGCAATGGAATCCGATTCAGAATCATTAAAACGAGTCTTCTGAGTTCTAGCGCACAAATATCTCTCAAACCATTTGTATGCTGTCTCTACGATACCAAAGCGCTTCAATGTTTGTAACAATAAGGGCCTAGAAATTGTTTCAAAAGCGCGTTTTAGATCCAAAAACACCGCAAAAATAGTTTCTTTAGCCTCGATTTTTTCTTTCCATTTTGCTAACACCAGATTCAAAGCAGACTCATAAGAGTGACCCTCTCGATTACATGATTGCTCTGGGATTAGCAAATCAGTACTATTTAAAAAATCCATCAGCTGGCCTTTCACAACTAGTTCTACAATTTTCTCTAATGTGTGCAACATATTAATGGGGCGGAACTCTTCGGCTTTATTCGTCCCATTAATCTTGGGGATAGGAACCACAAGTGATTCCTTGCAAACCTGAGGCACGTGCCCTGTTTGCAGTGATTCATTGATAAGGTCCAGCAGATCGTGTTCAATGACATGAAAGCAATCTTGTATTACTTTTGCGTTGACATTGTCGATACCAGCCGATTTCTCAAAAGAAAAACAAATATATTTCAACTGTGCAAAAGTAATAGGATGAAAACCAGAAAAATTACAGTCATTATGGACCGGCTGTATTATTTCGAGAGGTTCGTTGACCAAATCAATACTCTGATTGATCGATTGAACACTATCAACGAAATAACTGTTGAATTTACTTGCAATTACTCGCGCCGAATGTTCTTCTAAGCCATTAAAAGTTATGGTTTGCGGGTAACTATCTTTACTTTTCATTAATGTTTTTAAAATTTTCCATAACTCTTTGCTATTATTTTGATGTTGATCAATCTTCCGTTGTATATATTCACATCGTGCCTTTTTCAAGGTGCATGAGTATATATTCCGCGCAGCGGTGTACCTATTCCAATCATTGCTATCATTACTTCTGCAAAATTTTTTGTACTTTTTATCTCTTTTACGTTTTTAACGCAAAAGTTCTAAAGAGTACCAGTTGTTCGAGTTATGCAATTCAACACACTTTTCGGAAACTAGGCTATTGGTACACTATTTTAGCGTGTTAGTTAGAACAGCTGCTTTGTTGTCGAAATTCCCTGTTATTGGCTGAAAATTCAGGCTTCTCGAAACAAGCTGAGACATTGCTTGCTTCGAGTATCTATTCCAACACTTAATTTTTACTTTATTATCACGGTTTTGATCATTCTCAAGTACAACACAAATTGTCTCATGATCTATGATTTTATAATCGGCCTCAGTGAAAGAATGAACATTATCAAAATTCGAAAACACGTGATCAATTAATGTACGAGAGTGTCTGAATTCTTGTAACTTGAAAAACCGTTTGTTGTAAATTGAAAAAATCTGCTAATTGCCTCAATTGGTTCGAATTTGGTATATTTAGCCAATCGATATCAAAATCGCCAGCAATAACATTTAATTTACTCAAGTCAATAAAATTAACCCACCAGTTTTCTAAGGTTTCTAAAAAACGCTGATTACTTGTACTGGGGGAGTGGTACACAATTCCAAAATTTCCTACCGTCATGCCTCTTTCAACTGATATTCCTAGGAACCAATTGTTTTTAAAAGATTAGTTTAATCGAATATTGAATTTGATTGATTCTTGGCGTAAATAGCAACCCCACCAGTATGTCTGGAATGTGAAAGGCAAACAGCAACTTTGTAACCCGCAATGCTATACTGATCAAATGCATCAGCTTCCACTATATGAGTTTCCGCTAGCAATACTAACATTGGACGTGTTGTTTCCACAAGATGCCGTAAAGCAACATGATTTTTTAGATAAACCAGTAATATCCAGATAAATTATTTCTAATTTCCTTTCACATTGCGTTTTCTTCAGCTGCTATTTACTTAACAACATGTTGCTCTTTCTTTTCTCAAACACTCTCCGAAATACTGGACACTGTGTACTATATGCTGGATGTTTAGCGTCCAAATTTAAATCGAAGTCTTTATTAGATTTTAAACAATTTACGAAGTAAAAATCAGTTGATGAGCATTCCGATGTCTTGTGCTGTGCACTACACTTAGAGCATGTTTCGGAATTAACACACTCTGTGCTTTTATGACCAAATTCTCCACATTTGAAGCAACGTAGAACATTAATGGCCTCTTGAACAGAACACCTATCCCACCCAATGCTTACTTTACCAGCAGGCGGTTGAATGTGTCCATATCAACTTCAACAATTGTATTATACTTATTGTATTTGAAGCGTGAGTTTTCAAATTGCGCAATAACTTTGACTTCATTGATTCCGATGCCATCGTTTTGACTTTTCAATAAGCCAATGAAGACTTCTGGGGAATATTGATCACTCATTCCCACAATTTTCAATTTTGGCTTAGCGTTTGTAGGAATAACAGCATTGTACCTTTCACCTAAATTGCTTTCAATGTTTTTTTTCACGTCTTCAATATTATCCCCTATTGCACACTCAGCAATTATTGAGCCAGCTTTTCCGTTCCTAAAGATTCTAATTTTGTGTACTTTCGGATCCAAATTTTCTTTCAAAAAAAGTTCTAGTGTCTTCAATAGATTGAGAAGACTCGACTGGTTTAATCATAATGACCGGCCGAGTCTTACGGTTTTCAGCGCGCTTTAATTTATTTACCGTATTCCCAATCGATCCCGCTAAAACATTCGCATATGTCGGAGAGTTTTGAGAAAAAACCTCTTGCATAATCGCGTCTTCAATCGGTTCATCATATTTATTCAAAATAATTTATTTCTTATTGGGAATAGAGTTCAGAGTGAACCGTTCTCTCAGTTCTAGATCTCTTTCTATTCATTGGCACACTTTTCTCTTGATTAATATTTTCGATTACGTCTATTTTGAAATCTTCCAGCTTTTTGGCAACATTGGCTTCAACGCATGCCATGCTCTCACGAGAGAATTGCTGATTGATTTCAAAATAGTATCGATACCGTTAGCAACCGCGATGTTTATCTTAGTTTCGATTCCGCTTTGAGTATTTGTAAGCGACTCAGAGATAGATAACAAAGTACCCATCATCTTTGTCATCTCACCACTCGAAACATCATCTTTCCCGCCATCATCTTGGGCCGATAAACATGCAGCACATTTAAAAACAATATTCTCATTATCGTTAACGACTTTCGCCGCTATTTTAGTGAGCGGTGTGCAAACTCGATGAAATCGAGACTTGCACTTACCCACGCAAACAACGGGATCATCGCTAACACGAACTATATTACCACATTTTGCACAGTCCATATCAAACACACAAACAACCGCTGGCTGGACTCGTCAAGCAGCAACGGCGAAGGCAAAAGGCAGCGAACAATAAAAAAATTTAACAATAAATATTTCACCCAGCAGCCGTAGCGTCTATGTGATATAGACGCGATGGTCGGCGCTGACACAAATTAAATCAATAAAAGAACGAATAAATCGAAAGCATGCAAAGACTCTTCTACTTATCCGTTTAGGTATCCAATTTGGCCGTCGAATCACTAGCACTAAATCACCTGAAGCACTTGATTTCACACAAAAAAAAAAAACTTTTTAATTGAGACACTAGCGGTACACAAGCTACCATGTTCACCGTATCACCAATTACCAATGAGATGTATGAAAAAAATTGTCCTTAGAATATCGTTTAGCGGCAGGGCTCAAAAGTTTCGTCGTTTCGCAAAAAGTTCCCATGCAAAATTTCAGCTCGATCGGACAACGGGGCCAATGGCATATACATAAAAAAATCAACTCTCGAATTTCGTGTAGAGGTAGGGTTCAAAAGTTTGGTCTTCTTGAATAGAGTCCCCATGTCAAATTTCAGCTCGATCAGACATCGGGAACACGTGCCTCAAAGCGGTCAAAGTTTCAACTCTTTGACCGATAAAAATAATGCACAGGTAGTTCATGAAATTGTCGATATCGAAATTTTCTTGATGCCGAATGTCTTAGAAATGCATGAAACCTCGAGAATTTTTACAAAAAAGTCGAGTTTCTGGCACTTAGAAATTTTTTAAGCTGGGAGACTTGAAACTTTGACCGCTTTCAGGCGCGTCATAGGGAAATTCTCCTGAAAACCCTGTACGTTTTTGACGTAGGACTACGTCTAACCGCACTATATCGAGATACATTTTGTGAAAACTAAAACCAAGGTGTAACGTCGGAATGAAAGATTTTAAACGTAAATACTGATGTAACCATGCGATGGAATACAATAATCAATCATCACAAAATTGTCCATTTATCATTATCATTTCAAGGTTAAACAGTGAAAATTTCATAACAGTTTCAAGGTCGAATTTTCACGAAAAATGTACCAATCACATCCAAGCACATCTGACACAGACTTCAAGAACTCGCTATTCATTTGTGTGCAGCGAAGCCAAGTGAAGACTACATTACCGACGTACAGTGAGGCGTGTTGGGTTAGTGCGTAGGTATCGTTTTGCGATCCGAAACATAATCAAATTGCCGTTTGCATTGCCATTTTTTTCTTCTTGTTTCGTATAGTAGCAAATATCAGTATTTAATATGATTATTCGGGTGCCGCAAAATACGTTGTGCCGCCGGGGATAACAAAAGACAGATAGCAGGGTGTAAAAAATTTGGTGCATTGTATAGATAAAATGCGTTGTTCATTTTTGAACTGTACACTCTGTTTTTCTCAGATTTATTAAAAAACTAAATATAGGGTATTTAAAAGACAATAGAAAACCAAAATGTTGCTAGCTAAATGAATTTAGTTCAATATGACAATCCTAGTTGCATCCCGCGGTGGTGGTATAGGAGAAAACCAAATTCATTTCATCTTGTTATTAGAGTTCCCTCATTTGTACTCGTATTTTTCAATCAATTTTTTTGTTTTGCATTAGCATCAACAAGAAAATATTACTTTCCATAATCTTACTTGTAATTGAACAGCACTATGCAAATATTAATTGCTGAGGCTAATGTTATGCATCAATCTAGCCCTGTTTATTTTTGAAGATAACAGACATATGACTTTCAAATATAGTATCTTCTGTATACTGATAAAATGTTGAAAATTGACCTGAATTGAATGTTACATGTTCATAAAGTTCTATGTAAATTTTGAATTTGTTGTGAATATCCTTTTTTTACTAAAAACTGTTATCCATTAACGATATTTTTTCCATGAGCTTGTAACTGGCATGAAAAAAAAAATGTGACATCCTTGCCGCTTTGTGATCTGTGAGTGAGCCATCTTTCACAATATAATAAAATAGATATAGAAGGAAGTTTAATTCCTACTAAATCATACTCAATTTATTATTGTATAGAAGGTTGCCTTTTCGCGTATTAGGGAAAATTGACAGTATTAAGCTGGTATTAGACGAAGCAAATATTTGCTATTTTTGGTACGATTTTTACTTGCACAAAATTAAATCTGTATTAAAAAATGGCAAGTATTTGCTTCGTCTAATATTCGTCAATGTAGAAAGAATAATTTTTCTTAGAAAAAAAGAGAGTGCTGCAAATAAATAATCAAAATACAGACCCCATGAACTTGTTTCAGTTCCAAGTCGTTTGAAGTGTTGCTTGATGAATTACGGCTGACGACCTAGATACTTACCACCCGAATAATCAGAAACATAGTAGCGGAACATATTCCAATCATATCTCCGAAACCGGTTATCCGCTTCGGTAACAAATAGAACCAAAATACTTTACTTTTGGAGGATGTTGAGCTTGAATTGGTTAAAATAAATCATGAAAACTACAAAATGTGATTAAACGTAACCGCTCATTTTTGAGCGTGTGTGCCAAAATCGAACCGTGCCAAAAGTAGAACGAACTCAAATCAAACAGAGCTTCAAAAGCAAATATAAAACTATTGTAGTCCTACGTCAACTATGCGGTCGTGTCTTGGATACCACCCTTCTACTATTTAATGTCCTCTTCAAAAAAGCAGCTTGTGCGATTCTTTCTTCGGCTGTTTTGACGCAAGACAACATCTTTCTTAAGACATACACCAAGGTCTTTTTACGCGGGAAATGCGTTCCAAATTTGTAAGAACCCGCATAAAAAAAGACTTTTTTAAGTTGCAAATTTAACGAAGAAAATCGTCATATTTGAACCCCGTTTGAATATTATAGTGGTCAATTTAGAGACCAAAATACAATATTTTAAATTTTGAGTATTTTCTCGAACCCTTAACTTCTAATTTCCGGTCAGATGCGTTTCCGATTACACCACCGCGAGACGTATAAGTCGACCTCGCTAAATAGCTATTTTGTATCGCTTGCAAACTTTATCGCACGTCATAGTTTACTCAGTAGAGAGTATTGTTTGGTGGATTTACTGCTTGAAATAGGAATAAAAATAGCTTGACTTGCATTATAGGCATTAAAAATAAGAAAGATAAGTACGTTATAGAAATACAGAAAAAAAAAATACTCCGGATAATCGACCCATTTTCTCCGGATAATCGAGCCCCGGTTAATCGAGCTCCCGGATAATCAAGTCTCCGGATAACTGAGTCCGACCTGTATTTTAACTAAACAAAGTGTGTAATAATTGTGTCGCTGGATAGAAAATAGAGAGCATGATGATGATTATTATCAACATTCCCTTGTCAAGCGGTGAGGGATTGTCTCATTTCCCTAACACAGACTTCAAAAGCCAATTGGCATTGCCCTCGAGCACAACTTTTGGTGAAATACTGGTGGTTCAATAAGGATCCTGTTTGATGTCTGATGGTTGTCAACTGTGGGAAACCGCTGACGAAGTGTGCGCAAACTCTGGAGCTGTAAATAAGGCAATTATTCCTCGGAATTCCGCGGCGCCCAATCCCAGTACTGTGATATTTTCCATTCAACATTTTTTTATGATAGTATCTGCTGTATCAAACCATTCCTCATCTTCCTCGAGGTTCTGGGGCATTCAACCCCCATCGCAAAGTCATAGACGTAGTCGTTTCCATCGCCACCATCGATTTCTTCATGGCCAACATGACGAACATCTCCAATCCAATCGCCCGAGTAGAAACTCGTCTTTGACCGATGTCGATCTCTTCGTTGTAACTTACTTACTGCTTGAAATAGGAATAAAAATAGCTTGACTTGCATTATAGGCATTAAAAATAAGAAAGATAAGTACGTTATAGAATTACAGAAAAAAAAAATAGTACGAGGGTGGTATCCAAGATACGACCGCATGTTTGACGTAGGACAACGATAGTTTTATATTTTATTTAGAGAATTTAGACTTTGTTCGATTTGACCACGTTTCACTCTCGACACGGCACACAAAAGCCAAAAACGAGCGGTTATGTTTAATCATAATTTATAGTTTTCTTGTTTTGGTTTTAAACAATTCAAACTCAACAACCACCAAGAGAAAGGCATTTTGTCCATTATGTTGCCGAAACCGAAACCAAAATAGACATGATCAAAGCAATGCCGTG
Source organism: Wyeomyia smithii (assembly GCF_029784165.1). Classification (NCBI taxonomy): domain Eukaryota; kingdom Metazoa; phylum Arthropoda; class Insecta; order Diptera; family Culicidae; genus Wyeomyia; species Wyeomyia smithii. The sequence continues at coordinate 71,725,405 of NC_073694.1, read as the reverse complement.
CTATACCTCTAATTACTCGGAAGGGTCATATCAAGTGTCTAGGTCGTTGAAGGCTTCATGCGGACGTTGCGTTCCGAATACTTTCAGATTATTGAGCCTTAATCCATCAAACGACACCTCTAACAACTTACAATCCTAAAACTAGTTCATTGGTGGCCACATATTGTTAAGGTCATATGCCACCAGAAAGTCATAAAAAGAAAAGCGTTTATTTTTAAAAATAATTTAGATTATTTGTTTGCAGACATCTATTTAAGAAGAAATAAACACTGTTTTTAACATTGATGAATACCTTTCATCCTAATGCAGTCAAATTTTTTCAACACGCGAAAAGGCAATTTTTTATATAGGTCTTAATTAAGAACGATTTAGTAGAAAGCAAACTTACTTTCATCTTCAATTGCGCCTGTAAAAGATAGCTCACTCACCGATTTCAAAGCAGTATCATTGTCAGTTTCATGCAACTGCTTAGCAAAGAAGTCACATAAAAAAATCCTGTATTTACAAGTTCGTTGGAAAAGTGACGATAAAGAGTTGCAGTTTTTAGTAGAAAATCTATATTCACAAAAATTTTGAAATTGACATTGGAATTTATGAGGATGTAACATGTCACAGTAATTTTTTTCATTTTTGGCCAATTGAAACATTTATTCATTAGGCAGAACCAGAAAAAAATTAATCAGTTTTATGATACCAATGAAAAAACAAACAACAAAATGCCATATTTAAAAGTCATCCGGCTGTTTCCTTCAAGAATAAACCTAGCTCGGTTTGATAAACAACATTAACCTCTCCAACTGGTGTTTGCATAATGTTGTTCAATTACAAGTCTGGCAATGACAGGTTGTGTTCATATGTTTAGTATCTTTACACGGTTGTGTTTATATGTTGTGTTGTGCGACAGGTTGTCTTTATATGTTTAGTAATATTTTCTTGCAGATGCTGATGTAATATTTTTGTAATTGAAAAATACGAATATGAATGTTTGAAACCTAACGTCAAGATGCATATAATTTGGGTTTTCTCTATACCACAACCGCGTAATGCAACTAGGATTGTCATATTGAATTAAATTTATTTAACTGGAAAAATAAAACCATCAGTACAGCTTAAACGAGCTATCTGAACTATCTGTTTAAAAATCTTTACGAAGCATATTGGTTTTCTGTTGTCTTGCAAATAGACTATAGTTGGTCATTTAAATAAATCTGAGAAAAACAGAGTGTAGAATTTAAAAAGACAGCAACCCAATGCAACTTCTAATTTTAGGAATTTGAAAGAAGTTTTTATCATTAAACATGTATAAGAAAATCACTACGGTTGCAGTTCAAATGGCATCTACTCGTCACGACAACCAAAAGGAAACGAGCAACGGGGTAGCAAGCTTCTGATTAGTAGAATGTTAACACAACTTTTGTTGAAGAGATATTTTAATTATTATATAACAATCTTTCGCAATATTCTACCTGTCGATTAAGACATCGGTGTTTGAAATCTGTTCAGGGGTAGTAACACAATAAGCACTTTAAAACGATGACAAAACATCTGTTGCAGCTATATAAAGCGAGCTCGTGATTGGTTGAAAGCTGCGAAACTAAACTAGAAGAAGTGGATTTCAACTGAACTTTTTACTAATTTATGTTCATCGTACAATATACAATGATATGCCAATTATTGTATCACATGCTTTGGCAACCGTCGTCGTTCGATCAAGGTCAAAATCCGTTCAGTTGTAATCACATATTGGATGCAACATCCAATATCGTGATATACTGTTGCGTACAGAATTATTTTATCCCCGGTCGCACAGCGTAGTGTGCGAACACGCACCACTGTACGTCGACAGCAGCTACATTGTTTCCACTTGGCTTGACTGCACACAAATGGCAATCGAGTGCTACTGCACTGACGACGAGCGACCGTCTTCTCATACATGGCTCGGTGCAGTACTGTTGCCTGTGTATGAACTTTCCGAAAGAGCTTTACTTTCAAGACATCAAAATAGTCTAGGTTCATAGAAGCAAATATCAGTTGACCTGTTGGGACGGGGAGGTTCTGTCCAATTTTTTTTTGCCACTGAATAGAGGTTGTCATAGCAAGCAGTTGGTGTCCACTCATGAAGTCTGTGCCAGGAGTGCTCGCATGTGATTGGTACATTGTTCGTAAAAATACGACCTTGAAACTTTTCATCAATTTTCACTGTTTAACAATTAAGTAACAATGATATATGAAAAATCACAAAATTGTCCATCATTTTATCAATCCAACGACATATTGATTATTGTGATCCATCATGTGGTTACATCAGTATTACCGTTTGAAATCTTTCATTCCGACGTTACATCTTGGTTTTTAGTTTCCTCAGAATGTATCTCGATATAGTGCGGTTAGACGTAGTCCTACGTCAAAAAATACTCCGGATAATCGACCCATTTTCTCCGGATAATCGAGCCCCGGTTAATCGAGCTCCCGGATAATCAAGTCTCCGGATAACTGAGTCCGACCTGTATTTTAACTAAACAAAGTGTGTAATAATTGTGTCGCTGGATAGAAAATAGAGAGCATGATGATGATTATTATCAACATTCCCTTGTCAAGCGGTGAGGGATTGTCTCATTTCCCTAACACAGACTTCAAAAGCCAATTGGCATTGCCCTCGAGCACAACTTTTGGTGAAAATACTGGTGGTTCAATAAGGATCCTGTTTGATGTCTGATGGTTGTCAACTGTGGGAAACCGCTGACGAAGTGTGCGCAAACTCTGGAGCTGTAAATAAGGCGATTATTCCTCGGAATTCCGCGGCGCCCAATCCCAGTACTGTGATATTTTCCATTCAACATTTTTTTATGATAGTATCTGCTGTATCAAACCATTCCTCATCTTCCTCGAGGTTCTGGGGCATTCAATCCCCATCGCAAAGTCATAGACGTAGTCGTTTCCATCGCCACCATCGATTTCTTCATGGCCAACATGACGAACATCTCCAATCCAATCTCCTGAGTAGAAACTCGTCTTTGACCGATGTCGATCTCTTCGTTGTAACTTTTACTATCGTGCCGACTAGCCACAAATTCAGCCGTCATCGATTTTATTGACTCAGTGCCTGTGCTGCAAATTATTTATTAGTGCCATGAAGTATTTCTAGAAATTTCCAGGTGAGAAATGTGATGCCTCGTGAAACTATTTTGAGAACTGCTGTGGCTGAGCCTATGGAGTCGTATTATTGGCGATTCGAATGCGGGAAATAGAACTTGAATAATGAATATTGTTCATTCCGCGTCGAACACTCGACAGAAACGGACGTGCAAAGTGGTCGTTCTATTACAATCCGGTCCGTGTGTACGAATAGCCAAACAAAAGAGTGTATTATTCAAGGCCATCAGTTGACAGTCGAGTCCGTGTCGCTGTTCTGAGTGATCTCACACCCGGCTCACTGCTGGTGGCTGTATTAGTGCTGCTGTACTGGTGCTGCTGGCTGCTTTGGGTGCAGCTTCGAACGATCGGACAACCACTGCTGGAAGGAAGAAGTAAAGAGGTACGTGTTCTTGTCGGCGCTAGTTCGCTACATTTAGCGCGATGGATATAGATCCCTCGCCTCCCGTGCCACCATCCCCGAACCCCCCTGACCCTGACCCCTCTGTTACCCCCTCCCCTGTTCATTCTCCAGTCCCCCCTCGCCCCAGGCTTTACCCGGACGGATCTCAACAGGGCAGCTATACTGTTTATTTTCGTCCAAAGGCAGGAGTGAATTCAAAGCGATTAAACATACTGCAAATTTCAAAAGACCTGACGAAGGGGTACAAGGCCGTGACCGAAATTTCCAAGGTCCGACCTAACAAACTCCGTGTCGTGGTCAGTGATCTGGCACAGGCCAATGCTATCGCTTGCTCTGAGCTCTTCACACGCGAGTATCGCGTTTTCATACCCGCACGAGACGTGGAGATCGACGGTGTCATAACCGATTCGAGTCTGTCTGTCGAGTGTATCCTTAAAAGCGCAACCGGTTGCTTCAAAAATACCGAAACACAGGCGAAGATTTTGGATTGTAAGCAATTGCGGTCCATGTCTCTCGTCGGCGGTAAAAAAGTTTACACTCCGTCAGACTCGTTTCGTGTTACGTTTGCCGGATCTGCACTCCCTAGCCACGTCTCGATCGACCGGGTTCGTCTGCCTGTGCGATTGTATGTACCCCGTGTTATGAATTGCACCAATTGCAAGCAGTTAGGCCACACAGCCGCCTACCGCTGCAATAAGGCACGATGTAGCAAGTGTGGGGAGACTCATGCGGAAGATTCTTGCAGTGTTAATGCTGAAAAATGTATTCACTGTGGGGAAAACCAGCATGAGCTCTCCACATGCCCGGTGTACATGCAGCGCAGAGATAAAATCAAGCGGTCACTTAAGGAGCGTTCAAAGCGTTCTTACGCTGAGATGCTGAAGAAGACCGTGACCACTTCTACCATAACATCGAACCCCTTTGATCTGTTGCCCTTCGATGAAACCGATTCTGACGATTCATCAGCGGGAACATCTTATGCCAATCCTAGGGAGTCTAGGAAGAGGAAAAATGTTTCTTCTCCTAAACTTCCTTGTAAAGGTCCTAAGATTTCCCAAAGTGTAATGAAAAGTACGAACAAACCAAACAGTGCTGCGGAAAAACCGAAGCAAACTCCTCCTGGGCTTGCAAATTTAAAGTCACAGAAGGAGTTCCCAGCACTGCCAGGAACATCTAAAACCCCAGTTGTTCCTTTTGCACATCCAGTTGATGAAACAAACTCTGGATTAGTGAAATTTTCTGACATTGTGGACTGGATTTTTGAAAATTTCAATATACCCGATCCAATTAAAACTTTTCTTACAGCATTCCTCCCAACAGTTAGATCATTTCTGAAGCAGTTGACTGCCAAATGGCCCCTCCTTGAAGCGATTGTATCCTTCGATGCCTAATTCAACTGCGTATATGAAGGATTCTATCTCTGTCTTACAGTGGAATTGTAGAAGTATTTTACCAAAAATTGATTCGTTTAAAGTTTTGATAAATAAAAACAAATGCGATGCATTTTCCCTTTGTGAAACTTGGCTTACTTCAAATATTGATCTCAACTTCCATGATTTTAATATTATTCGCCTTGATCGAGACACCCCATATGGAGGAGTACTTTTAGGGATTAAAGAGTGCTATTCTTTCTATCGTATTAACCTCCCCTCGATTCCAGGCATCGAAGTTGTCGCATGTCAAATGACAATACAAGGTAAAGAGCTTTGTATTGCCTCAATATATATTCCTCCCAGAGCACAGGTTGGGCAACGGCTGCTCTTTGATTTAATAGAACTTCTTCCCTCGCCACGTTTGATTTTGGGAGACTTCAACTCTCATGGCGTGGCTTGGGGTTCCCCATACAATGATAACCGCTCCTCTTTAATCTATAACCTTTGCGATGACTTCGACATGACTATTTTAAACAACGGTGAAATGACACGTACCCCGAAACCTCCAGCGCGCCCAAGCGCTTTGGATCTATCCTTATGTTCGACGTCGCTACGGTTGGATTGCACATGGAAGGTAATCCTTGATCCTCACGGTAGCGACCATTTGCCTATTCTTATTTCAATTAATAACGGGTCGACTCGCATGCGACCAATTGACATTCCGTATGACCTCACACGGAATGTCGATTGGAAGTTATACGAGGAAATGATTTCAAAAGCGGTCGAGTCGATTCAACATCATCCACCACTTGAAGAATACAACCTCCTCGCGGGCTTGATTCTCGACGCCGCGTTGCAAGCCCAAACGAAGAAATATCCCGGCGTAACGATCAAAGAACGGCCTCCCACTCCGTGGTGGGACCAAGAGTGCTCCGATGTCTACACGCAAAGATCCGACGCGTTTAAGGCCTACCAGAAGGGAGGTATACCTGGCGACTATTTACGGTATTCGGAGCTTAACACCAAGCTTAAAAGTTTGGCTAAAGCAAAGAAACGCGGATATTGGCGTCGGTTCGTGAACGAGACGTCGAGGGAGACATTGATGAGCACTCTTTGGAACACAGCCCGAAGAATGCGGAATCGCGTAACGGTCAACGAAAGCGAGGAGTCTTCAAGTCGGTGGATATTTGATTTTGCCAGGAAAGTATGTCCGGACTCTGTTCCTGAGCAAAACATTGTTCGCGATGCGTCTCCGGGCCACGACGCGATAGAATCACCTTTTACGATGGCAGAATTTTCAGTTGCCCTCCTGTCCTGTAACAATAACGCGCCTGGGTTAGATAGAATCAAATTCAACTTGTTGAAGAATCTACCCGGCAATGCCAAGAGGCACTTGTTGAACTTGTTCAATAAGTTCCTGGAGCAAAACATTGTACCGCAGGATTGGAGGCAAGTGAAGGTGATCGCCATCCAAAAACCAGGGAAACCAGCTTCTGATCACAACTCTTATAGGCCGATTGCAATGCTATCCTGTATCCGGAAATTGATGGAAAAAATGATACTCCGTCGTTTAGACCATTGGGTCGAATCAAATGGTCTACTATCAGATACTCAATTTGGCTTCCGCCGTGCCAAAGGGACGAATGTTTGTCTTGCGTTGCTTTCATCAGATATTCATGGCGTATGCTCGCAAAGAACAAATGGCGTCTGCGTTCTTGGACATTAAGGGGGCTTTTGATTCCGTTTCTATTGACATTCTTTCGGGTAAACTTCACCGACAAGGATTTTCTCCAATTTTGAACAATTTTTTGCAAAATTTGTTGTCCGAAAAGCACATGCATTTTACGCACGGCGATTTGGCAACTTTTCGCATTAGCTACATGGGTCTTCCCCAGGGCTCATGTTTAAGCCCCCTTCTTTACAACTTTTATGTAAATGACATCGACGAATGTCTGGCAAATTCATGCACGATAAGACAACTTGCAGACGACAGTGTGATCTCTGTTACAGGAGCCAAAGCTGCCGATTTGCCAGGACCATTGCAAGATACCTTGGACAATTTGTCTGCTTGGGCTTTACAGCTAGGTATCGAATTCTCTCCGGAGAAGACTGAGATAGTAGTTTTTTCTAGGAAGCATGAACCTGCTCAGCTTCAAACACAATTAATGGGTAAAACGATTTCTCAGGTTTTGGTACACAAATATCTTGGTGTCTGGTTCGACTCTAAAAGCACCTGGGGTTGTCACGTGAGGTATCTGATGAAAAAATGTCAACAAAGAGTGAATTTTCTTCGTACAATAACCGGACAATGGTGGGGAGCCCACCCAGGAGACCTTATAAGGCTTTACCAAACAACGATACTGTCTGTTATTGAGTACGGGTGTTTCTGCTTCCGCTCCGCAGCAAACACACATTTGATCAAACTGGAGCGAATACAATATCGTTGTTTGCGTATCGCCTTGGGTTGCATGCAGTCGACCCATACGATGAGTTTGGAGATCTTAGCTGGAGTACTACCATTGAAAAACCGCTTCTGGAGCCTGTCTTCTCGTATTCTAATCAAATGTGAGGTCTTGAACCGTCCCGTGATTGAAAATTTTGAAAGGTTAATCGAACTTAATTCTCAAACCCGTTTTATGACATTGTATTTCAATCACATGTCCCAAAATATTAACCCTTCTTCGAATATTCCAAATCGTGTCGACTTATCAAATACTTCTGATTCTACTGTGTTTTTCGATACATCCATGATAGAAGAAACTCGTGGAATCCCGGATCATTTACGCGTGCAGCAGATCCCTGAAATTTTTTCCAATAAATATCGAAACATCAACTGCGACAATATGTACTACACTGACGGATCACTTCTTGATGGGTCCACTGGCTTCGGTATCTTCAATAACAATTCAACCGTCTCCCATAAGCTCGATAATCCTGCTTCTGTTTACGTCGCAGAATTAGCTGCAATTCAGTACACCCTAGGGATTATCGAAAAAATGCTCACGGACCATTATTTCATCTTTACGGACGGTCTCAGTTCCATTGAGGCTCTCCGATCGATGAAAGATGTTAAGCACTCTCCGTATTTCCTGGGGAAAATACGGGAACATCTGAGTGCTTTATCCGAAAAATCTACTCAGATTACCTTAGCGTGGGTCCCTTCTCACTGCTCGATACCAGGTAATGAGAAAGCGGACTCTTTGGCTAAGGTGGGCGCAACAAACGGTGATATTTATGTAAGACCAATTGCCTTTAATGAATTTTTCGCATTTGTACGTCAGAATACGATCATCAGTTGGCAAAATTCTTGGACCAAGGGGGAACTGGGAAGGTGGTTACATTCCATAATCCCCAAGGTATCGACGAACCCGTGGTTCAAGGGGTTGGATGTAGGTCGGGATTTCATTTGCGTGATGTCCCGGCTTATGTCCAATCACTATAGATTTGACGCGCATCTCCGTCGTGTTGGGCTCGGGGAGAGTGGTATCTGTGCCTGTGGTGAAGGTTATCACGACATAGAGCACGTCGTTTGGTCATGCCCTGTACACCGTGACGCCAGGTCTAGATTAATAGCTTCCCTGCAGGCCGAAGGTAGGCAGCCGGCTGTTCCTGTTCGTGATGTCTTGGCGAGCCGTGACCTATCCTACATGTCCCTTATATACGTTTTCCTGAAATCCATCCACGCCCCAGTTTAGTCCTATCCCCTTCCGCCTACATCCAACCAAACGACAAGAACACGTTAAGACCCCGGATCCGGGAACAGCAATCAGACCCGCACGATACTCTCAAGGCCCGATGGAAACAACCCAATATGCCAGTCCGTAATATCTTGGCCCAGCAGCGGAACAAATTTAATATGCTGCTTACCTATGGCAATGAAAACCATCAAACAGCAAACCTGTGCTTTTAATGCAAAATATTCTAGCTTTAAGTTAGATTTAGTTTCAGCTCGTAGTCGGCAGCGAGGATAAAAAATTTGCTTTTAGTTATTAAGATACTTTAGAAAGTAAGCTACCAGATATAATTGGCGCCGTTAAACATTGAATTGTATTTGTGCCGTGTCAAATAAACTATAGATGAAGAAAAAAAAAATGAATATTGTTTCCCACGTTGCAAAACTTAGAGGAGCGATTTAAGTTTCATAGCTTTGTCAAATAACGGCCTACATTTTCAAGGTTTGCTATTCCAGTACTGTCATTTCTAGTGAAATCATTTGAATTGTTGAAATAAACAAATCATAACTCCTGCGATGGAAATGACTAATTCACAAAGCCATTACCACGTGGTTTGAGTGATGATTACATGGTCGTACGTGCGACCAAACCGAACCAAGCGGCACTTTTTTAAAAACATAATTTCTAACGCCAGTCGATGTAAAAATTATCTATCTCATGCAAAATTAAATCATTTGAACAGTTCATAATGATATTATAACAAAAATTCTCTGTGAACTTTGAACGCCAATTGGCACTTGTTTCAGTTTGGCTGTACGCCGACCATATTGAGACATCACATCTGTTCTGTCAAGCGATATCCGACACAAATGATTGAAATAAGCATGAGTTAATTCATTGCAAATGAAGTCCCCGTTAGTAAAAATTGGCGCTGTAGGAGCATCAACGCACGGCTTACATTAACATGTCATTGCCTTTTCTGTTTACACTCTGAAGAACTCACCGGTACTGAAGCTCATTCATTCGCTTGACGAGCTAAATTAGAATTATTTTCAAATTTCAGGCTTTCGAGCCTTCATTTTCATGACTTTTTACTATAAGAATTTTTCCGTAAACGTGTTCGAACCGAAAAAAAGTATTTACTTTCTTATTTTTTCATGCAATAAACCAATACAAAGCAAATGTCAATGTGTGGGATATCGCCATCAGGCTCAGTCTGAACATAGAATAAAAGGCCTCCAAGCTAATATCACAATTAACCCTGGAAAGATAGTCTGCGTCAATTTGACTCCTCGCTCACAGCAATATTTCCCATTTTTTCTCTTGAAATATTGACTGCTTTGAGGCACGAGTTGATATTTGGCATGGGGGGACTCAATTCCAGAAGGCGAAATTTTTGAGCCCTACCGGTAAACGAAATTCGAAAGTTGACAAACCGACTACTCCCCGGACACCAGCGCCAGCGATGCTGGTAACGCACCGAGCGTATGGTAGCTGACTGGTCTGGCACTCCCGTAAACTACAGTCGCATACGAATACGAACATCCACACCGATCTGTCATTTGTCCCTGTGAAAAGAGCGCGCCAAAAGCACTAAGCTCCGCAAATCACCTGATAAGACTCGTCGCGAATCATTGTTTCACTCCATCAAACAGCTGAACAGTTAAAGTTAAAGTCACTAGTTACTACGTCTAACGCTACCTTACCCTTTAAACCGAGACGATCAGAATCTCCCCCTCGTCCATCTTTTATTGTTTCAGTTTTCGGTGTAGTTTTGTGAGTATTAGAAGTTGAGGAGCATACATAGCTTTTACTGTTATCTACTTCTAGTTCCATGATAGCAAAGGTAATCGGTACTGGCTGCTCGCTATACCGGAAGATGGTAACTGCCTCTTCGAGTCGATTTGCCATCAGTTGTAACTCCACAACAACCGCTTTTTCGTAAATACTGCCAGTCTTTACGAGGAATTGCAGTCAGCGAAATTAGAGAGAATCTGGACACCTATCTTGTTCACGTTGAAGTCAATGCATCAGATCTTGTTATCGGGGACATGCCATTGACTGAAAAGATCGATCGCTATCTTCAGCAGTTGAGCACTTCAGGATTTTGGGGCGACGAGGAGTATTTTGCTGCTCTCGCAAATTACTATAAACTATATGTTTTTATCAAATTGGAAATAGAATTGAATTCCGACAATGCACTACTGATGATTTACGTCAACTTAATATCTTCTATTGTGGACTCCATAGAGTAAGAACCCACTATGACAGTGTTGTCTGTGTTCGCCCCGCGGATTTTAGTACTGGTGGTGGTGTCATGGTGCTAGGATCGTCTTAAACGTCAAATGGGAAGAGAAAGGAACCAATCCATTGTTGTGTTCAATTAATCGACAACCAACTGGATCTATGCCGACATCTGTAATGCTTAATGTTTGTCGTTGTTTGGTTGCTAATGAGATTGAGAGTCAACCAGCAGGGACGCGCACAAGCTTCGGAGTTCTATGTGCTAAAAAGCAATTTTAACTTTAATTTAACTTCAAAAACGTGTTGCTTTATGACTGCACGCTCATGGCTCGTGTAGTGATTGTTGTGGAGTTGGAAAACTAGCAGTCTTCGGAATGGTTTTAGAGTTCTGGTGAAGATCACGACGCACTACGAATTATTGGATTGTTTCCTCACTGTATAACAATCATATCAAAGAGTGCATTACTGGTTTCAAAAAACTCGGGTTCCCTTAATGTCGCAGATTTTTGAGTAATTTTATTTTAATACAACTCAAATATTTTTATTTTAGACAAATCTGCGGGGTGGATGTACCGGTATTGTTGATCGGTGGTTCTGACGCACTAAGTATTTAGAACATATTTACCAGTCTTTATCAAAAGCGAGAAGAATGGTTGATATCGCTTTTGGCCACCCTGAAAAGCACTATTCCGATGCATTGGGAAATGCCTGGATACTAAAATTGTCAATTTTAGCAAGATTATGAAATCATGCTGTTTGTTACATATATTCCCGAACAATCATATGACACCATTTACCGTTCTGATGTCTGTGTTAGGGAAATTAATCATCTCTATGCTGCGAATGCGTCGCAAATTTAGTTCGAACTCCGTCAACTTAAAATAATTTTAGGTTTTCTTTTCTTTTCTCTTTCTTTGAATGTGTTGAACTTAGATAACACAGTAAAACGCTCTGCCGCAATAGAACCATCTCACGGAAATTCTTTAACCTCAATTTTCTGACAGATAGTGGTAACTTTGTTTACGTCTTGGACATAGTTTTTTTTTCTGGCAAAGCAATCGTGTGCGTAGTGAAAATGCTACTCAATTCATAACTCGGAATTAAAAGCGGTAATTACGGAATGCCCGTTGATGTAAACCGAAGATACGAAGAGAAAATAAATGCGATAAATATGATGGATCCATATTCCATTAAGATGAATACGCAAGACGTGCCATGTAGTTCATTATTTACTGAACCACCGATCACCGTGTTTTGGCAATCTGATTAATAGCAAGAAAAGTCTGAAGGCCTACAGAAAATGTGAATCTGGTTATGTCGAATCCCTGGACGGACGTCTTATTAATGATTTCTACGTTGTCCACGAGAAGGTAAGGTAATTTTTATGGTAATAATACGAAAAAGTTCAAGCAACTAATCAATTAGTTTTCGTTTACATCTTGTAGGTTCATCGTTCGATGAGATTATCGGAACACTTTCATGCTACTTATATGCTTATTGCAAAAAATGGAACTATTTCATTTTCTCATGTGCTTTACTCCCATGCGAACTTGCACTCCATTGCAATCAGTCAGAAGGTAATAGAACTAACATTGCCACAGATAGGGTTTGCAATATTCCCGAGAATAGATTTCCCGGAAACGGGAATGAAAAATCTCATTTCCCGGGAATTCCCGGGAACCGGGAAAGGAAAAAATCCTTAGCAAAAATGAGATTTTAAATAAAGTTTATTAATAAAAAGTTTCAAACAATCGTTTACAATTTATTTATGAATTGAAGAACGAAATTTATTCAAGTTCACTCCAGAAATTCATGAACAATCGTCTATCAATCGCCTCAGTTCCGCTGACAATTGTTCGTTAGGCCCAAATAATGTAGTTCCCTTCTGAAACCTCGCTTAAGATCGCTAAATCACCGCTGGTGTCTGATTTCTAAAATACTTCTAAACCACCGATTCCTGCTCTTGCTACATTTCATTAGAAACTGAAGAGTCCAATACTTTTAGTTTGTTGAAGATAAAGCTGAGTGTTTGGCAGCCATATTTTAGAGCATTTGAATGCCTTCGTAATTCGTAATTAATGTGAAATCGCGGCCACGACCCAAGTTACACTGACTGAGTTTTATTAATTAATTAATTTCTGGTCGCATTGATTTACGGGTTTAAATTTTTTTATCAATTTACAGGTTTCAAAATTTTTTGTCAATAAACGAAGAAAAAACCAAGCAACTATCCGCTTAGTAGTAAACTCACTAGCAAAAAAAGACATGAGACGAAGAAAATATTTCTTAATTTATCGTTTACTGAATAAGACAGCATATATTTTTGACAAATAAATTAAGCAAATAATTTGATATTACACGGCAAGCAAATATTAATCGTCGTTTCAAGCAAATATTTGCTTCGTATAATGCACACTATGAAGCTGCTCTACACTTCTACGACGTAAGTTTCGTGTTTTGATACGATATTTAGTTTTATTGCAATATTGTATGGAAAATTTTCCGAGGAGCTCGGGAATCCCGGGATCCCGCGAATCAATATTTCAACCGGGATTGCAAACCCTAGCCACAGATCAGTATTTTAACGTTTGTATAATTAAAATCAAGATAACACCTACGGATGTTACTGCCTATTGGGTTAAACCGTCAAAAGGAATCAAGGAGGATCTTTATAGCAAAGTGAAGGATATTGATTATGGCTATACAACACAAAGGTTTAACGATAGCGATTGCGAAGGAGCCACGGAAATTTTGTGAAAATTTTGTTGGCCTGTTCAAAAAGCTTAAACAGGTTGGATCTAAAGGTGCAGTCATTCGAAAGTTTTGTGATGATGATCTGATGTGCAACCGTTGTGAAAATTTATTTGTTCCAGATAATTTGTTTGGAAAAAAAAGTATTCTTATCCAAGGCATGTTTAAAGAAGGAAATAAGAACAAATCATTGGAAGAACTATGACTAATTGCAAACAAACTTGAGTTTTAACTGAACGAAGATTAAATGGCTTCAGCTGAGAAATTGACAAGGCGACAATCATCTGATCCGTTTCGGACTTATGTAAGGATAGGTAGAACCACAGCCACCTTTTTGAAGGAAGCTGCAAATGCATCTGCTGAAACCCCTCCTCCAAAGCTCACGACACTCAAGAAAATTTGTCACCCACATTTGATTGAAGCGAAGGAATTGCCTGCTATACTGTATGGAAGGAAGAACGAACCTAACGGTAAAAAATATGTTAAAAATCTTTATAAGAACCACGAAAATGCGGTAGTTCAGGAACGTGGAATATTTTTGTATAAGAAGAAGCCATTTATCGCAGCATCACCGGATCTTTTGATCGACTGTACATGTTGTGGTAGAAAGAGCAAAGCCTTGGTGCTACATTCCGACTTGATCTTCTGTTCAAGTCTGTGTATCTTCGCAGCCAACTGTTTAGTATACAGAACAATTGCGGGGCTAGCGCTACGATCCTACTGGCACTAGCAGTCTCTCCCGAGCCGGGACTCGAACCTACGACGACTGGCTCGTTAGGCCAGCATCGTACCTCGAGACCATCTGAGAGATATGAAAAGTAATAAATAGTAATAAATAATAGTAATCAAAAAAAAAAAAAAAATAGTAGAAGGGTGGTATCCAAGACACGACCGCATAGTTGACGTAGGACTACAATAGTTTTATATTTGCTTTTGAAGCTCTGTTTGATTTGAGTTCGTTCTACTTTTGGCACGGTTCGATTTTGGCACACACGCCCAAAAATGAGCGGTTACGTTTAATCACATTTTGTAGTTTTCATGATTTATTTTAACCAATTCAAGCTCAACATCCTCCAAAAGAAAAGTATTTTGGTTCTATTTGTTACCGAAGCGGATAACCGGTTTCGGAGATATGATTGGAATATGTTCCGCTACTATGTTTCTGATTATTCGGGTGGTAAGTATCTAGGTCGTCAGCCGTAATTCATCAAGCAACACTTCAAACGACTTGGAACTGAAACAAGTTCATGGGGTCTGTATTTTGATTATTTATTTGCAGCACTCTCTTGTTTTCTAAGAAAAATTATTCTTTCTACATTGACGAATATTAGACGAAGCAAATACTTGCCATTTTTTAATACAGATTTAATTTTGTGCAAGTAAAAATCGTACCAAAAATAGCAAATATTTGCTTCGTCTAATACCAGCTTAATACTGTCAATTTTCCCTAATACGCGAAAAGGCAACCTTCTATACAATAATAAATTGAGTATGATTAAGTAGGAATTAAACTTCCTTCTATATCTATTTTATTATATTGTGAAAGATGGCTCACTCACAGATCACAAAGCGGCAAGGATGTCACATTATTTTTTTTTTATGCCAGTTACAAGCTCATGGAAAAAATATCGTTAATGGATAACAGTTTTTAGTAAAAAAAGGATATTCACAACAAATTCAAAATTTACATAGAACTTTATGAACATGTAACATTCAATTCAGGTCAATTTAAACATTTTATCAGTATACAGAAGATACTATATTTGAAAGTCATATGTCTGTTATCTTCAAAAATAAACAGGGCTAGATTGATGCATAACATTAGCCTCAGCAATTAATATTTGCATAGTGCTGTTCAATTACAAGTAAGATTATGGAAAGTAATATTTTCTTGTTGATGCTAATGCAAAACAAAAAAATTAATTGAAAAATACGAGTACAAATGAGGGAACTCTAATAACAAGATGAAATGAATTTGGTTTTCTCCTATACCACCACCGCGGGATGCAACTAGGATTGTCATATTGAACTAAATTCATTTAGCTAGCAACATTTTGGTTTTCTATTGTCTTTTAAATACCCTATATTTAGTTTTTTAATAAATCTGAGAAAAACAGAGGGTACAGTTCAAAAATGAACAACGCATTTTATCTGTACAATGCACCAAATTTTTTACACCCTGCTATCTGTCTTTTGTTATCCCCGGCGGCGCAACGTATTTTGCGGCACCCGAATAATCATATTAAATACTGATATTTGCTACTATACGAAACAAGAAGAAAAAAATGGCAATGCAAACGGCAATTTGATTATGTTTCGGATCGCAAAACGATACCTACGCACTAACCCAACACGCCTCACTGTACGTCGGTAATGTAGTCTTCACTTGGCTTCGCTGCACACAAATGAATAGCGAGTTCTTGAAGTCTGTGTCAGATGTGCTTGGATGTGATTGGTACATTTTTCGTGAAAATTCGACCTTGAAACTGTTATGAAATTTTCACTGTTTAACCTTGAAATGATAATGATAAATGAAGAATCACAAAATTGTCCATCATTTTATCAATCCAACGACATATTGATTATTGTATTCCATCGTATGGTTACATCAGTATTAACGTTTAAAATCTTTCATTCCGACGTTACACCTTGGTTTTAGTTTTCACAGAATGTATCTCGATATAGTGCGGTTAGACGTAGTCCTACGTCAAAAATAAAAAATAAAACAGAAGGTCGAATTCCGAGGCTATATTTTAAGAATTCAACACCATCTAAAAGTGTAAATTACTGTAAAGTATGCTTTCTTGATGAATGATTGCTGAAGCTAGTTTTAACATTTATTATTAAAGGTTAATAGATCTTTTGATTTTAATTTAAATTTAAGCTTACCTGTGATGTCAGTCCTGTTTGAAAACAGTCATTCCGAGCAGGGGTGAACGAAGAGTGTTTTGAGCTGACGGCGAAAGCTGATTTGGCGCCCCTCAATTTTTTAGTTTTTTTTTGAGAGAAGTGTTCGACCGGGTGGAGTCCGGTCTGAAGTTCAATTTGTTTTCAGATCGAATCGAAACTGAGCTCTCCGGATCGGATTATGTTTCCAGGAAACGGAAAAGTTTAGTTGGTACAAAAAATCGTACTCAACGTGACATTTTCCCACTGTTGGAAGTTATATCAAGTTACAGAATATATAAAAATGATTGATTTAGAAAAAAATCAAACTATCTTACTACGCCGTCTACCTGCTAAACAACACTTCTTATGCGGGAAAGTGCAACCTATCATTGCGCCGTTGAGAGCAAAGGTGGTACATGTGCCATTAAGTAAATTTTTCAGGAGACGCGAAAAATGAATGCACTCGAATAGTAAGTTCTTTTCAATATTTTTTTCCAACATAACTGCACTAAATCATTGCTGGAATGGTTTTAAAAGGCGGTACATGAAAGCAAAATGAGTTCTGGTTGAGAAACTTAGACGACCTTCAGTGGAAAAACATGTACCACTTTTGTTCTATGGGAAAAATAATGACAACCAGAAAACGCTTAGGGCAAAAGTGGTACATGTCCAGTCTATACATCTATACATCCATATCTTCAGCAGAGTTGTCCAAGTGATTAGGTACTATAGGATGATGATCTGTTAGTTTAGAAATTCTGTCACTTCGTGGCGCTAGTGTATATGTATAATTACTGATATTATAGTATTCTGCATCAATTTATACAAAAAACCCAAAAAGTGAAAGAATGACACATGTACCACTTTTGCTCTCAACGACTCAATTGACCATGGGGAAGTATCCAGAGGCTTGAAAGTTTGTTGATTTTTAGGATGCACACACTCAAACTCAAACCTAATCTCACTTGCGATGAATCGCGCATGAAGAGTCCGTTATTCGCGTTCCATCACAGACTTATTGGTGCTTATTACGGGAGTCACTTCACGGTGCAATCAGAGTGAAGTGAATACAGTCCTATTACAAGACTCACGCAAGTGAGAATAAGTGAGAAAAACGTCGCGAAGTGACATCTGCCAAGAAATCTGGGTTATTATGAGTGTCATATCAATGAAGTGAAAACGGAATAAGCGACGTTTTGCGTTTTTGAACGGTGAAATGATTCCACAAAGATGGGAGAAGTCTTGGAAATTGATTGCTTTGAGATCTAATGATAAATATTGTTTTTTTTTTCAGTAACTAAACGAATCAGAATTCGATCCGTGCCTCAAAGCGGTCAAATTTTCATCTTGGCCGATGCAAAAATACTCAGTAGTTCATGAAATTGTCGACACTGAAAACAATTTTTTTTATGCCGAGTGCGTTAGAAAAGCAGAGAACGTCAAGATCTGATGTTATCTAAAAAACGAAAATAAACAACTTTCTGGGATTTAAAAATTTTTGAGCTGAAAACATTCTCATTTCTCTTGTCCTATTCTCAATTTCACTCCACTCAGGATCAGGAACACGCGAGAAAAATGTTTGAATGACATGCAGGCCTCCGTGCTTTCCGACTTCGTCACTGGATTCGAAGTCAATTCCTCGTACCATACTGGGAGTTGTTAGAGTAATGGTTCCAGCTACGCCCGCTTCATTGATGTATCGTTTTTTCAATTCCCACTCGGTATTCCATATCAACACGTTGAAATTACTTAATTTACCGAAATATTTTTTCTGAAAATCATCCAGCAGATCATAGCATTCGAAACAGACAAGCACGGGCCGGTGAATCTGTTGCAAGAGAAAATAATCAAAGTTTTACGAACTGCGGCTCAAGTCAAACAACAAGAAACAAATGGTATTTCAGAACTTGAAAATATTATTGATATTGTTTTTAGCACATTTTGCATGTGTAGAATAAGTACAACGATACACCGTGCCCCAATGCTGTGTCGAGAAAATTTCCAGCTCCAAAAGATCCTCGACCTGATCGGGAACCGAATCCGATATCACAACCGTGTGGGATAGCTAGCCGATCGACATCGCTTATCACAGAGCCACGGGGACCACAACTACTGAAACTAAATAAACCGCCCTAATGAAATTAAGTTCGAGATACCTAAGCAAAGCAAAGCCTTTGGGCTACATTCCGATTCGGAACACGACCTTCTGTTTTTTATACGCAGACTTCGCAGCCGATTGTTTAGTGTACAGGACAATTGCGGGGCCAACGCTACGATCCTACTGACACTAACAGTCTCTCCCGAGCCGAGACTCGAACCTACGACGACTGGCTTGTTAGGCCAGCCTCGTACCTCGAGACCATCTGAGAGTTCGAGATACCTATTGAACATTAAAATAATTTACATCTGCTTTGGAACGAGTTGTGAGTCATTTTAGAAGCCAGCTCTAAAATATCTCATATTAGGCCTTCGGTTGCCCAGAAAACGGCTAAGTCCCAGAGGGTCGATTTTCGGTCGAATTTTTTTTGGAGATAACACCAGATTTCGACGTTTTATGCATTTTTATAACATTTGGCATAAAAAAACTCCGATTTTCCCAATTTCATATACTCCCCTTAGGTAGATTTTCGAGGGTCGAAAAGATACAACTTTGAGCGCTTTGAGGCACCTCTAAATCATGTCTGGTTGAACTGAAAATTTGTACAAATCATTTTTTCAGCCGATGATGAATTTTTTTCCATACAGTGATTAGCACTCTAATCGGGATACTCCACGGCTAACAAAAACCAGGCGTCCAAGTAAACAGTGTGGGCTAGTGTAAGGCGTGTGATGGTGCACGTACAGTGCCAATTTATACTAACCGGGACTTCATTCATAACGAATTAACCTACGCTTACCTCAATCCTCAATCATTTGCGTCGAATATGGTATTAATTTTATTCAGGAGTGTAGACATTAGCCTTGTAAATGTAAGCCGTAGGCTCTTAATCATCCAGAGGTCCTGACGACAACCGACCAGGGTTGCCACATTTAAATCTGTGTTTTCCCATGAAAAAATCTGAGCATCTGTATCTGGAACAAAAATATCTGTAAAAACATCTGTATTGTTTAAACATAAAGAGCTTTGTATTTTTTAAGTTTTTATGTTACATAAACAAAATTTTTAGCTTAAAACGTGTGAGGAGTTGAAAATATGTTCAATTTGCTTAATATTTAAGGAAATAAAATTTGGATTGTTTTTAAAAATTAATGTCAATTTCGAAAAATCTGTAAATCTGTACTTTTCGACAAAAATCTGTATATCTGTATATACAGATTCTGTACCGTTACTTCGGCCAAAAATCTGTAAAATACAGATTAATCTGTACATGTGGCATCCCTGCAACCGACTGGTGAAGGAAATTTCATAGCTCACCCGGAATTCCTCAGGGAGTATCCGGTTTTAGTACCGCAATCGGTTCTACAACTTGATAAAATTAAATATTAAATATAACTTCAAATCAATGAAAAAGCAAGAAATCAAAACTGTCGTTTTTTCGTGTAGGTCCCATAAACTATCCGGCGATAACCATGGAATGGTAGCAGAAATACTTTCTCTAGAGCTACAATATTTAGTACCTTAAAATGAGACATAGGACTGAAGTCCATTGCTTTGAATCGTGGATCTAATATTGTGGCAATGGCTAATGAGTTAACCAGCTTGATATTCCTAAACCGCTTTTTACATTGAACAATAAGCATTGCTTTAAACTGTTGAACCGGCTATGTCTGACTTGAGCTCGTTGCTATTTTCTGAGATAATACAATGTTTTTCGAACTAAATTTATTTATTTATTTATTTAACAGGTAGAAACAACCCCACTGACTAAAACTAGAACTAAATTTAACAAGTTATGACTAACTTAAACAGACAACACTCTCAAAAAGTTATTTCTAATAACACGTCGAGACAAATAAAAATCTAAACATTCAAAACAATTGTCGAAAACGCGACACATACATTTCATCGGTTCGTGCATCCCGTAGTTCGTCCTGGATCTGTCTGTGCTAAGAAACGTATGGGACCGAAGAGCACGTCTACGGGTGTTTACGTCCAGAGGACTGAGAAGTTCGGGGCAATCTATATTAGAAGTTAGCAAGTCGCTGATAAAGCAGGCTTTAGCGACATCTCTTCTGACGTCGAGAACATCCAGATGTATTAACCTGCAGCGCTCAATATATCTAGGAAGGTTATTACGGTCACGCCACGGCAAATGACGCAGCGCAAAACGTACGAACTTCCGTTGAACCGCCTCGATTCTATTGATTCCGTTTTGGTAATATGGCGCCCATACGACGGCTGAGTACTCGAGCGTTGACCGTACTAGAGCACAATATAGAGCCTTCAAGCAGTACACATCCTGGAAGTATTTGCCAAATCGGAAGATGAATCCTAACTGAGATGATGCTTTCGAAACAACGTATGACACTTGATTTTTGAATGTAAGTGAAGAATCTAGAAGTACTCCCAGGTCTTTCACGGTGCTTTCGCGTTTTATCACAGTGCCGCTTAAGACGTAGTCGGTGAAGGCTAGCTGTAGCTTACGCCCAAAGGATATCACAGAGCATTTGGAACCATTCGATTCGTCTTGCACCAAGCCGCAAAGACGTTCAGTTCATTTTGGAGAAAGAGGGCATCACTAGGTTTTTCAATAACATAGTAAAGTTTCAGATCATTAGCGTAAGATTTCTTCTGGCATTTCAGAACGTGGTTTACATCGTTCATGTACAACAGAAACAAGAATGGTCCGAGATGACTACCTTGTGGAACGCCGGATTTTACTTGGAATGGGAACGAAACATAATCACCTATTTTAATGGAAGTGTTTTTGTTAGTCAGGTACGAGCGCAGCCAAACAAAAGACTGACGCCAATGCCTAATCTTTCAAATTTAGCCAAAGCAATTAAATTTCCTAAATGTCCTCTAATATTACAACTTTAGTCAACAATTTTGAAAATTGTGGCGAGGTTCCAATCGCGACGGTCGTCATCCTATTCAATAACTTGCCAACGCATACCAGATGCATGTTTCCCTTCAAAAACTGTTTGACTGCAACCACTATATTTTGCCCCTCCGTCGATGACAAATTATCTCAAACAAAAAATAATGTGAGTCTTGTTTTACTGTGTCCTGAATGGCATGCGTGACCAACAAATATTTTCCATCCGGTCTACGAGAAAGAGAGCAATATGCGCTTCTTACAGCAGAACAACGGCAAGAGAAACAGATGTTATTGAAGCTTCTTCGAGAAAATTAACTGTCTTCCCAAGTAACTCTCGATATTCAATGTGTCAGTCCGTACCTCGACCGTCATAGTACATTTATAGGCCCGCCTCATAAACCAGGTTTAGTCCCTAAAGTGTAAACCGAAAAGGTAATGAGGTTATCCGTATCGTCCGAGTAAACAGTGTAGTAGGCTCATGTAATCCGTGTGCTAGTGCACGTACAGTGCCAATTTTTACTAACCGGGACATCATTCACAACGAAATAATCTACGCTTCCATCAATCACCTGCGTCGAATATCACGTAACAATGCAGATTATGTCATATGGAGAAAGAATAGTCGTATACCAAAAGAGGTCCATTCACTTTTTCATCAATTGGAAAAGCTTAATTTGGTGTGTCGAATAATTGGCTAACTATCCTCCGCAAATCGCTCCCGCACTAATTTAGCAAATTTTTCACGATTGTTGTTAACCATCTGCCGATGAACACTTAGCAAGCAGAGAGCGCTCAACCGCTGTTCAACCATTATTGTCCTCAACCAGCCATGTCCAAACCACGCTCTACACTGAGTGGCATATCTGAAACACGGCACGACGTGTATTGCAACTGCAACTGAGTGTTAGTGTTGAATCGACAACACGCAGAGCGATAGCCGAACCACCGGTGGCAGTGGCTGTTTTTTATTTTCGCCACGGGTGTTTCAAACTTCGGCAAACACCGGAATCGAGGGATTTGGCTTCGTAAAAACACCGGCCGCAGCCGAGAGTTTCAACTTCGAGAAAGCATCTCGACAACACGCTCGCCTGCTTGTCCTAGCGCGGGTTGATGTGATTAGTGTTGGAAAATATCGAGCAAAATCCGTTTGCGAGTTTTGATGTTTTCAATCAAACCTATCTCGCTTTGGCAAGAGAGTGCGAGGTCGCAAAAGCACTTGTTTACTTGTTAATTTAATGGTCATTTAGGATGTATCCTATATGGTATTTTGCAAGTGCAAGAAATAATTCGTATGCTTTGTGCCGTCAGCGATAAATCAACAACTATTGTTAGCGCCGAAATTAAACGATATTATCTATAAGAAGCGATCATCCAAATAAACGATAAGTATTGATAACTTTTCCATCTGTAGATTTGGCCGTGGAATTTTAACAAATTAGACGCTGACTGGACTATTTGGCATTAATCCTAGAACAGAATACTTTTTGTTTTGTATGGCGTCTGATGATAGAGAAATGCGGTTGAATTAGTTTACTATAGCGTTTGTCGGCATTTGCGGTAAGCCCCAAAGAGAGTAATGTTTAATAATGATAATTTGTGGAACATAAAAATATGCAAGAGTAGAAATTTTTCTGAATATATTTTTTAAATTTTTTTTTCACTTGAATAATTTTTCGAATGGACACAATTATTGTTCACAATATTGTCGAAGAAAACAAACCGATCGAATAAACCGTTTCACAGTGTTTCATTTTGCCGTTTTCGTGCGATTGGATAAATAGAGAATCAAATGTTGATTATAACCATAATGTATGTTCGGAGATGTTTCAAGATATTCAAAAATGCATCTTTCGACGTAGGAAGATGAGTGATCAATCCACCTAAAAGTGAGATGGAAAATTTACTTTTTTATCAGATTGAGATCGATGCTCGATGTCTCCGGCAAAATTTTAGGTGATCTAAAAACCTGAAACTTGTCCGAAAACATCATGTTTCTATCGCTTACATATTATGAGCAAGAAAAAGTTTTCTATAAATAGGTAATGAAAATCACAATTTTCATTATAACTTTTTTCTCCGATTTTTCCGAGTTTCCAAACCTTCTACAAAGTTATCAGCCATCCAAAAATGCATGTTTATACAGAACATTGTTTTTTTACCTCCCAAATTAAAAAAGTTTTTTGACATATTTCGATATTTTTGGAGATATTTTCACCTCAACCATCTCCAAATTACGCAATTTTACGCAAGTGGCAAATCCATACGGTGAAATAATTTAAGACTTAAAATAATAGGTACAAACTTTTGTATGTAAGAGTATGTAAGCAGCCTTTCCGCCTGATTTTCAAAGCTGCCGATTTTTACATGAAAAAATTAAAAAATAAAACAGTTTTGAGTTTCGAAGGTAGCACTAAACGATCTTGAGCTAATTATGCATGCATACTTTGGTGACGTTAGTGTTAAAAATAGATTAACCAAAATATGAGTTTTTTCTTATATTAATCTTCAGATAAAGAGAATATCATACTAGTAAGATTTCCCGCTGCATTGGTTGCTCATTTCGTTAGATCCTGTTATCACAGAAGCACGTGAGTGGCCAAAAGTGGACATTAAAACTTTTTCTCTGCTCGTCCTTTTTGAAATCGGGTAAGAAGAGTAAATGGAATTTAAAAAAAAGCTACTATTTTCATCCACGCTTACATTACTGAAAAAATATATTTAAATTTATTTCTAACATATTCACCATTTTTTTTACCCTTACCAAAGCATGCATGCAAGTTAAACTAAAGATCATTTAGTGCCACCTTCGAAACTCAAAATTCTTCATTTTAAAATTTTTGTATATAAAAAGCGGCATCAAATAGCTTTGAAAAACAGGCGGAAAGGCTGCTTACATACTCTTACATACAAAAGTTTTTGTCTTTTATTGAAAGTCTTAAGATAGTTATTTCATCGAACGGATTTGCCACTTGCGTAAAATTGCGTAATTTGGAGATGGTTGAGGTGAAAATATCTCCAAAAATATCGAAATATGTCAAAAAACTTTTTTAATTTGGGAGGTAAAAAAACAATGTTCTGTATAAACATGCATTTTTGGATGGCTGATAACTTTGTAGAAGGTTTGGAAACTCGGAAAAATCTGAGAAAAAAGTTATAATGAAAATTGTGATTTTCATTACCTATTTATAGAAAACTTTTTCTTGCTCATAATATGTAAGCGATAGAAACATGATGTCTTCGGACAAGTTTCAGGTTTTTAGATCACCTAAAATTTTGCCGGAGACATCGAGCATCGATCTCAATCTGATAAAAAAGTAAATTTTCTATCTCACTTTTAGGTGGATTGATCACTCATCTTCCTACGTCGAAAGATGCATTTTTGAATATCTTGAAACATCTCCGAACATACATTATGGTTAAAATCAACATTTGATTCTCTATTTATCCAATCGCACGAAAACGGCAAAATAAAACACCGTGGAACGGTTTATTCGATCGGTTTGTTTTCTTCGACAATATTGTGAACAATAATTGTGTCCATTCGAAAAATTATTCAAGTGAAAAAAAAATTTAAAAAATATATTCAGAAAAATTTCTACTCTTGCATATTTTTATGTTCCACAAATTATCATTATTAAACATTACTCTCTTTGGGGCTTACCGCAAATGCCGACAAACGCTATAGTAAACTAATTCAACCGCATTTCTCTATCATCAGACGCCATACAAAACAAAAAGTATTCTGTTCTAGGATTAATGCCAAATAGTCCAGTCAGCGTCTAATTTGTTAAAATTCCACGGCCAAATCTACAGATGGAAAAGTTATCAATACTTATCGTTTATTTGGATGATCGCTTCTTATAGATAATATCGTTTAATTTCGGCGCTAACAATAGTTGTTGATTTATCGCTGACGGCACAAAGCATACGAATTATTTCTTGCACTTGCAAAATACCATATAGGATACATCCTAAATGACCATTAAATTAACAAGTAAACAAGTGCTTTTGCGACCTCGCACTCTCTTGCCAAAGCGAGATAGGTTTGATTGAAAACATCAAAACTCGCAAACGGATTTTGCTCGATATTTTCCAACACTAATCACATCAACCCGCGCTAGGACAAGCAGGCGAGCGTGTTGTCGAGATGCTTTCTCGAAGTTGAAACTCTCGGCTGCGGCCGGTGTTTTTACGAAGCCAAATCCCTCGATTCCGGTGTTTGCCGAAGTTTGAAACACCCGTGGCGAAAATAAAAAACAGCCACTGCCACCGGTGGTTCGGCTATCGCTCTGCGTGTTGTCGATTCAACACTAACACTCAGTTGCAGTTGCAATACACGTCGTGCCGTGTTTCGATGCAAAAGTGGCAACCGGGCAGCACAGTTCGGTGTTTCGACCATGGCTGTCTCAACCAGGTTTTCACCCGACATAATGTGCTGAAAGAGCGTTCAATCGCGCATGTTGTAAATGGTAGAGCAAGTGCAATTTTAGTTGCTTTCTCAGTCGCAGGGAAGAAAGAACGGGCTTCAGCAAGCAGGTCTATTAGATCCAGTTTTTCCAAGTTCTTACCGTCTGCTCTCATGCTCCAGCAAAATTATCAACTTCGAAAAAAATTACGAAAGCTTCGGTTTTGCGCTTGAACTCTTCCAATGACATGCGTATTACGTTAGCGGGATGCAGCAAGGACAACCCGTAGTCAGGTGCACCAGTTTCATCGAACCGTGTTTCCAGTAAGGTTACAAGAGAATCAATGTAAGAAATTGTCACAGCTCGGTTCCAATACTCCAAGCTAGTTGATGCAGGCGGATTTGCCCGGTACAGGCAGGTTAACTGAAAAACCTGTACAGCTCCACGCAACATAGGGCAATTATTTCAATCAATTATTTTTGATCTGGCTTATACTTTACACTCTATTTACGATTGAACATCAACTTACGGCAAGCCGACGCCATTCCCGCCGCTAGTCTCGTGCACAATGACATCGGCCTAAGGTCGATTTATTTGCTTAAAAACTAACACAAAGAAAGAATGGAACATGATTTACAATACCCCGCAGGCCTAGAACATTTTTTATTTCATTTTACCCCCATGTGCTGTGCTTGGTTATATGAATGCGGATATTCTGGTTAAATTTTTGTTCAGGCCTACGCATGCACGTGGTTGCTATTTTGTAAAATATTTTTTGATTAATACGTAAATGTACAAAAATTTTAAATTCAAGGCAAATATGTCATTGTACCTATTATATTACAAATGTCACACATGATGATCTGTACAATTTTATACTGTCTAATGCAATAATTGCAATAATGCAAAAATTCAATATCCTTTAAATCCTTTAAATCATGCCTGATGACCCCAATAAAAACAACTTTCAGAGCACGTGGGCAGGGCATTTTTGACACATGCGGAGGCTACACCGCTGCAAACTAACCAACATGCCAAACTTTGATTTTTTTGGTTGTTTTATTTTAAATTCATGAGAGCTCCACTATTCTATATTATACAATATCTTAATGAGGATAATTTTCTATAGAACAAGCTGTTGTTAGTGAAATACCATAGATTTTGCTTGGAAAAATTGCGAATTTCGTTCGATGAAGTTTACCAAAATGGAATAAGCAAAACCAATCATACACGCAAAACTTTTCCTTATTACTTTAGAAGCAATAGCGCAAAATTGCCTTTTGGGTAACAAACCTATTACCTAAAAGGCAATAAAATTCTTCCCCAGTCAACAACACATACTGTCATATATTTAGCACGTGTTACGGGAGAACGACTATCTAATAATGGTCGTTTCAACCACATGCAAATTTTTTTCTATCGCAAAATGCTCCCTTTCCATCTCAAGTAAAAAAAAATCACACACCGTCGCATATGTTGCACATGTTAGGCCTCTGCCAGGCTGAATGCCAACCCGAGCGATCGGGCGAGATTCTTGCCGTAGGTAAATAAACAGCCGTAAGTAAAACTGTTTAATTAACCTTCGGCAGAAATCTCGCCCCATCGCTCGTGTTGGCGTTCAGCCTGGCAGAGGCCTTTCAAGTTTCTTCTATCTCTAATTCATCCGGTGTGCGTGTATTAGTTCGCTCGTTGTATGCATACGGAGTAGCGAAAAAATATGACAAGAGCTGCCAAGTAGCATTTTCCCCGTCATAGAGTGAGCAAACGTTGATGATTTTAAAGACTTGAAATGCGCCTTAAAATGACATCACGATCTGTAAACTGCGTTAGAGAAAAACAAAAACATTTGCTTTCTTGCAATCTATCTACAGCATATAATCGTTGGTTCATGAAAACTTATTTGGACCTGTTTGAAAATACAAAACTTGTGCCCATCCAGAACAATATTCGCAACTTCGACAACTCTGGTCAGACAGTATTACATATTTCCATTTCAAGTAAACACTGGTGAACGAAACGAAAGTGTTTCTAATTAGACATTTGAGGTTGACGGTTTAGATTCTGATTATGAATGGATGAAAGGGACAAAAATAAACCAGATCTTTGCATCAATACAAATGTAGCGAGTGAAGTCTTGCTAACAGAGCTGCGGAAAGTCAATATCATACTACTGACATTACGCCAAAATGATGCAACACCAGAATCAGCCAACTACGATGCATGGTTCATTACAAAAGAGTTTGCGATGTTTCGATGATTCTGTTAGCGTCAACTCTCACTCTCATTTTTTTCTTGCTATCTTTCTCCATCATTCGGGTATGGCTGTACTGAGATTGAACCAGCAGAAATATCAAGTTCATTTTGACAGCATGATGTTATTAGGATAGCAAACATAAAATCAATGATTTTTCTTCAATTGATATGTATGATATTGATATATGATCGGCGTGCGATCAGACTGAACTAAACGCCGTTTTCTCAGATTGAGTTATTGACACCCAGTGGATATGAGTAGTAATAATCTATCTATTATGAAATAACGAAATCGTTTGAGCATTTGATAACGATATTATAACAAAAATTCTCTGCAGCAGCTTGCCTACACAGCAATCGCGGCGGTAAATGTCTTTCGACGCTTGGTTCGGTTTGGCAGCACGCCGACTAAAAGCATTGTCAATAAACAACTATTAAGGCTCGAATACACACACGGCGTATAAGGCGTAAACGCGCCTTCCGTTGGGACGCCTTTCAACCAGAACCTTCTAGCTTTGTCTTCTAGTGAAGAAGGTAGTACGCCTTCAGCTGCGTACTTGACTGCCTTCCGTGTAGACGCATCGTGCCTTCCACGCGGTCTTGTGTCGCCTTCTTTTAGCGAAGGTGCTGGCACGCCGTGTTGTATCATTTTCCGCCTGCTGGTAATTCTAGAAGTGTGTTGCCTTATTTTTTCTTCCAACAAACATAAACAAACATGAATTAGGTGGCATGACGACAAGAAGGTTAGCGCACGCCGGAGTTCGAGACGGCGTGATTGCTCCTTCCGTGTAGACGAGTGGAAGGTGGCAGATGCTAGAAGGCACATTAAAAGGTTTTAAGAAGGTACTGACAATTTTCGTCAGGAAGGCGTTGTCACGCCGTGTGTGTATTCGGGCCTTTACTTCGTTTTGTAACTGAGCGTATTTAAGTTTGGTACATTTTGAATCTGTATGATCATTCATTTTTATTCTCAGTAGAGAATATGCTTTTTAACACCAATTGTAATAAACACAACACCAATTGTAATAAACAATTCTGAATCGCGGGTGGCAAAACAGAAAACTTTTAACTATGTATGGGTATGTATATTTATATACAGATCCTGTTAAATTTTGGCACGGTTCAACTTTGAAACTGTTCAATTTCAATTTCAGTCATGTTTGGTTTTGTAACAAAATCTAGTTAAACAAATATTAATTTAAAATCGATCATCCAAATTATTCTCATTTCAATGATCTTACCAATGGCAGAACAAACGCTAGCGTAGTAATCCCAATACAGCAAAGGAAATCAAATTTAAAAAATCCTGATAGCAACAAACTTCAAGCTGGCACTGAAATAATCACGCTACTGAACCGATTTTTGATGTTCCAAAAATCACCTAGATTTGCATTGCAGTGATATTCCCGAGTAAACGCTGTACATTCACAACGGTTGACAATGGAAACCCGAAAATGGCAACAAAAGAGACAAGATATTGATTCACTTGTCGGATCTCCACGCTTACTGTGATGGTTACTGGCTGTTCATTAGAGAAAAAAACGAGTGCGATGATATTTTATTTCTCGTCATAGTCAACATTTTGCTTGGATTAATCGCAGCTCTGCTTGCTAACACATGCAGTGCGGTGCTTGGCTGTATGTTTTCCTGCAGAAACACATACAAGCGTGTGGCCGTCATAATTTTTGTTACTTTTAAGTTGTTACTAATTGTGTATAATGCGCAGTCATAAGACACAATTAGTAATAAAAAATTGCCCTAAAGTAATAAAATGTTCCCCGTTTGCGTTGGGTGTAGCTGCAGCTTCCATCAAGCGAAAGCACGAAAACATTCCCGAAAAAGGAGATGAGATCCATTTTTCACAACCCTCAACCTCGTTTCAAGTTGAGGCTTAATGAAAAATGTTCGCAACGAATTTGTATTATATGAAACAGGTACACCCAACGCAAACGGGGAACATTTTATTACTTTAGGGCAATTTTTTATTACTAATTGTGTCTTATGACTGCGCATTATACACAATTAGTAACAACTTAAAAGTAACAAAAATTTTGACGGCCACACGCTTGTATGTGTTTCTGCAGGAGAACATACAGCCAAGCACCGCACTGCATGTGTTAGCAAGACTTCACTCGCTACATTTGTATTGATGCAAAGATCTGGTTTATTTTTGTCCCTTTCATCCATTCATAATCAGAATCTAAACCGTCAACCTCAAATGTCTAATTAGAAACACTTTCGTTTCGTTCACCAGTGTTTACTTGAAATGGAAATATGTAATACTGTCTGACCAGAGTTGTCGAAGTGCTAAATATATGACAGTATGTGTTGTTACTTGACTGGGGAAGAATTTTATTGCCTTTTAGGTAATAGGTTTGTTACCCAAAAGGCAATTTTGCGCTATTGCTTCTAAAGTAAAAAGGAAAAGTTTTGCGTGTAGTTATGAAATTCCAGAATAAAAATTCGTTTGGGAAACATGTCAAGCAAAGAATTTAAAGTACAATTGAGCAATTTTCGGATGTCCAATGAAGAGTTAGAATTAGTATAATAATAAAAGGTTCGTGGGAGAGAAAACGCTGATCACTGCTATCTGCGAATGTTTTTGAAAACGCAATCGAGCGCAATTCGAACAGACACTCTTTTCAATGAAACAGTTCTTAACCTGACTGCGTTTACTTCTTAAATATTACAATATAAAGAAGATGAATGGCAGTGATTTGTATCGTACGATGCTTCGGGTTATCATGGAAGACAGCTGAGTTTGTATTGTTTTTTACAAATGAAAGAGAGAGAGAGAGAGAGGATTATTTTCATTTCTTTGTCATCACACAGTGGAACGAAAGAGCGAAAGAACTGGTTCACTGATCTTCTGAATCTATTTAGATGTAGGCAACCCGCTTGCGAGCTGATTATGAGAATCAGTTCTTTGAAAGAACGAAATCTTTTGATCGCACTCATAAGAACTGTTTCTTTTGATCAGCGGATTGACTGCATATATATTAGAGCGGTAATGAGTTGTATGAAAAAATTTGACCTTCGAATATCGCTTAGAAGTAGTGCTAAAAAGTTTCGTCTTCTCGAACAATGTCTCCGTTCAAAATTCGGAACACGTGCTCCAAAGTGGTCAAAATTTCACGAAAAATATCCACGAAAAACAAAGCACAGCAGAGCAGTTCATGGTATTGCCGATATCGAACTTCTTTTTCATTCTCAAATGTCTTGTAAATGCATGAAACTACTATGGGGTCATCCACAAATTACGTAAGGGTTAAGGAGGAGAGGAGGGTATCCAATTTTTTTACGAATGCTTACGAAGGGGGAGAGGGGGAATCAAGAGAATCTTATGTAAGATTGAAAAATTGAAAAAAAAAACTGAAAAAAAGTTTACAAAACTAAAATAATAAAATTAGTTGCATTACTTATCGCTGCGATCTTTACAGTTGAACCTTGGAAAAGCAGTGAACTCGCCGTCGTTGGGTGATTGCGTGCTTTACTTCATTTCTACTTAATTTTGAATTTGTTTACTTTAACATAGTATTAACTGTATAAACTTGTTTTGTTTTATCCTCTACGAATATGCTATGTGTAAAAAAAAAAGTTTTACCTTTGAAAATATTTTTTTCCCTAAAAGTAGGAGGGTGGTATTCAAGACACGACCGCATGACGTTGACTACCGTATTCTTATATTCCATTGAAGCAAATAGTAGATGGAATTGCAACGCTTCTTTTACAAAACCTCCGTAACAAAATATCGAGGCACCGAAAGGTACCAGTTGCCGATTATTCTCGTTTACTGGTAGTCCGTCCAGAATTCCAGCCATTTTAGTATTTTGCAGTAGCTATTTATTACTAACAGCCACCAGCATAACAGGTGAAACCGGCACGAGATGACCGGTACTATTTTGTTTTTCCTCCGTTTAGCTGTTAACACCTAGCGTCCGTATGTAACCGGTACGGTTTAATAATGAAACTGATGGGGTGAAATGTTCGAACGATACGTTTTATACCAAGGCTTCGTCAGATAATTAGAAAGAAGGAGGGGCTACATAGATGATGGAATGGTGGAGACAAATGTTTCTTGAAAGCTGCGCCGGCCGCTGTCGTAATATTAACACCAACACAAACATGCATTTTTGCATGATTTTTTCCGCTATCAGCAGCATTTGGTAAAACAGAAAATTCAATTAGCCGCTTCTGTAACAAAATTTCGAGGCACCAAAAGGGGCCAGGTGCCGAATATATTTTTGTTTTTGGTTAGTCCGTCCAGAATTCCAGCCATTTTAGTATTTTGCAGTGCCATTTATTACTAACAGCCATCAGCATAACGAGTAAAACCGGCACGAGATGACCAGTACTCTTGTCTTTCCTCCTTTCAGCTGCTATCACTTAGCGTCCGCATGTCGCTGGTGCAGTTTTGGAATCTAAATGATGGGGCGCCGGCCGCTGTCGTAAAATTAACACCAACAAAAAGATGCATATTTGCAAGGTTTTATCCGCTAGCAGCAACATTTTGTAATGAAACAGAAAATTCAATTAGCCGCTTCTGTAACAAAATTTCGAGGCACCAAAAGGGGCCAGGTGCCGAATATTTCCATGTTTTTGGTCAGTCCGTCCAGAATTCTTTCAAGATAGCGTCCGTATGTAGCCGGTACGGTTTAGTAATGAAACTGATGGGGTGAAATGTTCGAACGGTACGTTTTATACCAAGGCTTCGTCAGATAAATAAAAAGAAGGTGGGGCTACATAGGTGATGGAATGGTAAGGAAAAATTTTTCTTGAAAGCTGCGCCGGCCGCTGTCGTAATATTAACACCAACACAAACATGCATTTATGCAAGGTTTTTTCCGCTTGCAGCAGCATTTGGTAAAACAGAAAATTCAATTAGCCGCTTCTGTAACAAAATTTCAAGGCACCAAAAGGTGCCAGTTGCCGATTATAGTTTCCTGGTTAGTCCGTCCAGAATTCCAGCCATTTAAGTGCTTTGCAGTAGCCATTTACTACTAAAGCCACCAGCATAACGGGTGAAACTGGCACGAGATGACCGGTACTATTTTGTCTTTCTTCCTTTCAGCTGCTAACACCCAGCGCTGTCGTGAAATTAACATCAACATAAACATGCATTTTAGCAAGGTTTTTTTTCCGCTAACAGCAGCAATTGTAAAACATAAAATTCAACTAACCGCTTCTATTATAAAACTGCGAGGCACCAAAAGGTGCCAGTTGCCGATTTCTTGTTTACTGGTTTCCGTCCAGAATTCCAGCCATTTTAGTATTTTGCCGTAGCCACCAGCATCACGGGACAAACCGGCACGAGATGACCGTTACTATTTTGTTTTTCCTCCTTTTAGCTGCTAACACCGAGCGTCCGTATGTATCCGGTACGGTTTAGTAGGGAAACTGATGGGGTGAAATGTTCGAACGATACGTTTTATACCAAGGCTTCGTCAGATAATTAGAAAGAAGGCGGGGCTACATAGATGATGGAATGGTAGAGACAAATGTTTCTTTAAGCTGCGCCGGCCGCTGTCGTAATATTAACACCAACACAAACATGCATTTTTGCAAGCTTTTTTCCGCTAGCAGCAGCATTTGGTAAAACAGAAAATTCAATTAGCCGCTTCTGTACCAAAATTTCGAGGCACCAAAAGGTGCCAGTTGCCGATTATAGTTTCCTGGTTAGTCCGTCCAGAATTCCAGCCATTTAAGTGTTTTGCAGTAGCCATTTACTACTAAAGCCACCAGCATAACGGGTGAAACCGGCACGAGATGACCGGTACTATTTTGTATTTCCTCCTTTCAGCTGCTATCACCTAGCGTCCGCATGTCACTGGTGCGGTTTTGGAATCAGAATTATGGGGCGCCGGCCGCTGTCGTAATATTAACACCAACAAAAAAATGCATATTTGCAAGGTTTTTTCCGCTAGCAGCAGCATAAACATCGGAAACAGAAAGTGACAACAACAATAACAACAAAGTTAGATCGATTGTATCCGTTAGTGTCGACTGTGCTTGGGAAGAGAGGTAGTGATTGGCTGCGCGGTATGATTTAGACAACCGATATTAATTACCAATTTTTCAATAGTGTATCTCAAACAAAAGTTTGTTTCTGTTACATAAATTTAACCGTAAAAGAATTTCTGATCGATTGATGCCAGAACCTCGAAAATCTGATTACAGATGACTGCAAAATAAGCGCTCAAAACCTGACCACTTTTCTCTGGTTTTCCTTGGTTGAATTACTAGATTTTCAAATTCAGGGGCCTAACTTCGATATAGACGTTAGTCAACGTCAAAAGACAATCTTACGTAGGATTCGTGGGGGGGGGGGGGGGAGAGGGGTAATGCAAAATCTTACTAAGCCTTATTATGGGGGGAGAGGGGGTCGAAAATTTCGAAAAAAGTCCTTTCATAATTTATGGATGACGCCTATGTACTTGGCGTTAGCCAGCCCCTGTGCCGGTATGATAAGTTCATAAGTATGATGAAGTTATGATAAGTTATTTTTCCGCTTATTCTTGCGCTGGCTGGTGGATGTTACGGACTTCTTTCAAATCACCTGATCAACAAAATTAGCTTTTTGCTTGAAGTAACGGGTGAGAACCAGCTCTTTAAATCAGTTCGTGAACGAATTGCCCACCTCTAATCCCGAGGGCGCTGACGTCACCATACGGGATTGATACTCACGAGCGATCGGATAAACATGGGGGTACTCCACGGCTTACAAAAACCAGGCTAGCTCTTAAAAGTGTGAACAGAAAAGATAATGACGTCGTCCTAGTAAACAGTCTAGGCTCACTTAAGGCGTGTGACGGTGCACGTACAGTGCCAATTTTTACTAACCGGGACTTCATTCACAACAAATTAACCTACGCTTACTTCAATCATTTGCGTCGAATGTGATATAGATTTTATTTAGGAGTGTAGGAATTAGCCTCGTAAATGTAAGCCGTGGAGGCTTTCTATCATTTCCCATACTTCCATTGCACACTGGGAAAAAATGAGCCCAAATTCCCATTGATTAGAAGCCGCTGGGCTGGCAACCTGAAATATAGCATTTTATTATGTAAAATGGGTCAATAAATCGATTGGTGATATTTCCATTCTGTGCAGGGCACGAGAAAGGGTCTATATTTCCAAAAATACGCAAAAATAGGATGAAAAAAGGCCATTTCGCGTGCCCTGCCCAAAATAAAACCATCACCAATCGATTTGTTGACCAATTTTACACAAGAAATGCTATATTTCAGGTTGCCAGTCTAGCGGCGATTATTTAGTGAAAAACCCGGAATTCACATTTCCATATTGACAACTACATTGTCAATATGATTTGTAAACGAAAGTTGTCGGTCAAACGTAACGCCTGGGTCGCGAACTTTTTCTTTCCGTGGTAACTCAGTTCCATTGAAATTTATTTAAACTCGATAGGAGATATTTACGAGAAAATGTCATAACTGAAAATTTTTCAGCGTTAACGTTTAGACCACTATCCGAACAGAATTGTCCAAAACTTTGCATGTCCAGTTGTAATCAGTGTTATGAAAATGACTGCAAGACAATGACAGCAAATTTTCAACTAATCCGGCTATCGATATATTGCACAGCTCTCTCTGCTCCCCACACTTTGTCATCAGGTAAACAGTCCGACAGCAACTGACGACAGCACACATGCAACTCCAAACGGGCTGTTCTTTTTCATCCCCTTATGAATGTTGGTTCTTCAAACTGTCGCAAATGACAGCCTATAATCTTCCGACATCCTTCAGCACGAATCCGAGCGGGATGTGAGGTGATTATGATTCACGACAGTAAGGCCGATGAAAGAATGAAAGCGAGATGGTGCGAAGCACGTTTTTTCTTACTAGGCGAATAATATCAACAATGGAAACGGTTTGCTTTGTATTCAATATGCCACCGGCCTGTGAAAAAGAAGAAATGAAAAAATGCGAGTCGATGACAGCCGCAGCCGATCAGCAGGCTGTTGACAGCAACAGGACATCCTCAAAATGAACAAACTAGGCTGTCATGTCCGAACGAACAAAATACATGCGCAAGAATGAGCCGTCGTGCGCAACACAAGACAGTTTCGTTGCTTTTTGTAAGCTGTAGCTGTATGTGAGCTCGCATGAATAGCTCATGCATGAGGCTGTTAGAGTGAAAAGAGAGAAAAGTCGTTGGTAGAGTGTCGCTCTCCAGTCATTTTCCTAAGCTTGGTTGTAATGTAAAACAATCGTCATTTGTTTTGACGGGCAAGAAAATTTTCACATCATTAGCATAAATCAGAACCATGGCATTAATCAATTTGTCTGGAAGGTTGTTCATCACGAGTACGAATAACAGGGTGAAGAACAGTGTTATTTGCTGAGAAAATAGAATTTCCTAAAATATAAATATTACAACTTTAGTCAACAATTTTTAAATTTCGCGACGGTTGTCATCCTACTCAAAAACTTGTCTATACATACTAGATGCTTGTTTTTCCGCAAAAACTGTTTGGTTGCAGCCACTATATTTGCTCCCCCGTCAGTGAAGAGTATAAATAATCTGCAGGAAAAAAAAATTTTCCATCAGGTCTACGAGATAGAAAGCAGTATGCACTTCTTCCAGTAGTACAACGGTAAAAGAAACAGATTTCATTGAAACTTCTTCAAGAAAATGAACTAAATAACTCTTGACATTCGATGTGTCAGTCGGTCGTCATAGTACATTGATCGGTTGTTTTGACTTTTGCCCTGATTACTTCGCTAACTATGTCGTATTTGGTGTCCATAATTTTTGTGAAAGTCCTTCTGCTTGGTAGTTTATACAAAGGCACCGCCGATTTACAAAATTCTGGAAACCAGGCTAGTCGTTTAAGGGGCTATATACCATTTTGCTCGAGAAAAAAGAGCAAAGTTTGGATTTTTTTTAGTATGTAGCACCTTTTTCATTGCATAAAAGGCATATATCA
Organism: Wyeomyia smithii; assembly: GCF_029784165.1. Taxonomy (NCBI): domain Eukaryota; kingdom Metazoa; phylum Arthropoda; class Insecta; order Diptera; family Culicidae; genus Wyeomyia; species Wyeomyia smithii. The sequence continues at coordinate 71,688,330 of NC_073694.1, read as the reverse complement.
AAATGGCTTGACAACATAATTTTTTTTAATTCTTTTATCACCAATATTTAGTGGTTAGTTTGTGAGTTCGAAATCCAATTTGTGGTAATATGTGGTTAAGTGGTTTCCGAGAAATTTTCAAAAAACTGAGTCAAGCCATCTTGAAACATGATTTATCTTCAAATGAATCGGACAACGACGATATATACATCAGTCGAAAGCTCTTAATTTGTGGTTCATGAAAATGTAATTTCAAGGCCATAACTACTAATGTTTGTACAGAAACTATTGTTCACGTAGGGTAGGGATTCTTCTAAGCAGCTTTAGAACCGGCCTGTGTATTGAGACGAAATACTCGAAATGTGTTGGGTGAAATTCAAACAGAAGTATATCAATCTGTTCTCTATCTTTTTCTCTGTCAGAACTTGTTTTCAGATTGTGAAACTAAGTTAGCAAACTTTAACAATAATCAATTAGAGTTACCAATCGAGGGACACTATTCCAATCACCCCGAACCTATTTTAAGCAGTTTCCATCTGTTTTGCAGGCGTTTTTTGTAGCACCCGAAGTGGCTCCTGAATGGCTGCAATAAAGGTCGATTTGTTTCGAATGGTGATTTCTTTGTGATTAACGGTATTTCTTATATTCGTAAGACAGCTAGACAATCAAAGTTCCCGTTTCCATCATTGATCAAAATCCAGGAGTTAAGGCCTGCTTCCTTCGACTGAATAAAATAGGCGCTACTGCTTAACCCGTTCCCTACCCAAGATCTACATTTCGTTTATTTGTTGTTAACACTTAACGCTGCTGGCCGCTAGTGGTGTTGACTGTTTGCGGTGTTTATCATTGCTATACTGAGCGTGCGTGTGAAGAATATGGTAATATTAATTAGTTTTAATTTTCAGTTTCTTTGAGTCATATTTTTTGGTGTATAATTTTGTACAAGGCATTAGTAATTCTCTAGTACTACAGTTTACTGTACATACAACGGTTTCCTAGCTAAGATGCTTAGAATGCTTGAAAATGAAAATATCTCATGGGCCTAAAAACTTTCTGCATCTGTGAAAAATACTAACTATGCTAAGCCGTGTGCAAAGTTTCATTCAAATATGGTCGATAAAACTCTTGCGAATTTCCAGATGATTCGCCCGATTTTGCTCAATTAATTTTACGACCAATTTGATAGCTTACTTATTCATTAAAATTTTATAAAATTTGTAGTTTTCTAATATCTCCATTTCAATCAATTCGTTTCCATTTATCTAACCGCCTTATTTAATTTTATGCATTCCTATCTGTTAACGCCCAGATGAATTTTAAGAATTTCCTTAGTTGATTGCTCGCTTCTGCTGTTGATGTTAAAGATCTGACTTTTTTAATTTCTATCAATGGACAGTATATTGTAGATTCTCGACAAACATTTGATAATTTTTAAATGTGTAATTATTATTTACAACGCAACGCAACGATTTATTCTTACTTTCTGCACTATGTCCAAACTTTTATGTGTTTTTAAAACTTGTTTAAGCATATTCTCATTGATTGCAGTGCCTTAAATCAAGTTTGTTTTTTTTTTCTGAATAAACCAAATTTCAAAAACATCCATTCGGGTTCAGTGCATGTTGAATTTATTCAGTTCTTTTATTTTTTTCATTTCAAAAATGGTTTATGTTGATTTTACAAATTTTCCAAAATCATGACAAATCCTCTGTTTGCAAAACAACACGTTTTCCCGACGGTGCCACCAGTAAATTAACAGACCCGCGGACAGCAGACATATTTTGTTTATTTTGTTTATTTGTCAACGTCTCGAACTTGTTATAACAAAGGTTCCACAGACTGTAAATTATTCTAAGGCTCTAATTCTTTTCTTAAAAATACATTTAGAAATATTAAAATCGAATATACTAGTGACACTGTTAAATGAACGAAGACATCTGTCCAGAGGATTATTAAAACCATAGGAAGTTCTATGACGTCTAATAAACAATAAGTAAACGACACATTACATAACAATGAAGGACTATCAAGATTCTCCTGGATCAGATCAAACGCAAATATCCTCTGCAAATTAGTACGTCTGGAATCAAGCGTCTCCAAGGCGATAAGTTTACAGCGGCTTTCATAACAGGCTGGCTGGGTCTGACCAAGACAAGTGACGAAGGGCAAATCGAAAAAAGCAACGCTGGACCCTCTCTAGTCGTATAATTTGCGTTGTATGAACTGGCGACCACACGCATACCGCATATTCCAAAATGCTCCGAACCAGCGAGCAAAACAGCGCCTTGAGAGCATAAATGTCGTTGAAGTCTTTTGTGGTACGTCGAATAAATCCTAGTGTTGCGAACGCTTTAGCGGTTGTGATAGAGATGTGCTCGTCGAACTTGAGTTTACTATCAACGACGACTCCAAGATCTCGGATAGAAGCAACGCGTTACAAGGTTTTGAAGTAGAATTCTCTCAGGAAGTTCGGCTACATAGGGATGTGGAATGAAAATCTAAAACCGAAAAAATTGAAAAATATGTCCAATTTCAAATGCTTATAAATCGGTTAGTATTCGATGGATTTCCTTCGTTCTTGCAGTAATAGATTGGAAAATCTTCTAAGATTCTTCCCAAATGCAGATAATTGTAATTTTATTATTCCAACTATTGTACTATTGAAAACAGTCAAGCCTTGTCGGCTTCCGATTGGTCGTTATATGATTGCTTCCCAAGCACGGTCGACAGAATCATAGACCTTGCCATTTGAAATGTGCAATTTGGCCTATATAAGACCCTGTTTCATCCGAAGCCGCTCATTATAGTTCTAGGCTGCGACAACAGCAGTCCTCCCTTAGCAGCAGCAGTAGCAGTGCAGTGGATACAGCAGCAGTATCAGCATCGCTAGCAGCGGATAGCGGTCACAGCTGTGGTATGGCAACGAATAGCGCAGCGCGTCTCAGCATCGATAGCAGGGCCAGCTGATGCAGGGCAGCGGATACCAATGGCAACGGAAGCGTCCACTGCTGTGGCAACGGGGATAGCGCAGCGGTTGCAGTTGGTCTTAGCATCAATATCAGCAGGGCCAGCTGATGCAGGGCAGCGGATACCAATGGCAGTGAATAGCGACCACAGCTGTGGCAACGGATATCACCATCGATAGCAGCAGGGCCAGCTGATGCAGCGCACAGTGTGGCGAATTGGTCCGTTGGAGCGACAAAACCTCATAACTCTTTAACAGTTGTTTCCACAGTGTTTATGTCTTCGGCAAAGTTGTTCACCATAAAAACATCTTTTTGAAAAATGTATTCAGGCAGCTTTAATTTTTTTTCAACATAAGGCGCTGACATCTATCTTCTGAATAAATGGTGCTAGCCATTTTGTTTCTTCAGGAAAGTTATTTATATCATCAATTGATATAAAGTTGTCGAACATACTACAACTGTAGGACTGCCCGTTAACAAGATAAAATTATTTTCATTATTCATAAACCCAAAATTTCAGTAATGAATTTTAGCTGGAACTTATGTACATATGTTTCAATTTCAGATATATTCGAACTTTCGAGTCATCATCAAATAAATTATTGGAAGTTTGTAGTTACTTTTGTATAGTTTTTTGCCAACCTATGATGTGTCATCATTTTTGAGAAAGAATTTTAAATATAATTTTAATGTTATTGTTTGTGACAAAATATTTCAAACAGGAACATTGTTCAATTAAAGATCAGTTGGTCATGTTTCCTTTCTAAGAGCTCCTCTTGTTGTATTTTATTCCATTTGGCATGGATACTAAACGCTTACTTTTGTTTAAAACACTGTTCACCCAATAACAAACTGTTTCTTAGTACTAATAATTATTTCTGAGGGGTCTTCATACTACTGCACGTCAGTTTTGAAAGACCCCCGAACACAATTATGGTCGTGTTGCATACACCGGCATTCAGCAAAGCCTATTGTAGGAAAAACATCGATACGGACACTGCCGATTAACGATTTTTTACATGAATTGGCATGAAAACAATCGTTGCAAAAACTCGAATTGCTCGGTAAGTCGCAACTAGTAGCAGCTGATTTTTGGTTTAGTACTAGTCAATACCTTGTATTTCAATACAATAATAGTGTCATAGCAGAACAACGAAGAACTTTATGTTTTTCATGTTGCTGAAAATGAGGAAAAATTACAAAAAACTTGTTTTACATACTAGCCTCCTACGAACCTATTTTCAACAAAACTGTCTTAATATCACATTACCTATCAGTTTATACTCTATTTTATGAGGATCATATGAGTTAGCTAATTAATTTCTAAGTATTTGCATGCCCTACTGGAAAATATCTGTGAACTTTTTTTCTTCCATTTTACAAGCTTTGTAAATCCTCACTTTCACAATATTATAGCACATTTTCTAAATTATTTTTCAAAGTAAATTATCATGATTTCCAGTCGATAATATGTCTACTGCAAGTAGAAAATAAAATGAGGCATGAAAACTGAATTTCGTTTTTTTAGTTTTGTCGCGACTTTTCTGGGTTCTGCCCCACAGTGCAGCGGGGTATTTTAGTGAAATGCTGTCTCTGAACGGCGTGCACACTAGTAAATGCATCCAATGAAAAGAACGTTCTGGAAAGCTGGCGTTCAAAATACATGAATCGTCTAGTTTTGAGTGTCAAGCCATTCAGTGTTTATTTTCTCCCAAGGAATACTTTATTCGCACTGCCAGTGATAACGCAAAGATGTGATCGGCATCTTATCAGACATTGAATTAAACAACAAATTGTCCTTTCCAGGATTGAATAAAAACCTAATTGAAGAGTTGATATTTTCTTTAATATCAATTTACTCTTTCAAGAAATTTGGAACAGATATATATTTGGCTTGATGTTGAAGCGCAAAATTCGACTGATCTGATACTGATGCAGGGCAGCGGATACCAATGGCAACGGAAGCGTCCACTGCTGTGGGAACGGGGATAGCGCAGCGGTTGCAGTTGATCTCAACATCAATATTAGCAGGGCTAGCTGATGCAGTGGGGCATTTTGATGAAATGCTGTCTTTGAGCGTTAGCGGGCACACTAGTAAATGCATCCAATGATAAAAACGTTCTGGAAACCAAGCGAAATTCGGAGCAGAACGTTCTGGATACCTGGCGAAATTTGGAGCAGATATATATTTGGCTTCATCTCCGTGTCTCAGAACGTACTGAATTATCTTTTCCTTCAGGCATGAGCACAACATCCGGGAAGCTTATAGCGGCAAAACATTGGCGTGGCTACGGATAGCGTAGCAGTTGCAGCGGGTATCAGCACGATAGCAGCTGATTCAGTGAGCCACTTTAGTGAAATGCAGTCTCTGTGCGACAGTGGGCACTAGTAAATGCATTCAATGAAAAGTTGACTCATTTCGGCAACACATGAGCAGTCTAGTTTTGAGTGTTAAATCAGATTTTCACTGTTTATTTTATCACAAGGAATACTTTATTCGCACTGTCAGTGATAACGCCAGAACGTGATCGGTATCTTATTCGATATTGAACAACAAATGAAAAAATGACTGATACGCAAGCAGCCGGGTTATCTTTCTTGTAAAAGTATTCTACTTCATCCTTGCGGTCGTGGCTTTGCACACAACCCTCCTGTTATTTACTCCAATAGAGTAATAGAATTCGATTCTAGTTTGCCGGCGGGAACATGTTATGGATTTACATTTTTCGATGTTTAATTCCATCCCGTTTTCGAGGCATCAACGTTGTAGCTCATTTATATCAGTCTGTAGTACATAACAATCGAAGTGAGTCTTCACAATGCGATAATTTTTTAAATCGTCAGCGTACAGCAATTTCTCACATTTCAAACGAGAGCACAGATCGTTGATGAATAATATAAATATGAGCGGACCTAGGACACTACCTTGTGGAACGCCAGATGCGATGGAGAAGATGCGAGAATGCGAGCCGTTGACGTGACGAAAGCATTTCGCTCTGTCAAATAGGAGCGCAGCCAATCCGTAATCCAGCATGGAAAGTCCAAGTGTTTCAGTTTAGCTATAGCAATATTATAAAATATGGTATATGGTGTCGATCTGTTGTCTGTTCTCGATTTCATTTGAAAGGAAACTGGTAAACGTCATGAGATTCGTAGTAGTTGACCGTTTCTTTACAAATCCGTGTTGAGACTCTGATATCAATGGTAGAGAAGCAGTGTGGAGTACGCCGTGGACTTATCCTTCAAAGACTTTCGCCAGGCAGCACGAAATTGAAATACCACGATAATTCTCTACTGCGTGGCTAGAACCAGCTTTGTAAATCGGGCAAATTGAAGCGGTTTTCCATAAACTGGGAAATGTACTTTGACGTAATTAGCTGTTGAAAATAAGTTCTAACGGAACTTTCAGAGAATCAGCGCACTCTTTCAGGAAGAATGGCGGTAGAATATCAATTCCCGGTCCCTTAGAAGCGTCTAGCTTTTTCAAGGCTGACCACACATCATACTGTGAAATTTCAACGAGCGGAAGATTGAGGTGAAAGTTGGGCAGTTTCTGAGACTATCAGATGAAAATGTTGGTGAGTTTGTGCTATGCACGGATTCAAAAAAGATTTTGCAGTTGTGCCGTTCAGGGTCATCTCAGTAGGAAGGCGATTGGTGCGTTTGCTGTTGCGTATGAATGCCCAAAACGAAGAGGGATTTTGTTTAGCAGTCGTTTCCATACGAGCAACGTAATCACGAAACGCCTCAGTTTGACATTCGCTGTAATGGGACCAAGTTGCACGAAGGCTCTCACGGTTTTCGGCTGTTCGTGCACGAAAATAACGCTTTCGGTATTTTCGAACAACATTACGAAGGTGTTGCAGTTCCGCTGTCCATCACGGATTCCGATAAGGAAGTCGTCTACACCGTTTTGCGCGGAACGTGTGCGTTTAGGATACCGTACAGAGTGTTATAAAATGTACATACCGCTTCATTCGTATGCTTACCACAGAAAAACGTTCTCCAGTCAACGGCAGACATCCAACGACCACATCTTGTCTTTTGGTGGCGAACCAGCCTGTGGCTGAAAGCCACCTTAATAAAGTTATGAAAAAAACTAAATTAATCCACCTAGCGGTCAGACCCAGCCTTTCTTATTCAAACTTTTTTTTGTAAAAATAGATTCACATGAACGCTTCAATCCATTAAATGTATATTCACTCTTTAGGTTCTAAAATATTGATGTTGCATTCTATACATTTAAAAATGCCGTCTGGTCTGTCTGTCTGTCTGTCTGATCCATATAGGCTCGGAAACTACCGAACCGATCGACGTGAAAATTTGTATGTATAGACTGTTCAGAAAATTATAAATACATCTTTTTTCTTGAATAAAACAAAAAATACAAGATTTTTCGGGTCATTTTATTCTGAAATATAGATAATAAGTGTTTTCTTTCCAGTTATTTTTACCACTTTAAGCCAATCTTTTTTTAATTTTTCAACATTGTCCGCTGGTTTGACATATTTCCTCAGCTTTGCCTTGGTCAAAGCCCAAAAAGTTTCAATAGGGCGAATTTCAGGGCAGTTTAGAGAATTCATTTCCTTTAGGACACATGTGACATTATTTGTTTTATACCACCCTAGTGCATCCTTAGAGTAATGGCAGGAAGCAAGATCGGGCCAAAAGATTGGAGGATTGTTATGCTGCTTAACCATGGGTAACAACCTTTTCTGCAAACACTCTTTCACGTAAATTTTACCATTCATTGTGTCATTCGTAATGAATGGACGAGATATTTTCCCACATTCACAAATGGCCTGCCAAACCATTACCTTCTTGCCGAATTTTTCGGTGTAAATGGCTTTCACTGGTCCAGGGACATCCTTTCCCTTCGGTGATGTATAAAATTGCGGTCCTGGCAGAGTCTTATAGTCCAGTTTTATGTAGGTTTCGTCATCCATGATAACACACCCCATTTTTTGGTCAGAAGTTTGTCATAAAGCTTCCGAGCTCTCGGTTTCACAGATTCAGCTTGTTTTGGATTTCGTTTTGGCTGCTTCTGCTTCCGACGGGTCTGCAGACACATTCTTCCCTTGGCACGCATAACGTTACTCGCCGAGGTTCCAAACTTTCTCGCCACATCTCGTACTGATACTGAAGGATGCCGCTTGTAGTATTCCTTAACCTTTTTGTCCATTGTGGGATCAACAGGCCCGGGTTTTCTACCACATCTTGGGGCATCAGTAAATGTGCACTCTTCACAATACTTCCGCAATGCGGTTTGAACCGCTCCGACACTTATACCTTCTTCTCTGGCTAATTTTTTATATAGAAAGACCACTCACGGTGCCCCATTTGTGCACAATTCGCTTTCTTTGCTCGGGAGAAAGGCCACGCATTTTTAAAATTTCGCACTAAATGTTAGAAAAAATGACAGCATCTGTTTCTTTTGGATGTAAACAACAGGAAGAATTAGTGAATGATGAGTCCAACGCTAACTCAAAAATTCATATATATGGAGATTTCAATCCAAATGATGCTGATTTTATTGTAAACGATGATAATGAATCGCTTTTACTTCCTGTAGTAGGAGAAAACGAAACTCTGCAATTTATTTTTGACGGATTTAGACAACTTGGATTAAATCAGGTAAACTCAATCCGGAATGAGCAAAACTGTTTTTTAGACTTTTTATTCACCAATTGCACGGAAGATTTTAGTGTAGCAGAATATCCCCTATAGAAAAATGAAAAATTTCATGCTGCAATTGAGTACTCGCTAATGATTGATACCGAGAGATCACGACCCTCTGATCATGAGCCTGAATATAAATATGACTTCACTAAAGCAAATTTTGAACTAATCAATCGTAAATTAACTGAAATCGACTGGCAATCACTTCTAAAAATGAATAAGATATGAACAAAGCGGTTGATAATTTTTTATCATCACTGTATGGTGTTTTAGACTCAACTGTACCAAAATCAAAAAAGAAAACGGTTAGCTCAAAAGATCCCATTTGGTTCACCAGAGAAATCAAAAATTTAAAGAATAGGAAACAAAAAGCTCATAAAACTTACAAAAAACTTAAAGACCAAAGAAATTTGGACAAATATTTGAACTTTTGTGATGAACTGAATACTAAAATATATATTGCGTATGAGAACTACAACACAAGGGTGGAAAATAACATTAAATCAGACCCAAAACAGTTTTTTAAATTTGCAAACGATCAAATGAAGTCTAATAACTTCGCATCTCGCATGCAATATGAAGACTTTGCCAGTACTGACTCAAAGCAAATCTGCAACAAGTTTGCGAGTTTTTTTCAAACCGTTTATAAAAATAGCGACGAAGTCAGGGACTTTTAATATTTCTCGCACTTGCATGAACAAATAAATAACGTATCTATTAAGCAAATAACTGTTCAAGAAATCCTCGCAACACTAAAAGAACTTGACGCTTCAAAAGGTTCAGGTCCAGATGAAATTCCACCCTCACTTATGAAAAATCTTGCTCCTGCCTTCGTAAAACCCTTGTTTTGGCTTTTCAACTTATCCCTTACGTCCGGACAGTTTCCATCAGTCTGGAAAAAATCTTTTCTTATACCGATTTTCAAGTCAGGTAAGAGATCTGACATCAGAAATTATCGTGGCATTGCAATAATATCATGTATTCCTAAACTTTTTGAAGCTATCGTAAACCAAAAAATATTTAATCAGGTAACGAATCGCATAACGTGTAACCAACATGGTTTTTACAAAGGGAGGTCTACGGCTACCAACTTACTTGAATTTGTTGATTTCTCTCTTGCGTCTATGGACAGAGGCAACTTCGTGGAAACTCTATACACGGATTTTAGTAAAGCTTTTGACAGAGTAGATATTTCCATGCTTATGTTCAAATTAAAAAAAAACTGGGATTTGAGTCAAGCCTATTTAGATGGATTGAATATTATTTGACGAATAGGACACAAACGGTTAGGTTTAAGGGACACCTTTCTGTACCAGTAAAAGTGACATCTGGAGTTCCACAAGGCTCCCATTTAGGCCCTTTGCTCTTCATTTTATTTGTTAATGACGTTACCCTTGTGTTAAATCGTCTCAAAGTATTGATATATGCCGATGACATGAAACTGTACATGGAAATAAAACACAAATCAGACATCCAACAATTCCAACAAGAGGTTGACATTTTCTACATTTGGTGTAAAAAAAGTCTTCTTGATCTCAACTAAAAAAATGTAAAATTATATCCTACACAAGGAAAAGAAATCCTGAACATTCCAGTTGCACTCTTGGACATCAAATTGTAGAAAGGTGGTATCAAATTTGAGATTTAGGAGTAATTATGGATTCTAAGTTAACATTCATTGATCACTACAATACGATCATCAATTGAGCCAACAGCTAAGTTTTATAAAAAGGTTCAGTTATCATTTCGTAGACCCGTACACTATAAAAACTCTCTTTGTTACATATGTTATATCTATTTTAGAATACTGTAGTGTTGTTTGGTCGCCTTATCAGGACGTCCATTCCAATAGAATCGAATCCGTACAAAAACAGTTTTTGTTATATGCACTAAGAAAACTAGGTTGGAATTCATTTCCTCTCCCTTGTTAAGAATCGCGTTGCATGCTTATTAATATAGAAACGCTTGAAAAAAGAAGAGAAATTGCTTCGGTAACTCTTGTCAACGATTTAGTTTCCAACGCATAAGTTCGGAAAATTTGCTTGGAAAGCTCAACTTTTATGCTCCTACACGCTCATTAAGAACGCGAAAAATTTTTGTATTAAATTCTTATAGAACAGAATATGCCATGGCCGGGCCAGTTAATAGTATGATGAGTCTTTTCAATAAATATTTTGAAGTTATTGATTTAACGATGTCACGAAATGCTCTTAGAAAAATATTGAACACTAGAATTACATAACTATATTTGTTATGTTAGCAATAGTTTTTAAGATGTAGTCTACTATGATTGACGAAATAAATAAATAAATAAATACACAATATGGATATTTCCGTAATCGAGATGATGCATAGAAACCAAACATTGACCCTGGACACCATTTTGAATTTTTAGTTTCTGGAAAACAACCAAAATAAATAAATACCTCCCAATATGGGTATTTCCGGTGTCGGATTGATGCCAGAAAATCTGCTGAAAATGACCGAATACCTACCACTCAATATGTATATATATTCAGAATTAAGGCGATGCACAGAAGCCAAAAGTAGAGGATGTTGTCATTTCGATAAAACCAATCATTTCAAACGATTTGTTATTTGACTTTGATCATATCCATATCCATATGGCCGATTCGTCGTGCATTGTCTGACTTTAAACACATCGCAAAGAATCAATGAATTTGGAACATTCAAATAGTACGATAACAAACAATATCGCACGCTTAGCCTTGGGGCTAATAGCGGTCTCGATCAACTAGATTAGTGGAGAGAATTCGTTATCGATATTGTTTTTTCGGCACATTTTGCATGTGTAGGATAAGTACAACGATACACCGTGCCTCAGTGCTGAGTCGAGAAAATTTCCAGCTCGGAGAGATCCTCGACTCGATCGGGAATCGAACCCGATATCACAACCGTGTGGGAGAGCTAGCCGACCGACATCGCTAACCACAGAGTCACGGGGACCACAACAAATAGTACGATACCACATTTAAATTATGTTATGGCCACATATATTGATCAAAGCAGGTATAGTTTTAAATAGTCTTTGAATTTCTGTTTTTTCCATAACTTTTGAGCCACTTATCAAATTGTTATGAAGTTTGTTATTTGTAAGTTCGAGAGATGACTCGTTCGTATGACACTAGTTATGTTCAAATAAGTCATGTAATCTTTGAAATATAGACTTTCGTTGTTTTATTAACAATTAAATACATAACGGTGGGGTAAGTTCAATTATAGTCAAATGAAATGGGAACGTATAGGGCAGCCAAATTTGAAACCACGTGTTCAATCATAATTCATCAGTTAACCCTTAGTTATCCCGCTCATCTGATAATAATACTGATCAAATCTGTTGTGTAGTTTCTGAGATAATGAAGTTTCGTGATTTTCACATTTTGGTACTTTACAGACGAAGTCACAGTTCGATTGCAGTAAAATTCAATAGGGTGTTACGAGGCAGCTAGACTTATTAGTTGACACTAATTTTGTGGAAATCGGGTCAGCCATCTCTGAGAAAAGTGAGTGAGTTCAAGTAGTCTTCGGAATATGTTCCTTTTCATAGCTGGATTTCACATTTTTAAACATAACAGGCAAAGTAATAGTCTGATTGCAAAACAAATCAATAAAGTCTTATGGGGCAACTAGACCTTCCATTTGATACTGATTTTATGAAAATCGGTTCAGCCATCTCTGAGAAACATGAGTGAGATTAAGTAGTCTTCCAAACATGTTTCTTGACATAACTTTTGAACCACAAGTTAAATCTGTATGAAATTCACAAGTTAAGGGTGTTTCAAGTAGCCCGTTCATTTGAAATCAATTTTGTTCAAATCGGTTGTGTAGTTTTCGAGATAATGATGTTTCATGATTTTTACATTTTGATACATAACCTCTAAACTAAAAATCCGATTACAATGAAATTTAATAGGGTTTCATGGGACAACGAGACCATTCATTTGCAATTAATTTAATGAAAATCGGTCCAGCCATCTCTGAGAAAAGTGAGTGAGAATAAAAATCTGCACATACACACACACACATACACACATACAGAAAATGCTCAGCTCGTCGAGCTAAGTCAAGTGATATATGCCATTCGGCCCTTTGGAGCACTCTTATACTTTCGGTTTTGCAAGTGATTGCTATTCCTTTCTAGGAGAAAGGCAAAACCTACTTTCTTGCTTCTTCCTTTCTAGAGAGTCCAGTAGTGCTTCATTAATGCACTACAGTACGTTACATTACGTCAGAAGTAACCTGTCGTATCGAGTTTATACACTCAGCTGGAATTAACAAACGAATTTAGGTTAATATTTTAGGCGCTGGTGAACTCAAAATAATTATTACATTATTGTTACGAGAAATTTCCCGTACTTGTACATTTTCTGTCATTCTGCATGATTTATCTGACAAACATAACATCAACGGGAAAACCACATGCATTCTATGATTTATCACGTAGTATCTTTGTGAACTTGGCATCGTCAAACAGAATGTTATAGAAAAAATCTCGCGTAAACTCTCTGTGCGAAAATACACAGAAATCAAAATGGCGAAGCTGTTGTCTGATTCAGTATCTGATCATAAAATAGAAATTCTCGATGGCTTGCCAATAGGTGAGCTTTAAAAAAACCTTACAAATTTGTCTTGAGCTTACAGATTTCATTCAGATTCAGTACGAAGGTCGAGAAGTTATCTGTACATAAACGGTTGCAGCTAACAATAGTTATCACCGGCAAATGTCGTAATATTTGTCAGTTTTTGTGTCGTTTAATTCGTTTCATTTACGAATTGGCAATTTTGCATGCCGCGCGATTTGTCAGGCAACATATTCGCTAATTTCTGAAAAATATTTCCCGTCTCTTAAGAATAGGGGGACACGACATTTAAAAATTATACGTTGCCTATCTTTTCGTTAACTTAGTGCCTATCAGATAACCAAATGCTTTTCACTTTACCGGTATTTGAATTCTACGTGAAACTTACATGACGTGAAATGCATATGCATATGTATAAGATTCACAAGATAAATCATCTCACCATGTCATGACAGAGGAAAATATTCACATAACTTCTCCGGTAATTATAACGTGAAACATATTTTAAGTGTAGGTTATACAACATGTTGTTAAGGTTACCACTGAAATAAATCTGACTGACGGCGATACACTTATAGTGTTGGCAGGAAAAAATGATTTTCAGCATTTAATTCGATATACTCAACTTTTAACCGCTGTAGCATTTTTAGGGACATTTTAGCTCTTAAGTGTCTTCGACAAAGTTGTTAAGCATAAAAAATCTACCTTTTGCAGTTATGAAACCTATGGTTTAGGCTATTTTAAGCTCTCTAGACTAGAAAAAAGCAGGTTTCCCCGTACAAATTTTTATACAAATTTGAAATGCAATGTGCCAAGCGGAGACAAAACCAATCGAATTCCAATTAATTTAGGATTGCTTTGGGTCCCAAATAGAACAAATGAGACTTAGCTTTGACTTTGCGCTATCAAGTTTATTTATTTTCTTTATAACGACGCCTCACTTCAATAACATTCCCTGAAAGGACAGTTTTGTATGCTGCTCAATAACTGTGCCATACTGCTGTACACTTGAAATAACTGTGCCTACCATTTTGATTCAAGTAGTACGGTCTTCAGTTGAATCTCTAAAAAGCTTCAATAAATACTTAAACAATGTTTATAAAGTTTCAAAGTGATTTTTTCGAAGTTCGTCTGAAAATTAATTTGGGTACTAGAGGGTTAATGCGACTAGATCAGAATTAATTCTATTTCCTAAGAATCAAAATCCAACCAAATCGTTTAAATCCGACAACTCACGTTAGCATTTTAAATGGTTTTGTATAATTTAACTCTGACTAAATAACATTCGTTTGTTGCCGATGCTCACTAATAGGTAAACAGTAGAAGATATGTCGAACAAAACTATCAACAAGTTCCTGCAAAAAATCGAAGCAATCAACAATTACTACGAAGTTAGGGTTTTGTTCTTTGTTTGACAAGTTTTTTCGTTTGCCAACAATTAATTCACAGTGTTAAGGACGTTAAATAACGTATATTATTTGTTAAGTTAAAAATAAAAAGACATTATCTAACACTGATTAAATGTAAAAAAGGGATTTGAAAAATCTTAGTATGTAAATGTACAAAAAGTAGGAGGTTGTATCCAAGACACGACCGCATAATGACGTAGAACTACGTACACTATTAAAAAATGCATTGAGTGTTTCATTACCCTAGTAACACAACTGGTTTTATCAAAGTTTCATAGCGCTTTTTGGCTGTATTGAACGCAATTAAACTTTGACAAAACCAATATTTTTACTTGGGTAATGAGTTATAATGTCTACTAATGAAGGGTTGTGGATTTTGTAAATCGGATTCAGCATTGTTAGCAGAACGTGCCGAGTTAAAAGCCATACACAGCACACACGCACAAATCATACCATATCATACAGACACACACATCATACCATATCATACAGACACACACACATCATATCATATCATACACACACACAATTCATACCATATCATCATACCATACACACATCATACCATATTATACACACACACAGCAAGCAAGCGACCAATCAGAGGACGTTATTTTTATTTCAACAAGGCTTGACAATTTTCAATAGTGCAATAGTTCGTAGATTCAAACAACATTTTTCTGCTTTTGGGCAGATGCGTGTACAATTTTCCAATCGATTGCTGCAAGAATGAAGAAAATCGGTTGAAAACCAACCGACCTACAAGCATTTGAAAAGGGACAAATTTCGTCCCAGTTTTTCAGTTTGCATCCCTGTGTGGTATGCTAAAGTAAAACGTAGTTCTACGTCAAAAGGCATTTTGCTGTTCAAAATTGGATTTGGTGATGACGATCTTTATAATGGCAGTCTGGCGAGGCACGCTGAGAAGAACCGCGCTGCTACTGAGACATGGTGACCAACCACAGCGCAAGTGGTTTATTTAATTTGAAGGCAGCCACAGGCGCAACCCGCTGTTACTTCTGAGTGCTCTATCTGCTTCTACTGCTGTCAACGTTGTGGACGGTCCATCCAGCTCACCTTCCGACTAATGAATGTAGCTAGTTTTCCCAGAAACACTCTTTCATAGCCGAAGGGTGCTACGTAATAGGCCACGCCCTTCTGTTCAGTTGTCTAATTCTCTAATATTCTTTAGACGAATTATTCCACAATTCGCGTTTGATTTTTGTATCCAGCTAGTGAACACCGATGGTGCTCCACACACGCAACGGTTTTAACCCGTATTTTATTGCGGTTTGTGACATCAAGCGATTTCGTTTGCTCGTTGTTGCGTGTTGCATCATGTTGCAACTTGGCAGCTGGGAGACGACGTAATTCTGTTAATGCTGATTGATTGAATCGACTTCATATTAGCTCTGCATACTCGAATTAACTGCCTTTGTGAATGCGTTCTAACAGGGCAGCTTGTTATTCAAAATCGGTTATGTTGATCGCAGCCTTTGTGCTGTCCCAACAGTGGGGGTATTAACTAAATAAACTACAACAGAATTTGATTGCTAGGATCCCGCGAAGAATGTTTGCTTGTGTTGATGCTAGGAAATTTTCACCCTTCAATTACTTGTTTATTTGCCTTGAAAAAAGGCATTTGCTGTTCAAAATCGGTTGCTGATCGCAACCTTTGTGCTGCCCCAATAGTGGGGGAGTTAAGATACACGGACAACATGCACTGTGGAAGCTATTTCACCTTCTGTAAATTAGACGGCCGCGACAGATGTAACTGCTAGAAGCCGCACAGAATGCTTGCTTACGTTGTCAAAAATTATTAACTTTCAATGACTTGTTTATTGGCCTTGAAAAAAGCCATTTTGCTGTTCAAAATTGGATTTGGTGATGACGATCTTGATTCTGCCCCAACAGTGGGGGAATAATGGCAGTCTGGCGACACACGCTGAGAAGAACCGCGCTGCTTCTGAGACGTGGTGACCAACCACAGGGCTAGTGCTGCTGCTAAGGAAGGACGACTGCTGTTGACAACTTGTCGCTGTCCAGAACTATTATGAGCGACTTCGGCTGAAACAGGCTCTTATATAGGCCAAATAGCATGTTTTCAATTGCAAGGTATATGATTCTGTCGACCGTGCTTGGGAAGCAATCATATAACGACCAATCAGAGGACGTAATTTTCGTTTAAACAAGGCTTGACAATTATCAATAGTACAATAGTTTGCATAATCAATCAACAATTTTCTACATTTGGGTGGATGCGTGTATAGTTTTCCAAACAATTGCTGCAAAAATGAAGGAAATCGGTTGAAAACAAACCGATTTATAAGCATTTAAAAAGGGACATATTTCGTCCCCTTTTCGTTAATAGTTTTCCTATTTACATCCCTATGTGGCAGGCTAAAGAAAAACGTACGTCAAAAATCACAAGCATTCGCCGGCTATTACCCTTCTATAAATTTATTATTTTCGATATGTTTACTTTCAAGACATCAGTTTTTTTAGGTTCTAACAGTAGGTTAACCAATTGTTTAACTGTTTTTACCGCTGAGCAATGAAATAATTATCTTCTCTCTTTTCATTCTCGATTTGCAATTTTCTCAATTCCCTACTTGCTGTTTCACTGGCTTTGAAAAAAATTGATCACTCTTTTCATCTTTTTTATTTATTATATTGGCTCCATACGTGCAGTCTTACTTGCGATAAGATTTATTGTGTGTGCGAAGCAAGGAATATGGCATCGTTCACCGTTCGTTGAGCTTGATCCCATAACACATCATGAAGGTGTCTCCTACTCGGCAACTCATAATAGCGAGGATCGAGTGCGTGAACGAAATTCGTAAATCCCGTGTCTACAATGACCGATGGCTGTACATCTTTTATTTTGAATCGGGTCGGTGCTCCTAAGTCGAGCTTTTTGTGCGATGGAGATCTTTATTATTTCTTGTTTTTTGTTAGGGAACTAGCTCAGAAAAAACCAATGTTTATTTAATATTAGTACATTTTGCTCAATATATTTTTAGTGTGATAGTAGATAATTTGAAAATGAATAAATGCTGACAATTTAGTACATAAACTACTTAGAAAGATTACGCTTGAATAAAGGTTAGATATAAACTGTATTGGCAAAAGAACTATTTCTTCTCATTATACTCTCTAAGTTGCAGTTCGTCACTATTACTGGATTCTGATAACGACACAAAAGTCCCAAATTTCGGAGCTCGTAGTTCCTTTGGATGACGAAGTTGCATATGGTTACGTCTGTTCGTAGTATTGCCAGTTCAGGTTAGTTCGCTATTGCATCCTTCTATCTTGCCACAATGTTTTTTTAACTTTTCCAAAGAAGTGCCACACAACGAACTGTTTTCCACGCTTTTGCTACGCAGTTCTGATGAAATAGAAAAGATACACAAACGTATATTTCTAATCAAATTAAAATCTATTACAAGTACATATCCTGTAAGGTGAGAACCACGACATTGTGTTCCTTTTAATTCAAAGAAAATGCTTAAAAGCTAAGTCATTACAAAACTGATGCTACAAACACGAAAAAATTTACGCGTTATCAGGTATGAACTGATTCTCACTAGCGGTTTGCTGGAGTTCTGCCGAGAATCCAGAGTTTACTGTAGTCAGTGCGAAATTGAATGTTAATTGTCTAACATGACGATAATCATTATGTTGGTTTTTTCCTGGCGTTGAACAATCTGCAAAAAGGTACGGTGTGAGGTAAAATTTCAATGCCACTCATTTGCTAATAAACCAAACGTTCCTTTCGATATTTTGGGTTGTTGCTTATGTTCAGGATCCGTTGTACCAATTTTTCACTGCCACTTTCAAATTTTCAAATGCTGATCAGGAAAATTCGCATGATTTATCATTATTACAGTTGCCCACAAAGTTCACGTGTGGATTCTTGAGTAGTTTTCAAGAGTTTCGTGTTCGTGGCGTCTGACACTTGCTCTTCGATAAGTATCGATAAATTGCCTATCACTAGCCTCGTCCTAATTCCAGTCTGCAAATCCTAGTACTCAATTCCAGTACCAACTCCCAACTCCAGTTCCACAGTCCCAGTTCTAGTTACGGAACTGCGACTGGACTGGGACTAGAATCGGTATAGATTCTATATGTAAAGGCCTAAACACAATTGATACGTTGCGGCTGCGTTTGCGGCAATTTGACAGTTAGCCTATACATTTTCTGTCAAATCAACGTCAACGCAACGCAAACGTATCCATTGTGCTTGGGCCTTAACAAACTGTGCAGTGTCTTTATAATAAAGATTTGTTTGTATAGCTAGCATTTCAACAAAAAATCGCAATATAAAAGCTGTTTTAGGTTGTCTTCTCCGAATAGTTCATGTTCAGTGGTAACTTAAGGATGTAGCATGATCCAGCGCCAAAACGATTGTTGGTTTCAATAACACAGTGCAATAATTTATTGTGCCTTGGCTTCTATATATGGTTTTTGATGTCTTTGATGCAAAAACAAATTTTCTCGAGTTTGGACCTATTTCACCGTAAGGAGCAACAATGGCGCCATTTTAAATTTTTGAGTAATCGAAAATTTTCAATGTTTTTTTTGTTGACGCCGTTTTTTTAAGACCAAATATCGAAATTCTCAGAATTTGTTCACATAATAGCATTTTCTTACCAATCTTCAAAAAAAAACAGATCTTAAATCGGACGAAAACTGACTTCAAAACGGTGATTCTACGAAAACAGTTATATATTTCACAAAGCAAAATAATATCAAGCATGTAAAGCATTACTGGATTCGCTAATATCTAAATGTGGTAGTCAAATTTTGCCTTATATTTAGGAAAAAGTCTCAGAAATCGATTGGTCCACCTAAAATGCCAGCAACATGTTAATTTTGCCCCAATTACTCTACATTACAATACTGAAATAGGTTTATCTCGACTTCGGATTAACTTATGTGAAATCTGTTTAATGTAATATACTTAATAACCAACAGAATCCTCCCCCTTTTTCAATGAGAAGGTCATTCTTGGGTTAAGTTATTTCACCACGGGGTTTTATATTCTATAGTTTTTGCAATCACATGCAAAACCGAGAGTATAAAAGTGCTCCAAAGGACCGAATGGCATATATCACTTGACTTAGCTCGACGAGCTGAGCATTTTCTGTATGTGTGTGTGTGTATGTGTGTGTGCAGATTTTTATTCTTACCCACTTTTCTCAGAGATGGCTGGACCGATTTTCATGAAATTAATTGCAAATGAAAGGTCTTGCTGTCCCATAAGACCCTATTGAATTTTATTGTAATCGGATTTTTAGTTTAGAGGTTATGTATCAAAATGTAAAAATCATGAAACATCATTATCTCGAAAACTACACAACCGATTTGAACAAAATTTGTTTCAAATGAACGGGCTATTTGAAATACTCTTAACTTTTGGTTCAAAAGTTATGACAAGAAACGTGTTTTGAAGACTACTTAATCTCACTAATGTTTCTCAGAGATGGCTGGACCGATTTTCATAAAATCAGTGTCAAATGTGTTGTATGCAAATCTCAATTGCATAACAACGAAGCAACGAAATAATATATCGAATTCAATCCCAGCAAACATTTGATATGAGAGAGATTAAATTATTCATTCGTTAGTCAGTAACCGTTCAAACCAGTTGACTTTTAATTCAGTTCCACTGTTGCTATTACAATAGGTTACGGGCAAGCACGGAAAGTTTTCCGCAAGACTGAAAATTTCATTAAGATTTTTCTGGAAGATGGACGGAAGCCGATTCAATATGCAGAAGCTGAACAATTCAAACTATGCAAGCTGGCGTTTCAAGGTGGAACTCCTCATGGTGCGGGAGGATTTGTGGCATTACGTGGAACCAGGCGTGAAACCGACCCCTGAGGCTGAAGCTACAGTTTGGATCGCTGGAGATGCAAAGGCCCGGGCGACTATCGGGCTGCTAATCGAAGACAATCAACATGCGCTGATTCGTCCGTCGAAGACCGCGAAAGAAGCCTGGAAAGCACTTCAAGACCACCATCAAAAAGTGAGCCTCACGTCAAAGGTTTCGTTATTGAAGCGTATCTGCAACAAACAATACTCGGAAGGAGAAGACATGGCGGAGCACATTTTTGCCATGGAGGAATTGTTCGTCAGCCTTGCGAATTCCGGACAAAAAAATCTCATGGTCGCGATGATCCTGAGGAGTCTTCCAAGTTCATTTGATACCTTCACCACCGCCCTTGAAACCCGGTCGGATGAGGACCTGACCCTGGAGCTTGTCAAGCGAAAACTCTTGGACGAAGCCTCGAAACGGCTGGGTCCCGGGACGGATTTGGCCATGAAAATCGGACAAGGTAGAAAGAAACCACTGGCCTGCCATTACTGCAAGAAAGTAGGCCACCTACAGAAGGATTGTCGGCAATTTTTCCGAGACAACGAGGCGAAACAGAAGCCCGAAAAACCAGGAAAACCTTCATTATCGTCGTCAAAGAGAGAGGTAAATTCCAATTCGCTTTCTTTCCCGTTTTTGGCCGAGCGAAACGATGATCGAGGCGCGGACAAACCGTGGATCATGGACTCAGGAGCGAGTAGCCACACCGTTGCGAGTCGAGAATTTTTCACGAATCTCCGCGAAAGCGAGATAAAACACGTCACACTTGCCGATGGAAAGCGAGCTGTTGTCGAAGGTGAAGGCCCCGGTGTGATCCAGTGCTACAA
The DNA here is from genome assembly GCF_029784165.1 of Wyeomyia smithii. NCBI lineage: Eukaryota > Metazoa > Arthropoda > Insecta > Diptera > Culicidae > Wyeomyia > Wyeomyia smithii. The sequence continues at coordinate 71,666,991 of NC_073694.1, read as the reverse complement.
CGACCAGGGTAGGCAAACCGAAATGACTGTGAGCAAAGCGCTCTACACACCAACGCTGGCGATGAACCTTTTGTCCGTTCCATCGCTGGTGCAGAAAAATGCAACTGTTATTTTCGACATCAACGGTTGCCGAGGGATGATGATGATGATGATGGTCCAACCTCTTACCCCTACAAAGGTTTGAGAAAGACGATTTATCTACAAGATAATTATTATAAAACAATTAAACCAGATAAGCAAACAAAACGAACTGGTTTTCATCACAGATATAAATTTCTTCACAATTGATCCAATGCTCTGCAGCGATTTAAATAGAGAAAATATTCGTCAAAAATCAAGTAATTCATCGACAAAGCGTTGTCGGTATCAATTTATTTGCAACTGTCAGCCAAAAGACATTAATTGCATCTGAGTTAAGCCAACATCCAGTGTAATCATCCACAAAGTCGATACAATCCCGACGAGGCCATTCCTGCCGTGATCAGCAAGCAAAGCACAAGTCCAACTGTCAACTTCGATGTGATTTATAAGAGAGCCCCCACCTAGGGAAGTCGAGAATATTTCCAACTTGAAAATATCCTAGACCGGCTAGGAAACCAATGACCAATAACAACCAGCAGAACTAAAATCGTTCCGATTACTCTGACGAGTATCTTGATAATGTCAAAATAAAATAATAAAGGTATTCTCCATTTCAAATGATTAAATTTCTAAATTCAGTCCATCATATCTGATCATCGCGCGCGATTTTCAAACCTTTGTAGACTACTTTATTTTATTTTATACTACATCAATAATAACAAAATCCATCATCACCATCGTGACGAACATAATAGTTTTTCAGTGCTACCATATTCCTTTAAAAAGCTATATAAGCAGAGTTCACAGATATCATCCGTTACAAGAACTTCGTCAATTACAGTTCAGCTAAATTAAAAAAAAAATAAATAACTGCTTAAATTCAGCTTTGACGTGTGAAATGCATAGTCTCTTGAATTCTGATAGCGTCGCCGTACGTCTGATGTGTCTAGGCATCGAATTGTATACATTTATTCCTTTAAAGAACAATTGAATTTTGTGAAGCACAAGTTAAAAAATGTGGTGGTGATGAGGAAGTGTATCTATTGCATCTCAAAATCAACCGCATTATTTTATTTTGCAAACGCTGCAATCTCGATATTTGTGTTTCATTTGTCAAAAATAAAATGGAAGAGCAAAAGTCTAAATGAGGAGAGATGATTGATTTATAGAGATGAATCTTGCTGAAAGTATTCAACTCCTTTTTCAAACGACAGAGGATTCCATATTTCTTGGCAATTTTCTTGATGACATTATCAATGAGAACATTGAACTTTAGCTTGTCATCAATAATCACGCCAAGATATTTGATCTCACTCACGCGATCGATTGTCTCGCCATCAATTTCAACTGAGACATTTTCATTTACACGGTTTCGCGAAATCATGAATTTTGTTTTGTTGGTATTCAATTTTAGCTGATTGAATTTCAACCATCCGCTCAGCGATCGCAAATCTTTGTTTAAATGCAATATGGCTTCTTCGAGATTTTTAGCTGCAATGAACAATATTGTGTCATCAGCAAAAAGATTTATGTCACAAAAACGTAAGACTCTTCTCATATCATTAATGTACATAATAAACAAAATTGGCCCTTATACACTTCCCTGAGGTACACCAAGAGTGTTCCTTATGGGATCAGAGGTAAAATCATTGAAAATAGTCCTTTGAGTTCTGTCACACAAGTAGTTTTCAAACCATTTGTATGCAGTACTCGTAATTCCAAAGCGCTTTATAGTTTGTAACAATAAGGGCCTAGAAATCGTTTCAAAAGCGCGTTTAAGATCCAAAAACACCGCAACAATAGTATCCTTACGCTCAATGTTTTCTTTCCATTTTGCTAACACCAAATTCAATGCAGTTTCACAAGAATGGCCTTCCCGATATCCTGATTGTTCTGGTATCAGCAATCCGTTAGAGTTCAAATATTGTAACAGTTGGCCTTTTACAGCAAGTTCTAGGATTTTCTCTAAAGTGTGCAACATATTGATAGAACGAAACTCTTCGGCTTTAATCGTCCCAGCAACTTTTTGTATCGGAATCACTGAAGACTCCTTCCAAATTTGTGGCACGTGCCCCGTTTGTAATGATTCGTTTATAAGGCCAAGTAGATCGTGCCCAATAACATGAAAACAATCTTGAATAACTCTAGCATTAACGTTATCAATTCCTGCCGTTTTATGAAGAGAAAAACATATGTTTTTAAGTTGTTCTAGTGTAAGTTGGTGAAAGCTTTCAAAACTACAATTAACATTATACGGTCTTTTTATTTCATCCGGTTCATTAACCAATTCAATTGATTGATTGATCAATGAAACACTTTCGATGAAATAATCATTGAACTTACTTGCAATTGTTGCTTCAGAATGTTCTTCAATGCCATCAAAAGTTATGGACCGCGGATTAAAATTGCAAGGTTTCAGTAATGACTTCAGTATTCTCCATAACTCTTTGCTGTTGTTTTTAAGTTGATCAATTTTCCCCTGTATATATTCGCTCCGTGTTTTGTTCAGAGATTGTGAATATATATTCCTAGCAACTGTATAATTGTACCAATCATTATCATTTGCTGTTCTACAAAACTTCTTGTACAATCTGTCTCTTTTTCGCCTGAGGCGCAAAAGATTTAGATTGTAACCGTTGTTCGAGTTCTTAACAACAACATTCTTTTGTTTGACTAACTGATTAGTACAGTTTTTTAAAACATTGTTCAAAATAGTTACTTTATCATCAACGCTACGAGATAGGGGAAAATCCAAGTTTCTTGCAACAAGCTCCGAAACCTTTTGTTTCGAGTAATTTTTCCAGCACTTCAATTTTACTTGATTTATTTTACTTCCCGTACCACAATTATTTATAACAATCGTTTCATGATCGGTAACTTTTAAATTGGGACTCACCATTGCAGAAACGGAGTCAAAATTAGTATAAACGTGGTCAATCAAAGTCCTACTATGTCTGGAAATACGGGTATACTCATTAATTATTTGTTTCAAATTGCAAAATTCGGCTAAGCGCTTCAAATGATTTGAATTGAGGTTATCGCGCCAATTCATGTTAAAATCTCCGGTAATAAGGTTAAATTTACTACAATCCACAAAAACTTCGAACCAAGTTTCCAAAATCTCCATAAAACGCTGGTCACTTGAACTGGGAGAATGATAAACAACACCATAATTACCCATCTTCATGCCACCTTCCACTGTAATGCCCAAGAACCAGTTTCCATCAATTGCTTCGTTGTGGCGAAGATTGAATCGAATTGATTCCTGTGCATAAATAGCAACACCGCCAGTGTGTCTGGATTGTGAGCAACAAGCAGCTATTTTGTATCCCGGTATAGAGTATTGGTCGAACGCATCAATATCTACAATGTGAGTTTCTGATAAAAATGCCAAAAATGGACGCTTTTCCTCTACAATCTGTCGCAAAGCAACGTAGTTTGTAGATAACCCTACAATATTCAAATACATCATATCGAATTGATTCACATTCCACTTGGAACTTGGTTGCTATTTATCGAAACGCAGGCTGCTTTTTTTTTGCTCATACAATTTCTTGTAAACTGAGCACTCCGAGCTAGATGCTGCGTGGGTAACGTCCAAATTCATTTTGCGTTCTTTATTAAATTTTAAACAGTTAACGCATTTCGATACAGTGGAAGAACATTCAGATGTCTTGTGTTGCCCGCTACACAAGGAGCACCTTTCATCGTTTTTACATTCTGTGCTCTTGTGCCCAAATTCTCCACATTTGAAGCATCTCAAAATGTTAATCGCTGGAATGATGTGGCACCGATCCCACCCAACATTCACTTTTTTCGCGATCAACAAACTATTTTACGACTTTTTATCGACTTCAATAACCACGTTGAACTTGTTATATTTGAAACGTGGATTTTGGTACATACTAATAACCTTGATACTATCGATAGAAACCGCCTCGTTTTGACTCTTTAAAAGGTCAATGAAGGCGTCAGGAGAATACTGATCACTCATACCCATTACTTTTAATCTTGGCACCGGGGGAACGGGTACAACAGCTGTGTAGCTTTCACCAAGGTTGTTTTCAATGCCACTTTTCACGATCTCTATGTTATCATTTGTTGCACACTCAACAATAACTGAGCCATCTTTCCCGTTTCTAAAGTTACTTATTTTGTGGGTCTTTGGATCTAAATTCGACTTTAAAAATTCCCTTGTAGCTTCACTACTCTGGGAGGACTCTTTTGGCTTGATTACAATGACTGGACCAGCCTTACGTTTTTGCCTTTCTCCTAGGAAGGTATAGCAATCACTGGAAAAACCGAAGGTATAAAAGTGGTCCCAATGGCCGAATGTCATATACCACTCGGCTTCTTTCGACGAACTGAGCATTTTCTGTATGTATGTATGTATGCGTGTGTGTGTGTGTGTGTGTGTGTGTGTGTGTGTGTGTGTGTGTGTGTGTGTGTGTGTGTGTGTGTGTGTGTGTGTGTGTGTGTGTGTGTGTGTTGTGTATGTGCAACTTTTTTTTCTCACTCACTTTTCTCAGGGATGGCTGGACCGATTTTCATAAAATTAATTGCAATTGAAAGGTCTAGTTGCGCCATAGGTTGCAATTGAATTTCATTGTAATCGGATTTTTAGTTTAGAGGTTATGTATCAGAATGTAAAAATCACGAAACATCAATATCTCAGAAACCACAAAACCGATTTCAGTAAAACTGGTTTCAAATGATTGAGCTGTCCCCAGAATCTTAACTTTCGAATTTCGTTATGATTGAATATATGGTTCAAAAGTTATGTAAAGAAAAGTTATCCTGAGGTTGTTTAAACTCACTCATTTTTCTCAGTGATGGCTGAACCGATTTTCACAAAATTAGTGTCAAATGAAAGGTCTAGTTGCCCCATAGGTTGTTATTGAATTTCATTGCAATCGGATTGTAACTGTGTCCGTTGTTCATAAAAATGTGAAATCACATAATGAAAGTAAACATATTGACTTTCTCCTAACGATCACTGGCTAATTAAAAGGTAGAAAAATGATTGAAATGGCCGAATGTCATATACTATTCAACTCAGTTCGACGAATCGAGCATTTTCTGCATATATGCATGTATAGGTGTATGTGTTTGTGTGTGGGTGTGTACGTGTGTATGTGCAACTTTCTTTCGCACTCACTTTTCTCAGAGATGGTCTGACCGATTCTTTCTAACTTGGTGTCAAATGAAGGGTCTATTTGCCGCTCAGGTTGCTATTGAATTTCATTGTAATCAAACTTTTAGTGTTGGCGCTGCGTCAGAATGTGAAAAACGCTCTTATATCTCAGAAGCTATGAACATAGTTGAATTCAAATAAATGGGCTTTCAAACCCTTAAACAATGAATTTCATAATGTTTAAACATGTAGTTTGAAAGTTATAGAAAGAAACGAAACCCGCAGACTGTTTAAAACTATAGCTACGATCAAAATATGTGGCCTCACTCTCATTTAAATTTAATATTGTACTATTTCAATGTTTGCGGCCTTGCTCGGGATTGAAGTTGACATTAAAAGTCATTTCTATCAGTTCACTTTTTGCCTTTCTCCTAGAAAGGTATAGCAATCACTGCAAAAACCAAAGGTATAAAAGTGCTCAAAAGGGCCGAATGTCGTATACCACTCGACTCAGTTCGACGAGCTGAGCATTTTCTGCATGTGTGTGTGTGTAACGCTCTCCCAATCTCACTCGATTTTCTCATAGATGGCTGAATCGATTTCAATGAAATCAATTGCAAATGAAAGGTCTAGTTGCCCTTTAGGACCCTATTGAATTTTATTGTAATCTGATTTCTAGTTTAGAGGTTATGAATCAAAATGTAAAAATCACGAAACATCATTATCTCAGAAACTTCACAACCGACTTGAACAAAATTGGTTTCAAATGAACGGGCTACCTAAAACCCTCAACTTTTGAATTTTATGAATTTGAACATATGGTTCAGAAGTTACAGAAAGAAACGTGTTCTGGAGACTGTTAAATCTCACTTATGTTTCTCAGAGATGGCTGGACCGATTTTCATAAAATCAGTGTCATATGGAAAGTCTTGTTGCCCCATAAGACCCTAATGATTTTTTTTTGCGAACGGATTATCACTTTTCCTGTTATGTTTAAAAATGTGAAATCCAGCTATGAATAGAAACATATTCTGATGACTACTTGGGCTCACTCACTTTTCTCAGAGATGGTTGACCCGATTTCCACAGAATTAGTATCAAATGAAAGGTCTAGCTGCCTCATAACACCCTATTAAATTCTGCTGTAATCGGAATGTAACTTCGTCTGTAATGTATCGAAATGTAAGAATCACGAAACTTCTTTATCTCAGAAACTACACAAGAGATTTGAACAATATTGATATCAGATGAACGGGCTAGTTAAGGGTTAACTGATGAATTATGATTGTACACGTGGTGTCAAAGTTTGGCTGCCCTATACGTTATTTTTTCATTTGATTGTAATCAAACATAAGCAACCGTTATGTTTTAATTTGTAAAACAACGAAAGTCTATTATCTCAAGTATTACACGACTTATTTGATCATAACTAGTGTCATACAAACGAGTCATCTCTCAAACTTACAAAACTTCATAAAAATTTGATATACTGTTCAAAAGTTTTGTAAAGAAAAGAAATTTAAAGACTATTCAACACTAAAGCTGCTTTGATCAATGTATATGGCCTCAACATGATTTAAATGTGGTATCGTACTATTTAAACGTTCCCGGTATCGCTCGTTGATTAAATTGTTCGAAATTAAGAGTTATTTCTTATATTTCGCTATTTCTGAAGCCAGGGGCGGATTAACGCGTAGGCGAAACAGGCGGTCGCCTGCTCTTCAATCATCGAGGGGCGGCAAACAGACGGCTAATGCGTGTGCTTATTTTTTAAGCGACTAGGAAATTTTTTCTCTCGCTAGCAGGATTTCCATTCACGTGCCACGCGACCAGGCATGCGCCATACAATTTGCAGGATGCGCAAGATGATGTCTTGTCGCTTTACGAACTACATACTTGATAGGGCTCGTGAGACTTTATCGTGAACCAAAGTAATATTTTACTAAAAGTAATATTTTGTGCTGTTGGGGAAAGTCGATTGTTGTCAGAGCTTCGAGCATAGTGATACAGAACTTTTGCAATGCAAATATCGCGCATTTACACAAATAACTACATCCACATTTTGATGTACTAACGTTGTATTTACTAACACTCCACATGCCACAGTCTTCTTGCAAAATTTCAGCTCAGTCGGACTTCGAAAAGTCGTGCCTCAAAGCGGCCAAAGTTTCACTTTTTCGGCCGATAAAAAATGCACAGGTAGTTCGTAAAATGTTCGATATTGAAAAAAATGGTCTTAGAAATGCATGAAACGTCGAGATCTGATATAATCTCTTAAACTTATCATCTTAAACTTTTTTATGTAAAAATCTATTTTTGTAAAAATCAATCCGTTCCATGCAGCAACTATTCTCTCCATTTTGTTGTTAACGATGGTGCCAAGTCATGTTTTGATGCAGTAGACTTTTTCAGTGTCGTGCAAGAAATTTTTAACTTCTCTTCTGCATCAACTCATCGTTGGAGTGTTCTTGAAAAACACATTACTTCTCATATGGTAAAGCCTCTGAGTGGAACGCGTTGGGAAAGTCGATTTGATGCTGTCACTCCCTTGAGGTTTAATATAGGAGAAATTTATTCTGCTCTATAAGAAGCAAGCGAGGATCTAAAGCAAGATGCGTTGCAAGAAATACTGGAAAAAAGCCTAGCAAAAAAAAAAATAAAAAAAAACAGATGCTTATGCAGTTTAGTAGCTTGGCATTCAATTTTGTTCAAAATCAATTTAGTGAGCAAGTACACGCAAAACTTTTCCTTATTACTTTAGAAGCAATAGCGCAAAATTGCCTTTTGGGTAACAAACCTATTACTTAAAAGGCAATAAAATTCTTCCCCAGTCGAGTAACAACACATACTATCATATATTTAGCACGTGTTACGGGAGAACGACTATCTAATAATGGTCGTTTCAACCACATGCAAATTTTTTTCTATCGCAAAATGCTCCCTTTCCATCTCAAGTAAAAAAAACCACACACCGTCGCATATGTTGCACATGTTAGGCCTCTGCCAGGCTGAATGCCAACGCGAGCGATCGGGCGAGATTCTTGCCGTCGGTAAATAAACAGCCATAAGTAAAACTGTTCATCAACCTTCGGCAGAAATCTCGCCCCATCGCTCGTGTTGGCGTTCAGCCTGGCAGAGGCCTTTCAAGTTTCTTCTATCTCCAATTTATCCGGTGTGCGTGTATTAGTTCGCTCGTTGTATGCATACGGAGTAGCGAAAAAATATGACAAGAGCTGCCAAGCAGCATTTTCCCCGTCATAGATCGAGCAAACGTTGATGATTTTAAAGACTTGAAATGCGCCTTAAAATGACATCACGATCTGTAAACTGCGTTAGAGAAAAACAAAAACATTCGCTTTCTTGCAAGCTATCTACAGCACATAATCGTTGGTTCATGGAAACTTATTTGGACCTGTTTGAAAATACAAAACTTGTGCCCATCCAGAACAATATTCGCAACTTCGGCAACTCTGGTCAGACAGTATTTCATATTTCCATTTCAAGTAAACACTGGGGGACGAAACGAAAGTGTTTCTAATTAGACAATTGAGGTTGACGGTATAGATTCTGATTATGAATGGATGAAAGGGACAAAAATAAACCAGATCTTTGCATCAATACAAATGTAGCGAGTGAAGTCTTGCTAACACATGCAGTGCGGTGCTTGGCTGTATGTTCTCCTGCAGAAACACATACAAGCGTGTGGCCGTCATAATTTTTGTTACTTTTTAGTTGTTACTAATTGTGTATAATGCGCAGTCATAAGACACAATTAGTAATAAAAAATTGCCCTAAAGTAATAAAATGTTCCCCGTTTGCGTTGGGTGTACCTTTAAAAAATAAACAGTAGTCTAGAAATCGCTATAGACTTGATAGGCAGCGTTCAAAACTTTTTGAAAAATATGTGTAGTATCGCGATTCTAATTCTATCGACGTACAAATGTTATTTCATTACGAGAACGGAGTGGAGGGTATGTATGTGTGTATCGCAGTTCTATCGATGCAAGAGCAACGATATTTCAGAAGCATATCAATGTTCTCTATCGCTAGGTGATTCTAGGGAGTGGTGATGGTGGTGATGAGGAGCCTGAGAATTAACCCATGCTTAAGTCCTTTGATAATTAAAAATGGCCTGCTTCTTACAAGATTCGAACTCACGACCATCTGCTTATCAAGGCGGACTCTGTAACCTTGTGGCTACCAGCTCCCTCAGTCAGATTAACCAATTACATCAGAAATACTCTCTTTCAAAGTGAATTTCTTCTATTCTGTATTGGATGTTGCTATTGCATCGTTCGAGGATCGATTCCAGCTAATGAAAAATCACAATGACAATTTCAGTTTCTTGTATGATATTCACAGTTTAATGGGTTGTAGTACAGATCAGTTAGAGAAAAGTTGTCTACATTTACAGAAAACCCTTACACACAAAAAAGAGTGTGACATCGATGGACATGAAATGCACCAAGAACTTGTTATTCTGTCACATATGTAGCCAGCTGAGACGACTCCAATGAATGCGTTAAACTACATTACAAAAATCAACTGATTGATACTTTTACAAATGTTTTTGTGTATTGTATCCAGCTAGTGAACACCGATGGTGCTCCACACACGCAACGGTTTTAACCCGTATTTTATTGCGGTTTGTGACATCAAGCGATTTCGTTTGCTCGTTGTTGCGTGTTGCATCATGTTGCAACTTGGCAGCTGGGAGACGACGTAATTCTGTTAATGCTGATTGATTGAATCGACTTCATATTAGCTCTGCATACTCGAATTAACTGCCTTTGTGAATGCGTTCTAACAGGGCAGCTTGTTATTCAAAATCGGTTATGTTGATCGCAGCCTTTGTGCTGTCCCAACAGTGGGGGTATTAACTAAATAAACTACAACAGAATTTGATTGCTAGGATCCCGCGAAGAATGTTTGCTTGTGTTGATGCTAGGAAATTTTCACCCTTCAATTACTTGTTTATTTGCCTTGAAAAAAGGCATTTGCTGTTCAAAATCGGTTGCTGATCGCAACCTTTGTGCTGCCCCAATAGTGGGGGAGTTAAGATACACGGACAACATGCACTGTGGAAGCTATTTCACCTTCTGTAAATTAGACGGCCGCGACAGATGTAACTGCTAGAAGCCGCACAGAATGCTTGCTTACGTTGTCAAAAATTATTAACTTTCAATGACTTGTTTATTGGCCTTGAAAAAAGCCATTTTGCTGTTCAAAATTGGATTTGGTGATGACGATCTTGATTCTGCCCCAACAGTGGGGGAATAATGGCAGTCTGGCGACACACGCTGAGAAGAACCGCGCTGCTTCTGAGACGTGGTGACCAACCACAGGGCTAGTGCTGCTGCTAAGGAAGGACGACTGCTGTTGACAACTTGTCGCTGTCCAGAACTATTATGAGCGACTTCGGCTGAAACAGGCTCTTATATAGGCCAAATAGCATGTTTTCAATTGCAAGGTATATGATTCTGTCGACCGTGCTTGGGAAGCAATCATATAACGACCAATCAGAGGACGTAATTTTCGTTTAAACAAGGCTTGACAATTATCAATAGTACAATAGTTTGCATAATCAATCAACAATTTTCTACATTTGGGTGGATGCGTGTATAGTTTTCCAAACAATTGCTGCAAAAATGAAGGAAATCGGTTGAAAACAAACCGATTTATAAGCATTTAAAAAGGGACATATTTCGTCCCCTTTTCGTTAATAGTTTTCCTATTTACATCCCTATGTGGCAGGCTAAAGAAAAACGTACGTCAAAAATCACAAGCATTCGCCGGCTATTACCCTTCTATAAATTTATTATTTTCGATATGTTTACTTTCAAGACATCAGTTTTTTTAGGTTCTAACAGTAGGTTAACCAATTGTTTAACTGTTTTTACCGCTGAGCAATGAAATAATTATCTTCTCTCTTTTCATTCTCGATTTGCAATTTTCTCAATTCCCTACTTGCTGTTTCACTGGCTTTGAAAAAAATTGATCACTCTTTTCATCTTTTTTATTTATTATATTGGCTCCATACGTGCAGTCTTACTTGCGATAAGATTTATTGTGTGTGCGAAGCAAGGAATATGGCATCGTTCACCGTTCGTTGAGCTTGATCCCATAACACATCATGAAGGTGTCTCCTACTCGGCAACTCATAATAGCGAGGATCGAGTGCGTGAACGAAATTCGTAAATCCCGTGTCTACAATGACCGATGGCTGTACATCTTTTATTTTGAATCGGGTCGGTGCTCCTAAGTCGAGCTTTTTGTGCGATGGAGATCTTTATTATTTCTTGTTTTTTGTTAGGGAACTAGCTCAGAAAAAACCAATGTTTATTTAATATTAGTACATTTTGCTCAATATATTTTTAGTGTGATAGTAGATAATTTGAAAATGAATAAATGCTGACAATTTAGTACATAAACTACTTAGAAAGATTACGCTTGAATAAAGGTTAGATATAAACTGTATTGGCAAAAGAACTATTTCTTCTCATTATACTCTCTAAGTTGCAGTTCGTCACTATTACTGGATTCTGATAACGACACAAAAGTCCCAAATTTCGGAGCTCGTAGTTCCTTTGGATGACGAAGTTGCATATGGTTACGTCTGTTCGTAGTATTGCCAGTTCAGGTTAGTTCGCTATTGCATCCTTCTATCTTGCCACAATGTTTTTTTAACTTTTCCAAAGAAGTGCCACACAACGAACTGTTTTCCACGCTTTTGCTACGCAGTTCTGATGAAATAGAAAAGATACACAAACGTATATTTCTAATCAAATTAAAATCTATTACAAGTACATATCCTGTAAGGTGAGAACCACGACATTGTGTTCCTTTTAATTCAAAGAAAATGCTTAAAAGCTAAGTCATTACAAAACTGATGCTACAAACACGAAAAAATTTACGCGTTATCAGGTATGAACTGATTCTCACTAGCGGTTTGCTGGAGTTCTGCCGAGAATCCAGAGTTTACTGTAGTCAGTGCGAAATTGAATGTTAATTGTCTAACATGACGATAATCATTATGTTGGTTTTTTCCTGGCGTTGAACAATCTGCAAAAAGGTACGGTGTGAGGTAAAATTTCAATGCCACTCATTTGCTAATAAACCAAACGTTCCTTTCGATATTTTGGGTTGTTGCTTATGTTCAGGATCCGTTGTACCAATTTTTCACTGCCACTTTCAAATTTTCAAATGCTGATCAGGAAAATTCGCATGATTTATCATTATTACAGTTGCCCACAAAGTTCACGTGTGGATTCTTGAGTAGTTTTCAAGAGTTTCGTGTTCGTGGCGTCTGACACTTGCTCTTCGATAAGTATCGATAAATTGCCTATCACTAGCCTCGTCCTAATTCCAGTCTGCAAATCCTAGTACTCAATTCCAGTACCAACTCCCAACTCCAGTTCCACAGTCCCAGTTCTAGTTACGGAACTGCGACTGGACTGGGACTAGAATCGGTATAGATTCTATATGTAAAGGCCTAAACACAATTGATACGTTGCGGCTGCGTTTGCGGCAATTTGACAGTTAGCCTATACATTTTCTGTCAAATCAACGTCAACGCAACGCAAACGTATCCATTGTGCTTGGGCCTTAACAAACTGTGCAGTGTCTTTATAATAAAGATTTGTTTGTATAGCTAGCATTTCAACAAAAAATCGCAATATAAAAGCTGTTTTAGGTTGTCTTCTCCGAATAGTTCATGTTCAGTGGTAACTTAAGGATGTAGCATGATCCAGCGCCAAAACGATTGTTGGTTTCAATAACACAGTGCAATAATTTATTGTGCCTTGGCTTCTATATATGGTTTTTGATGTCTTTGATGCAAAAACAAATTTTCTCGAGTTTGGACCTATTTCACCGTAAGGAGCAACAATGGCGCCATTTTAAATTTTTGAGTAATCGAAAATTTTCAATGTTTTTTTTGTTGACGCCGTTTTTTTAAGACCAAATATCGAAATTCTCAGAATTTGTTCACATAATAGCATTTTCTTACCAATCTTCAAAAAAAAACAGATCTTAAATCGGACGAAAACTGACTTCAAAACGGTGATTCTACGAAAACAGTTATATATTTCACAAAGCAAAATAATATCAAGCATGTAAAGCATTACTGGATTCGCTAATATCTAAATGTGGTAGTCAAATTTTGCCTTATATTTAGGAAAAAGTCTCAGAAATCGATTGGTCCACCTAAAATGCCAGCAACATGTTAATTTTGCCCCAATTACTCTACATTACAATACTGAAATAGGTTTATCTCGACTTCGGATTAACTTATGTGAAATCTGTTTAATGTAATATACTTAATAACCAACAGAATCCTCCCCCTTTTTCAATGAGAAGGTCATTCTTGGGTTAAGTTATTTCACCACGGGGTTTTATATTCTATAGTTTTTGCAATCACATGCAAAACCGAGAGTATAAAAGTGCTCCAAAGGACCGAATGGCATATATCACTTGACTTAGCTCGACGAGCTGAGCATTTTCTGTATGTGTGTGTGTGTATGTGTGTGTGCAGATTTTTATTCTTACCCACTTTTCTCAGAGATGGCTGGACCGATTTTCATGAAATTAATTGCAAATGAAAGGTCTTGCTGTCCCATAAGACCCTATTGAATTTTATTGTAATCGGATTTTTAGTTTAGAGGTTATGTATCAAAATGTAAAAATCATGAAACATCATTATCTCGAAAACTACACAACCGATTTGAACAAAATTTGTTTCAAATGAACGGGCTATTTGAAATACTCTTAACTTTTGGTTCAAAAGTTATGACAAGAAACGTGTTTTGAAGACTACTTAATCTCACTAATGTTTCTCAGAGATGGCTGGACCGATTTTCATAAAATCAGTGTCAAATGTGTTGTATGCAAATCTCAATTGCATAACAACGAAGCAACGAAATAATATATCGAATTCAATCCCAGCAAACATTTGATATGAGAGAGATTAAATTATTCATTCGTTAGTCAGTAACCGTTCAAACCAGTTGACTTTTAATTCAGTTCCACTGTTGCTATTACAATAGGTTACGGGCAAGCACGGAAAGTTTTCCGCAAGACTGAAAATTTCATTAAGATTTTTCTGGAAGATGGACGGAAGCCGATTCAATATGCAGAAGCTGAACAATTCAAACTATGCAAGCTGGCGTTTCAAGGTGGAACTCCTCATGGTGCGGGAGGATTTGTGGCATTACGTGGAACCAGGCGTGAAACCGACCCCTGAGGCTGAAGCTACAGTTTGGATCGCTGGAGATGCAAAGGCCCGGGCGACTATCGGGCTGCTAATCGAAGACAATCAACATGCGCTGATTCGTCCGTCGAAGACCGCGAAAGAAGCCTGGAAAGCACTTCAAGACCACCATCAAAAAGTGAGCCTCACGTCAAAGGTTTCGTTATTGAAGCGTATCTGCAACAAACAATACTCGGAAGGAGAAGACATGGCGGAGCACATTTTTGCCATGGAGGAATTGTTCGTCAGCCTTGCGAATTCCGGACAAAAAAATCTCATGGTCGCGATGATCCTGAGGAGTCTTCCAAGTTCATTTGATACCTTCACCACCGCCCTTGAAACCCGGTCGGATGAGGACCTGACCCTGGAGCTTGTCAAGCGAAAACTCTTGGACGAAGCCTCGAAACGGCTGGGTCCCGGGACGGATTTGGCCATGAAAATCGGACAAGGTAGAAAGAAACCACTGGCCTGCCATTACTGCAAGAAAGTAGGCCACCTACAGAAGGATTGTCGGCAATTTTTCCGAGACAACGAGGCGAAACAGAAGCCCGAAAAACCAGGAAAACCTTCATTATCGTCGTCAAAGAGAGAGGTAAATTCCAATTCGCTTTCTTTCCCGTTTTTGGCCGAGCGAAACGATGATCGAGGCGCGGACAAACCGTGGATCATGGACTCAGGAGCGAGTAGCCACACCGTTGCGAGTCGAGAATTTTTCACGAATCTCCGCGAAAGCGAGATAAAACACGTCACACTTGCCGATGGAAAGCGAGCTGTTGTCGAAGGTGAAGGCCCCGGTGTGATCCAGTGCTACAACGACCAGGGTAGGCAAACCGAAATGACTGTGAGCAAAGCGCTCTACACACCAACGCTGGCGATGAACCTTTTGTCCGTTCCATCGCTGGTGCAGAAAAATGCAACTGTTATTTTCGACATCAACGGTTGCCGAGGGATGATGATGATGATGATGGTCCAACCTCTTACCCCTACAAAGGTTTGAGAAAGACGATTTATCTACAAGATAATTATTATAAAACAATTAAACCAGATAAGCAAACAAAACGAACTGGTTTTCATCACAGATATAAATTTCTTCACAATTGATCCAATGCTCTGCAGCGATTTAAATAGAGAAAATATTCGTCAAAAATCAAGTAATTCATCGACAAAGCGTTGTCGGTATCAATTTATTTGCAACTGTCAGCCAAAAGACATTAATTGCATCTGAGTTAAGCCAACATCCAGTGTAATCATCCACAAAGTCGATACAATCCCGACGAGGCCATTCCTGCCGTGATCAGCAAGCAAAGCACAAGTCCAACTGTCAACTTCGATGTGATTTATAAGAGAGCCCCCACCTAGGGAAGTCGAGAATATTTCCAACTTGAAAATATCCTAGACCGGCTAGGAAACCAATGACCAATAACAACCAGCAGAACTAAAATCGTTCCGATTACTCTGACGAGTATCTTGATAATGTCAAAATAAAATAATAAAGGTATTCTCCATTTCAAATGATTAAATTTCTAAATTCAGTCCATCATATCTGATCATCGCGCGCGATTTTCAAACCTTTGTAGACTACTTTATTTTATTTTATACTACATCAATAATAACAAAATCCATCATCACCATCGTGACGAACATAATAGTTTTTCAGTGCTACCATATTCCTTTAAAAAGCTATATAAGCAGAGTTCACAGATATCATCCGTTACAAGAACTTCGTCAATTACAGTTCAGCTAAATTAAAAAAAAAATAAATAACTGCTTAAATTCAGCTTTGACGTGTGAAATGCATAGTCTCTTGAATTCTGATAGCGTCGCCGTACGTCTGATGTGTCTAGGCATCGAATTGTATACATTTATTCCTTTAAAGAACAATTGAATTTTGTGAAGCACAAGTTAAAAAATGTGGTGGTGATGAGGAAGTGTATCTATTGCATCTCAAAATCAACCGCATTATTTTATTTTGCAAACGCTGCAATCTCGATATTTGTGTTTCATTTGTCAAAAATAAAATGGAAGAGCAAAAGTCTAAATGAGGAGAGATGATTGATTTATAGAGATGAATCTTGCTGAAAGTATTCAACTCCTTTTTCAAACGACAGAGGATTCCATATTTCTTGGCAATTTTCTTGATGACATTATCAATGAGAACATTGAACTTTAGCTTGTCATCAATAATCACGCCAAGATATTTGATCTCACTCACGCGATCGATTGTCTCGCCATCAATTTCAACTGAGACATTTTCATTTACACGGTTTCGCGAAATCATGAATTTTGTTTTGTTGGTATTCAATTTTAGCTGATTGAATTTCAACCATCCGCTCAGCGATCGCAAATCTTTGTTTAAATGCAATATGGCTTCTTCGAGATTTTTAGCTGCAATGAACAATATTGTGTCATCAGCAAAAAGATTTATGTCACAAAAACGTAAGACTCTTCTCATATCATTAATGTACATAATAAACAAAATTGGCCCTTATACACTTCCCTGAGGTACACCAAGAGTGTTCCTTATGGGATCAGAGGTAAAATCATTGAAAATAGTCCTTTGAGTTCTGTCACACAAGTAGTTTTCAAACCATTTGTATGCAGTACTCGTAATTCCAAAGCGCTTTATAGTTTGTAACAATAAGGGCCTAGAAATCGTTTCAAAAGCGCGTTTAAGATCCAAAAACACCGCAACAATAGTATCCTTACGCTCAATGTTTTCTTTCCATTTTGCTAACACCAAATTCAATGCAGTTTCACAAGAATGGCCTTCCCGATATCCTGATTGTTCTGGTATCAGCAATCCGTTAGAGTTCAAATATTGTAACAGTTGGCCTTTTACAGCAAGTTCTAGGATTTTCTCTAAAGTGTGCAACATATTGATAGAACGAAACTCTTCGGCTTTAATCGTCCCAGCAACTTTTTGTATCGGAATCACTGAAGACTCCTTCCAAATTTGTGGCACGTGCCCCGTTTGTAATGATTCGTTTATAAGGCCAAGTAGATCGTGCCCAATAACATGAAAACAATCTTGAATAACTCTAGCATTAACGTTATCAATTCCTGCCGTTTTATGAAGAGAAAAACATATGTTTTTAAGTTGTTCTAGTGTAAGTTGGTGAAAGCTTTCAAAACTACAATTAACATTATACGGTCTTTTTATTTCATCCGGTTCATTAACCAATTCAATTGATTGATTGATCAATGAAACACTTTCGATGAAATAATCATTGAACTTACTTGCAATTGTTGCTTCAGAATGTTCTTCAATGCCATCAAAAGTTATGGACCGCGGATTAAAATTGCAAGGTTTCAGTAATGACTTCAGTATTCTCCATAACTCTTTGCTGTTGTTTTTAAGTTGATCAATTTTCCCCTGTATATATTCGCTCCGTGTTTTGTTCAGAGATTGTGAATATATATTCCTAGCAACTGTATAATTGTACCAATCATTATCATTTGCTGTTCTACAAAACTTCTTGTACAATCTGTCTCTTTTTCGCCTGAGGCGCAAAAGATTTAGATTGTAACCGTTGTTCGAGTTCTTAACAACAACATTCTTTTGTTTGACTAACTGATTAGTACAGTTTTTTAAAACATTGTTCAAAATAGTTACTTTATCATCAACGCTACGAGATAGGGGAAAATCCAAGTTTCTTGCAACAAGCTCCGAAACCTTTTGTTTCGAGTAATTTTTCCAGCACTTCAATTTTACTTGATTTATTTTACTTCCCGTACCACAATTATTTATAACAATCGTTTCATGATCGGTAACTTTTAAATTGGGACTCACCATTGCAGAAACGGAGTCAAAATTAGTATAAACGTGGTCAATCAAAGTCCTACTATGTCTGGAAATACGGGTATACTCATTAATTATTTGTTTCAAATTGCAAAATTCGGCTAAGCGCTTCAAATGATTTGAATTGAGGTTATCGCGCCAATTCATGTTAAAATCTCCGGTAATAAGGTTAAATTTACTACAATCCACAAAAACTTCGAACCAAGTTTCCAAAATCTCCATAAAACGCTGGTCACTTGAACTGGGAGAATGATAAACAACACCATAATTACCCATCTTCATGCCACCTTCCACTGTAATGCCCAAGAACCAGTTTCCATCAATTGCTTCGTTGTGGCGAAGATTGAATCGAATTGATTCCTGTGCATAAATAGCAACACCGCCAGTGTGTCTGGATTGTGAGCAACAAGCAGCTATTTTGTATCCCGGTATAGAGTATTGGTCGAACGCATCAATATCTACAATGTGAGTTTCTGATAAAAATGCCAAAAATGGACGCTTTTCCTCTACAATCTGTCGCAAAGCAACGTAGTTTGTAGATAACCCTACAATATTCAAATACATCATATCGAATTGATTCACATTCCACTTGGAACTTGGTTGCTATTTATCGAAACGCAGGCTGCTTTTTTTTTGCTCATACAATTTCTTGTAAACTGAGCACTCCGAGCTAGATGCTGCGTGGGTAACGTCCAAATTCATTTTGCGTTCTTTATTAAATTTTAAACAGTTAACGCATTTCGATACAGTGGAAGAACATTCAGATGTCTTGTGTTGCCCGCTACACAAGGAGCACCTTTCATCGTTTTTACATTCTGTGCTCTTGTGCCCAAATTCTCCACATTTGAAGCATCTCAAAATGTTAATCGCTGGAATGATGTGGCACCGATCCCACCCAACATTCACTTTTTTCGCGATCAACAAACTATTTTACGACTTTTTATCGACTTCAATAACCACGTTGAACTTGTTATATTTGAAACGTGGATTTTGGTACATACTAATAACCTTGATACTATCGATAGAAACCGCCTCGTTTTGACTCTTTAAAAGGTCAATGAAGGCGTCAGGAGAATACTGATCACTCATACCCATTACTTTTAATCTTGGCACCGGGGGAACGGGTACAACAGCTGTGTAGCTTTCACCAAGGTTGTTTTCAATGCCACTTTTCACGATCTCTATGTTATCATTTGTTGCACACTCAACAATAACTGAGCCATCTTTCCCGTTTCTAAAGTTACTTATTTTGTGGGTCTTTGGATCTAAATTCGACTTTAAAAATTCCCTTGTAGCTTCACTACTCTGGGAGGACTCTTTTGGCTTGATTACAATGACTGGACCAGCCTTACGTTTTTGCCTTTCTCCTAGGAAGGTATAGCAATCACTGGAAAAACCGAAGGTATAAAAGTGGTCCCAATGGCCGAATGTCATATACCACTCGGCTTCTTTCGACGAACTGAGCATTTTCTGTATGTATGTATGTATGCGTGTGTGTGTGTGTGTGTGTGTGTGTGTGTGTGTGTGTGTGTGTGTGTGTGTGTGTGTGTGTGTGTGTGTGTGTGTGTGTGTGTGTTGTGTATGTGCAACTTTTTTTTCTCACTCACTTTTCTCAGGGATGGCTGGACCGATTTTCATAAAATTAATTGCAATTGAAAGGTCTAGTTGCGCCATAGGTTGCAATTGAATTTCATTGTAATCGGATTTTTAGTTTAGAGGTTATGTATCAGAATGTAAAAATCACGAAACATCAATATCTCAGAAACCACAAAACCGATTTCAGTAAAACTGGTTTCAAATGATTGAGCTGTCCCCAGAATCTTAACTTTCGAATTTCGTTATGATTGAATATATGGTTCAAAAGTTATGTAAAGAAAAGTTATCCTGAGGTTGTTTAAACTCACTCATTTTTCTCAGTGATGGCTGAACCGATTTTCACAAAATTAGTGTCAAATGAAAGGTCTAGTTGCCCCATAGGTTGTTATTGAATTTCATTGCAATCGGATTGTAACTGTGTCCGTTGTTCATAAAAATGTGAAATCACATAATGAAAGTAAACATATTGACTTTCTCCTAACGATCACTGGCTAATTAAAAGGTAGAAAAATGATTGAAATGGCCGAATGTCATATACTATTCAACTCAGTTCGACGAATCGAGCATTTTCTGCATATATGCATGTATAGGTGTATGTGTTTGTGTGTGGGTGTGTACGTGTGTATGTGCAACTTTCTTTCGCACTCACTTTTCTCAGAGATGGTCTGACCGATTCTTTCTAACTTGGTGTCAAATGAAGGGTCTATTTGCCGCTCAGGTTGCTATTGAATTTCATTGTAATCAAACTTTTAGTGTTGGCGCTGCGTCAGAATGTGAAAAACGCTCTTATATCTCAGAAGCTATGAACATAGTTGAATTCAAATAAATGGGCTTTCAAACCCTTAAACAATGAATTTCATAATGTTTAAACATGTAGTTTGAAAGTTATAGAAAGAAACGAAACCCGCAGACTGTTTAAAACTATAGCTACGATCAAAATATGTGGCCTCACTCTCATTTAAATTTAATATTGTACTATTTCAATGTTTGCGGCCTTGCTCGGGATTGAAGTTGACATTAAAAGTCATTTCTATCAGTTCACTTTTTGCCTTTCTCCTAGAAAGGTATAGCAATCACTGCAAAAACCAAAGGTATAAAAGTGCTCAAAAGGGCCGAATGTCGTATACCACTCGACTCAGTTCGACGAGCTGAGCATTTTCTGCATGTGTGTGTGTGTAACGCTCTCCCAATCTCACTCGATTTTCTCATAGATGGCTGAATCGATTTCAATGAAATCAATTGCAAATGAAAGGTCTAGTTGCCCTTTAGGACCCTATTGAATTTTATTGTAATCTGATTTCTAGTTTAGAGGTTATGAATCAAAATGTAAAAATCACGAAACATCATTATCTCAGAAACTTCACAACCGACTTGAACAAAATTGGTTTCAAATGAACGGGCTACCTAAAACCCTCAACTTTTGAATTTTATGAATTTGAACATATGGTTCAGAAGTTACAGAAAGAAACGTGTTCTGGAGACTGTTAAATCTCACTTATGTTTCTCAGAGATGGCTGGACCGATTTTCATAAAATCAGTGTCATATGGAAAGTCTTGTTGCCCCATAAGACCCTAATGATTTTTTTTTGCGAACGGATTATCACTTTTCCTGTTATGTTTAAAAATGTGAAATCCAGCTATGAATAGAAACATATTCTGATGACTACTTGGGCTCACTCACTTTTCTCAGAGATGGTTGACCCGATTTCCACAGAATTAGTATCAAATGAAAGGTCTAGCTGCCTCATAACACCCTATTAAATTCTGCTGTAATCGGAATGTAACTTCGTCTGTAATGTATCGAAATGTAAGAATCACGAAACTTCTTTATCTCAGAAACTACACAAGAGATTTGAACAATATTGATATCAGATGAACGGGCTAGTTAAGGGTTAACTGATGAATTATGATTGTACACGTGGTGTCAAAGTTTGGCTGCCCTATACGTTATTTTTTCATTTGATTGTAATCAAACATAAGCAACCGTTATGTTTTAATTTGTAAAACAACGAAAGTCTATTATCTCAAGTATTACACGACTTATTTGATCATAACTAGTGTCATACAAACGAGTCATCTCTCAAACTTACAAAACTTCATAAAAATTTGATATACTGTTCAAAAGTTTTGTAAAGAAAAGAAATTTAAAGACTATTCAACACTAAAGCTGCTTTGATCAATGTATATGGCCTCAACATGATTTAAATGTGGTATCGTACTATTTAAACGTTCCCGGTATCGCTCGTTGATTAAATTGTTCGAAATTAAGAGTTATTTCTTATATTTCGCTATTTCTGAAGCCAGGGGCGGATTAACGCGTAGGCGAAACAGGCGGTCGCCTGCTCTTCAATCATCGAGGGGCGGCAAACAGACGGCTAATGCGTGTGCTTATTTTTTAAGCGACTAGGAAATTTTTTCTCTCGCTAGCAGGATTTCCATTCACGTGCCACGCGACCAGGCATGCGCCATACAATTTGCAGGATGCGCAAGATGATGTCTTGTCGCTTTACGAACTACATACTTGATAGGGCTCGTGAGACTTTATCGTGAACCAAAGTAATATTTTACTAAAAGTAATATTTTGTGCTGTTGGGGAAAGTCGATTGTTGTCAGAGCTTCGAGCATAGTGATACAGAACTTTTGCAATGCAAATATCGCGCATTTACACAAATAACTACATCCACATTTTGATGTACTAACGTTGTATTTACTAACACTCCACATGCCACAGTCTTCTTGCAAAATTTCAGCTCAGTCGGACTTCGAAAAGTCGTGCCTCAAAGCGGCCAAAGTTTCACTTTTTCGGCCGATAAAAAATGCACAGGTAGTTCGTAAAATGTTCGATATTGAAAAAAATGGTCTTAGAAATGCATGAAACGTCGAGATCTGATATAATCTCTTAAACTTATCATCTTAAACTTTTTTATGTAAAAATCTATTTTTGTAAAAATCAATCCGTTCCATGCAGCAACTATTCTCTCCATTTTGTTGTTAACGATGGTGCCAAGTCATGTTTTGATGCAGTAGACTTTTTCAGTGTCGTGCAAGAAATTTTTAACTTCTCTTCTGCATCAACTCATCGTTGGAGTGTTCTTGAAAAACACATTACTTCTCATATGGTAAAGCCTCTGAGTGGAACGCGTTGGGAAAGTCGATTTGATGCTGTCACTCCCTTGAGGTTTAATATAGGAGAAATTTATTCTGCTCTATAAGAAGCAAGCGAGGATCTAAAGCAAGATGCGTTGCAAGAAATACTGGAAAAAAGCCTAGCAAAAAAAAAAATAAAAAAAAACAGATGCTTATGCAGTTTAGTAGCTTGGCATTCAATTTTGTTCAAAATCAATTTAGTGAGCAAGTACACGCAAAACTTTTCCTTATTACTTTAGAAGCAATAGCGCAAAATTGCCTTTTGGGTAACAAACCTATTACTTAAAAGGCAATAAAATTCTTCCCCAGTCGAGTAACAACACATACTATCATATATTTAGCACGTGTTACGGGAGAACGACTATCTAATAATGGTCGTTTCAACCACATGCAAATTTTTTTCTATCGCAAAATGCTCCCTTTCCATCTCAAGTAAAAAAAACCACACACCGTCGCATATGTTGCACATGTTAGGCCTCTGCCAGGCTGAATGCCAACGCGAGCGATCGGGCGAGATTCTTGCCGTCGGTAAATAAACAGCCATAAGTAAAACTGTTCATCAACCTTCGGCAGAAATCTCGCCCCATCGCTCGTGTTGGCGTTCAGCCTGGCAGAGGCCTTTCAAGTTTCTTCTATCTCCAATTTATCCGGTGTGCGTGTATTAGTTCGCTCGTTGTATGCATACGGAGTAGCGAAAAAATATGACAAGAGCTGCCAAGCAGCATTTTCCCCGTCATAGATCGAGCAAACGTTGATGATTTTAAAGACTTGAAATGCGCCTTAAAATGACATCACGATCTGTAAACTGCGTTAGAGAAAAACAAAAACATTCGCTTTCTTGCAAGCTATCTACAGCACATAATCGTTGGTTCATGGAAACTTATTTGGACCTGTTTGAAAATACAAAACTTGTGCCCATCCAGAACAATATTCGCAACTTCGGCAACTCTGGTCAGACAGTATTTCATATTTCCATTTCAAGTAAACACTGGGGGACGAAACGAAAGTGTTTCTAATTAGACAATTGAGGTTGACGGTATAGATTCTGATTATGAATGGATGAAAGGGACAAAAATAAACCAGATCTTTGCATCAATACAAATGTAGCGAGTGAAGTCTTGCTAACACATGCAGTGCGGTGCTTGGCTGTATGTTCTCCTGCAGAAACACATACAAGCGTGTGGCCGTCATAATTTTTGTTACTTTTTAGTTGTTACTAATTGTGTATAATGCGCAGTCATAAGACACAATTAGTAATAAAAAATTGCCCTAAAGTAATAAAATGTTCCCCGTTTGCGTTGGGTGTACCTTTAAAAAATAAACAGTAGTCTAGAAATCGCTATAGACTTGATAGGCAGCGTTCAAAACTTTTTGAAAAATATGTGTAGTATCGCGATTCTAATTCTATCGACGTACAAATGTTATTTCATTACGAGAACGGAGTGGAGGGTATGTATGTGTGTATCGCAGTTCTATCGATGCAAGAGCAACGATATTTCAGAAGCATATCAATGTTCTCTATCGCTAGGTGATTCTAGGGAGTGGTGATGGTGGTGATGAGGAGCCTGAGAATTAACCCATGCTTAAGTCCTTTGATAATTAAAAATGGCCTGCTTCTTACAAGATTCGAACTCACGACCATCTGCTTATCAAGGCGGACTCTGTAACCTTGTGGCTACCAGCTCCCTCAGTCAGATTAACCAATTACATCAGAAATACTCTCTTTCAAAGTGAATTTCTTCTATTCTGTATTGGATGTTGCTATTGCATCGTTCGAGGATCGATTCCAGCTAATGAAAAATCACAATGACAATTTCAGTTTCTTGTATGATATTCACAGTTTAATGGGTTGTAGTACAGATCAGTTAGAGAAAAGTTGTCTACATTTACAGAAAACCCTTACACACAAAAAAGAGTGTGACATCGATGGACATGAAATGCACCAAGAACTTGTTATTCTGTCACATATGTAGCCAGCTGAGACGACTCCAATGAATGCGTTAAACTACATTACAAAAATCAACTGATTGATACTTTTACAAATGTTTTTGTATCTTTTAGAATTTTACTTACTTTACCCATTAGTGTAGCAAGTGGCGAGAGAAGTTTCTCAAAATTTAAACTTATAGAGACGTATTAACGATCGACCATGTCGCAAAAACGTTTGTATGGCTTGGCGATGATATCGATAGAAAGACAGGTGCTTCAAGAAATTGATATGTCGGAAACATTAAAAAAAAATTGCAACATCGAAAGCACGAAAAGTTAATTTTCGAATTTTTAACACAACACATGCTATCTAATAAAATTTTCGAGTCTATAGAAAATGCATTTCATATGAAATAAAAACTTGAGGGGGGGGCGGCAAAATCAGTCTTCGCCTGCAGCTCAAATCAGCCTTCGTCCGCCCCTGTCTGAAGCACTAACATTACGTCAAATTTCATATTTTATACTTTAATTGCAACATCAATATTTTAGAACCCTAAGAGTGAATATACCTTTTTGGATTTAAGCATTCATGTAAATCTATTTTTACAAAAAATAAGTTTGAATGAGAAAGGCTGAGTCTGACCGCTAGGTGGATTAATTTAGGTTTTTTATATAACCACGAACTACACTCGCGAAAGTTAAAACTTCTGTTTCGTTATTCGCGCAATTACCATCATCATTTAATTTACGTTTTTTAGTCTTTTTTGCCACATTCCGATTCAAACTATCAGAATCCGATACATTATTGCCCATTTCAACTAACTCCTGTCTATGTTTGTTTTCTAAAAATGAACTAGTCATAATTTCCATTTTTCCACTAATAAATTTATCAAAATCATCGCCTCTTCGCTTTAGAGTACTGATTATATTTAAGCTCATTTCTTCCATCCCACTCTTTAACGCGTTGCTTATCTGAGCAGTAATGTTGTTTTGGATATCTGCAACCAAACTTGAAATCTGTTTGATCTCCTGTCTTAGTGCATCAACATCCAAAACTGAAACATTCTGCTCGTCACAACTCTGAACTGATAGACAGTCGTTGCATTTTAACAGAACATTATCGCTTGCATTGATTAATTTCACTGAGGGTCCACTTATTCCACCGCAGCGAGAGTGAAATCTCCCTCCGCAGCGAAAACAGCAAACGAGATCGTTAATCAAGACAATACATTTACACTTTACACATTCCATTTCTGCCTTACACAGTGGACGCTACGTACAGCGTCGCACAGGCAACAGAGACAATAGAAAACAAAAACAGCACCAAACAAACCAGCTCACACCGCAGTGAGTGGCGGAAAGAAATAACAAATTTATATCAAAACAGGTAGTATAGTTACTACTGCACTTCTACTTATCCTGATTGAGATCCTTAATAGGTAGGTACACTTTGGAATCACAATTTCCACTGTATACACACAATTTCACACGTAAATTAGTTTGAAAATTTCACAGCACGCAATAAACAAACTATGA
Organism: Wyeomyia smithii; assembly: GCF_029784165.1. Classification (NCBI taxonomy): domain Eukaryota; kingdom Metazoa; phylum Arthropoda; class Insecta; order Diptera; family Culicidae; genus Wyeomyia; species Wyeomyia smithii. Next base: position 71,640,522 of record NC_073694.1, on the reverse strand, counting down.
TGTTCGCCATTACAAAGAAATCTGATGCGTGGCAACCAAACGGCAGCCATAGCGATGCTCAAACAAGGCCTCTACTACTTGAAGCAACCGAAAGAAGTTACCTTACTGACAGGTGAGAGCCATAATAAGGGTTGCAAACACGAGTGGCACCAGAAATTCGGCCACCGGAACCTGAACGCGATTTCCAAAATGAAGAGAGACGGTTTAGTCACCGGATTGGAGATCCACGAGTACGGAGCAAAGGCAATCTGCGAGTGTTGCTGTAAGGGTAAAAGTACCCGTACACCCTTTCCCAAGGAATCGAAATCGAGTACCAAGGCGCTATTGGACCTGGTGCATACGGACGTGTGCGGTCCAGTGGAGGTACCATCCGTGACCGGATTCAGGTACTTCATGACGATAATCGACGACTATTCAAGATACTGCACGCTGTTCCTGCTGAAGGAGAAATCGGAAGTAGCGGACAAAATTCAAGAATATGTTGAGGCGGCCAAAACTCAGTTCGGTCGTAAACCAAAAGTTGTACGCTCCGATCAAGGAGGAGAGTACAGCAGCGAAAGGCTGCGATCGTTCTACCGTCGAGAGGGCATCAAGGTGCAATACACGGTGGCCTATAGTTCGCAGCAAAACGGAGTAGCAGAGCGACGAAACCGGTACTTGGTCGAGATGAGCCGATGTCTATTATTCGATTCAGGACTGGACCAGTGTTATTGGGCGGAAGCATTGAACACGGCTGTATATCTACAAAATATATCTCCATCAAGATCCGTTTCAGTCACGCCATATGAATTGTGGAATGGTCGCAAACCTGATGTTGGCCATCTCCATGTATTTGGCACTAGCGCTTGGGTACACATCCCGAAGCAGCAGCGGAAGAAGCTCAGTCCTACATCTCAGAAGCTAACGTTCATGGGATATTCTCAGGACCACAAGGCGTACCGTTTCCTGGACAAAACCACCCGGAAAATCTACGTTAGCCGAGACGCCACGTTTGTCGAGAGTAAACAATATGAGCCTATCAAAGGCGTTCAGGAGGAGAACATGGTTGAATTCCACTCTAGCCTGAAGCCAACAATAGAAAAGACACCCGATGATGATAACGACGATGAAGAAGAGGAAAGTGATGAAAGCGGCGATTAAGGTTACAATACCATTGTCGGAGGTGATTCGGATGGCAACAATGACGATAATGCCGAGCAATCAAATCAAGAAGACGATGACCAAATCGTTGTGGGGATCTACCAAGGGAATCCAGCCACAACGTTACGGAGAGGTCACTGGTGTCACCTGCAACAGCACCAACGAGCCAAGAAACTATTTCGAGGCAATCCAGTCTTCAGAAGCAGCAGCTTGGCAAAACGCGATGAAAGAAGAGCTGCAGTCGCTACGGGAAAACCAAACGTGGGAGCTAGTGTCTCTACCACCTGGAAGGAAAACCGTAGGATGCAAATGGACCTTCAAGAAAAAGCAGCACGAAAACGGTAAGACGGTGCGACACAAGGCCAGGTTGGTCGCACAAGGATTTACGCAGAAATACGGGACGGACTACGACGAAGTTTTTGCTCTCGTTGCTCGTCAATCTACGCTTCGAACCATTCTGACCATTGCTGGTCGGGACAGCATGCTAGTGCAACACATGGACATAAAACCGCTTACTTGTATGCCGAGTTAGAGGAAGATATATGGTGACAAAGTTTGCCACCTGAAACGCAGCATCTATGGGCTGAAACAATCAGCACGGGCATGGAACCAGAAAATAGATAACGTATTTAAGGAGATGGGGTTCAAACCTGCCGACTTGGATCCTTGTCTGTATGTGAGGATGCTGAATGGTAAGCGCAGCTACATAATCATCTACGTGGACGACATGGTCGTTTGCTGCTACACACAAGAAGAATTCGGGACAAAAAGAAAGGTGCTGGAAAACAGTTCAAATTCCCAAGCCTGGGAGAGCTGCGACTGTTCCTCGGAATTAGAATTGAAAAGCAAGATGGTCACTATGTGTTGAATCAGTCCGGATACATCGATAAGATCGTGGAGCGGTTCGGACACAAAAATGCCAAGCCATCCAAAATTCCTATCGATCCTGTCTACGTCAAGCAAAAGGAGGAGGAAGAGCTGCCTACCAACGAATCGTACCGAAGCTTGGTGGGTAGTTTGTTGTACGTCGGGGTCAACACCCGGCCAGATATCTGCCTGAGCACATCACTGCTGGGGAGAAAGGTATCCAAACCAACTAATCGGGACTGGACAGAGGCAAAACGAGTGCTGAGGTATCTCAAGGCAACCAAAGAGTTTTCACTGCATCTTGGCGCCAGAGATGAAGCTTTGGAGTGCTTTGTGCATGCAGACTGGGCTGGAGATGAAGGAGACCGAAAATCCAACTGCGGTTACCTAATTAAGTTTAATGGCGGCCTGGTAAGTCGGGGCACCCACAAGCAAACCTGCGTTGCTCTCTCTTCAACAGAAGCCGAGTTCGTGGCGCTGGCACAAGGATGCCAGGAGCTGCTATGGATGCGAAAACTTCTAAAGGACATCAACGAGGAACCAGTGTATCCAACCATCATTTACGAGGACAATCAATCGTGTATCAAAATGTTGGAATCTGACCATCTGGAAAGAAGGTCCAAGCACATCGATACAAAACATGCGTTCACCAGAGATCTTCGCCAAAAACGGATCATCGACCTGCAATATTTACCAACCACCGAGATGTAAGCCGATCTGATGACCAAACCTTTAGAGCGGTTGAAGCTGGAGAAACATCGATATGCAATCGGTGTCCGGAGAGATCTAGAAGGCGATCGTTGACTTCGTTGAGGAGGAGTGTTGTATGCGAATCTCAATTGCATAACAACGAAGCAACCAAATAACATATCGAACTTAATCACAGCAAACATTTGATATGAGAGAGATTAAATTATTCTTTCGTTAGTCAGTAATCGTTCAAACCAGTTGACTTTTAATTCAGTCCCAATGTTGCTATTACAATAAAATGGAAGGTCTTGTTGCCCCATAAGACTCTATTGATTTGTTTTGCAATCAGACTATTACATTGCCTGCTGTGTTTAAAAATATGAAATCCAGCTATGAATAGGAACAACTCCGAAGACTAATTGAACTCACTCACTTTTCTCAGAGATGGCTAACCCGATTTTCACAAAATTAGTGTCAACTAATAAGTCTAGCTGCCTCGTAACACCCTATTGAATTTTACTGTAATCGAACTGTAACTTAGTCTGTAAAGTACCGAAATGTGAAAATCACGAAACTTCATTATCTCAGTAACTACACAACCGATTTGATCAATATTATTATCAGATGAGCGGGCGAGTTAAGGGTTGACTAATGAATTATGATTGAACACGTGGTTTCAAAGTGTTGCGTCGTCTTGCAGTGGACTGTATGATTTTGCAGGCTGCCTTGCATGTAGAGATATGCAAATTCCCCAGTGGAATCTGCCCAAGCCATGATTACCAATCCGTGAACGAAAGCTGCCTTCATGCAGCTTTAGTGTAGCACCAACCAATAAAATTCAATTCAAAAATTCAATAAACTCCTCATGCCCTAATAAGGACCGATTGTGATCTCTTCAATAAAAATGTGACCGAACGAGGGAATTTTCTTGCTGGAAACGAAACATCACACACGAACACGTTTCAAATAGTTCATTATATTTGCTCTTCGGTTGTAGGTACAAAAACAAAGGTATTTTTCTTCTTGGCCGTTTTCCGGCTATAGCGTCTTTCTCCAGACAAGGGTTTTCTGCTACTACTGCTTTCTCTGCTGCTTCCGCTAGTTCCAAAGGTTATTAAAAAACCCAAATTAATCCACCTAGCGGTCAGACTCAGCTTTTCTCATTCAAACTTATTATTTGTAGAAATAGATTCACATGAATGCTTAAATCCAAAAAGGTATATTCACTCTTGGGGTTCTAAAATATTGATGTTGTAATTAAAGTATAAAATATGAAATTTGACGTAATGTTAGTGCTTCATAAATAGCGAAATATAAGAAATGACTCTTAATTTTGAACAATTCAATCACGAGCGATATCGGGAACGTTCAAATAGTACGATACCACATTTAAATCATGTTGAGGCCATATATATTGATCTAAGCAGCTATAGTGTTGAATAGTCTTTAAATTTCTTTTCTTTACAAAACTTTTGAACAGTATATCAAATTTTTATGAAGTTTTGTAAGTTTGAGAGATGACTCGTTTGTATGACACTAGTTATGATCAAATAAGTCGTGTAATACTTGAGATAATAGACTTTCGTTGTTTTACAAATTAAAACATAACGGTTGCTTATGTTTGATTACAATCAAATGAAAAAATAACGTATAGGGCAGCCAAACTTTGACACCACGTGTACAATCATAATTCATCAGTTAACCCTTAACTAGCCCGTTCATCTGATATCAATATTGTTCAGACCGGTTGTGTAGTTTCTAAGATAATGAAGTTTCGTGATTTTCACATTTCAATACATTACAGACGAAGTTACAGTCCGATTACAGCAAATTTCAATAGGGTGTTATGAGGCAGCTAGACCTTTCATTTGACACTAATTTTGTAGAAATCGGTTCAACCATCTCTGAGAAAAGTGAGTGAGTTTATGTAGTCTTCGGAATATGTTCCATTTCATAGTTGGATTTCACATTTTTAAACATAACAGGAAAAGTAATAATCCGTTCGCAAAAAAAAATCATCAGGGTCTTATGGGGCAACAAGACTTTCCATATGACACTGATGAGATTAAACAGTCTCCAGAACACGTTTCTTTCCATAACTTCTGAACCATATGTTCAATCTTCATAAAATTCAAAAGTTGAGGGTTTTTAGGTAGCCCGTTCATTTGAAACCAATTTTGTTCAAATCGGTTGTGTAGTTTCTGAGATACTGATGTTTCGTGATTTTTACATTTAGATACATAACCTCTAAACTAGAAATCAGATTACAATAAAATTCAATAGGGTCTTAAAGGGCAACTAGACCTTTCATTTGCAATTGATTTCATTGAATTCGATTCAGCCATCTCTGAGAAAATCGATTGAGATTGGGAGAGCGTTACACACACACATGCAGAAAATGCTCAGCTCGTCGAGCTGAGTCGAGTGGTATACGCAACTCGACTGACGACTTTTCCCTCTCTTCACTCTAACAGCCTCATGCATGCGCTATTCATGAGAGCTCACATACAGCTACAGCTTAAACAAGGCAAAGAAACGGTGTTGTGTTGCGTACGACAGCTCATTCTTGCGCATGTATTTTGTTCGTTCGGACATGACAGCCTAGTTTGCTCATTTTGAGGATGTCCTGTTGCTGTTGACAGCCTGCTGATCTGCTGCGGCTGTCGTCGACTTGCATTTTTTCGTTTCTCCTTTTTCCGGTGGCCGGTGGCATATTGAATACAAAGCAAACCGTTTCCATTGTTGATACTATTTCCCACGTAAGAAAAAACGTGCTTCGCACCATCTCTCTTTCATTCTTTCATCGGCCTTACTGTGGTGATCATAATCACCTGACATCCCGCTCGGATTCGTGTTGAAGGATGTCGGAAGATTATAGGCTGTCATTTACGACAGCTTGGAAATACCAACACACATATGAAGATGAAAAATAACAGTCCGTATGGAGTTGCATGTGTACTGTCGTCAGTTGCTGTCGAACTGTTCACCGAACGTGTGGGGAGCAGTGAGAGCTGTGCAATACAATGAGAGCCGGATCAGTTGAAAATTTGCTGTCATTGTCTTGCAGTCATTTTCATAACACTGGGTATACGACATTCGGCCCTTTTGAGCACTTTTATACCTTTAGTTTTTGCAGTGATTGCTATACCTTTCTAGGAGAAAGGCAAAAAGTGAAATGATAGAAATGACTTTTAATTTCAACTTCAATCCCGAGCAAGGCCGCAAACATTGAAATAGTACAATATTAAATTTAAATGATGTTGAGGCCACATATTTTGATCGTAGCTATAGTTTTAAACAGTCTGCGGGTTTCGTTTCTTTCTATAACTTTCAAACCACATGTTTAAACATGATGAAATTCGTTGTTTAAGGGTTTGAAAGCCCATTTATTTGAATTCAACTATGTTCATAGCTTCTGAGATATAAGAGCGTTTTTCACATTCTGACGCAGCGCCAAAACTAAAAGTTTGATTACAATGAAATTTAATAGCAACCTAAGCGGCAAATAGACCCTTAATTTGACACCAAGATAGAAAGAATCGGTCAGACCATCTCCGAGAAAAGTGAATGCGAAAGAAAGGTGCACATACACACGTACACACCCACACACAAACACAAACACCTATACATGCATATATGCAGAAAATGCTCGATTCGTCGAACTGAGTAGAGTAGTATATGACATTCGGCCATTTCAATCATTTTTCTACCTTTTAATTAGCCAGTGATCGTTAGGAGAAAGTCAATACATTTACTTTCATTATGTGATTTCACATTTTTATTAACAACGGACAAAGTTACAATCCGATTGCAGTGAAATTCAATAACAACCTATGGGGCAACTAGACCTTTTATTTGACACTAATTTTGTGAAAATCAGTTCAGCCATCACTGAGAAAAATGAGTGAGTTTAAACAACCTCAGGATAACTTTTCTTTAAATAACTTTTAAACCATATGTTCAATCATAACGAAATTCAAAAGTTAAGGGTTCTGGGGACAGCCAGACAGATTTTATTAAAATCGGTTGTGCGGTTTCTGAGATATTGATGTTTCGTGATTTTTACATTTTGATACATAACCTCTAAACTAAAAATCCGATTACAATGAAATTCAATAGCAACCTATGGCGCAACTAGACCTTTCATTTGCAATTAATTTTATGAAAATAGGTCCAGCCATCTCTGAGAAAAGTGAGTGAGAAGAAAAAGTTGCACATACATACACACACACACACACACATACACACATACATACATACATACAGAAAATGCTCAGTTCGTCGAAAGTAGTCGAGTGGTATATGACATTCGGCCATTGGGACCACTTTTAAACCTTCGGTTTTTCCAGTGATTGCTATACCTTTCTAGGAGAAAGGCAAAACTCACCTGACGCGCGTTTGGTTCGCCTTATTTATACGCGCTGCTGTGGCGTTTCCCCTACTTTCTCCTCATCGTTCGCGTGCTGCTATTGGCTGACGCAATGATCTTCAGTTCGTTGCGTTGCGGACTGAACACAAAGTTTGGCTGCCCTATACGTTCCCATTTCATTTGATTATAATCGAACTGAAGCAACCGTTATGTCGGGGGTTTGCAACCGTTATGTATTAAATTGTTAATAAAACAACGAAAGTCTTATCTCAAAGATTACATGACTTATTTGAGTCATTTCTCGAACTTACAAATAACAAACTTCATAACAATTTGATATGCGGCTCAAAAGTTATGGAAAGAAAAGAAATTCAAAGACTATTTAAAACTATACCTGCTTTGATCGTTATATGTGGCCTCAACATAAATTCAATGTGGTATCGTACTATTTGAACGTTCCAAATTCATTTATTCCTTGCGATGTGTTTAAAGTCTGAAAATGCACGACGAATCGGCCATAGGATATGATCAAAGTCAAATAACAAATCGTTTGAAATGATTGGTTTTATCGAAATGACAACATCCTCGACTTTTGGCTTCTGTACACCACCTTAATTCTGAATATATTCATGAGGTATTCGGTCATTTTCAGCAAATTTTCTGGCATCAATCTGACACCGGAAATACTCATATTGCGAATTCTTTAGTTATTTTGGTTGTTTTCCACAAACTAAAAGAGGCCGTCTTTAAATTCAAAATGGTGTCCAGGGTCAATGTTTGATTTCTTTGCATCATCTTGATTACGGAAATATCCATATTGAGTATTATTTGGTCATTTTCGACTGTTTCCAAGAAGTTGCCATTTAGCGATTCAAAATGGTGCCTGAGATCAATTGTTAGCTCATTGCACCATTCTGGTTCCAGAGATACTCATATTGGATGGTATTTGGTTATTTTAGGCTGTTTTTCACAAACCGGAAGTCGCCATCTTGGGTTTAAAATGGTATTTAAAACAATTTCTGGTCTTTGCCAAATACGGTTTCATTTTGTTGACTAGTTCGCGAGATGTACAGAAATTTGTGCAGAAACATGTGCTTCCAGAAGAGAGAGGGGCGTCGAACCATCATGGACATTTTTGTTACCCTTCAAAACATCCACATGCCATATTCGGTTTCATTTGCTTGGTTTGTTCTTGAGTTGTGCAGAAATTTATGTTTCATTTGTATTGGACCCCTCCTTTTCAGAAGAGGGAGGGGCTTAGAACTATCATAGGAATCTTTATCGGGACCACACAAACTTTCACTTCGATCGGTTCGGTAGTTTTCGAGCCTATATGGATCAAACAGACAGACCGAACTACATTTTTATATGTATAGATTACAACATCAATATTTTAGAACCTAAAGAGTGAATATACATTTATTGGATTGAAGCGTTCATGTAAATCTATTTTTACCAATAAAAGTTTGAATGAGAAAGGCTGGGTCTGACCGCTAGGTGGATTGATTTAGGTTTTCATCTATATTATGGAATAGCGCAATTTGAACCGTTTTATATTAAATCACGCTTCAACAGAGTGTATTGGTGGTTGGTGTCGTTTGGTGTTTGCTTTAAGGTCTTTGACAAGCAGATGGAAACTGATGGAAATGTTTCGTTCTTGCGATTGAGTTATAAATAGAGTGCCATTCAGCACACAGATGAAAATCCTGTTTCCCTCCTTTATTTTCCTTTCTTTTGGATTACTCGGTGGAAAAGAGAAATTGCACTTAAGGAACAGTTCATCCGGACATCAATAAAAATATAACCGCCTGTTGATGAAGTTGTGCTGCTATGCCAATTGAGTTATTACAGCGCCTAGCGTGAGGCTGTCGGCATTGCAGTTGATTCGTAAATTCCTTTTGCTGGATTTTTTTTTTACCAGTGGGGTGTTTGTGCGGTTCGAAAAATCGATTTATCACAGAAGTTCTGCTAACCGTACCATGATATACTTATATCATATACTGCCAATAGTCAGAATTTGTTTGTTTGTAAAATACCTAGTCAATACAAAAAAAAAGTTTCCGACTGAATTTGTTATATCAAAACGTGCAGTACTGAATTTCATTTCATTAAACTTTGGCTTCAAAGTTATGTGGATCTTAAATATCTTCAAATTCATGAATAGTTTAAGCTTTTAAGATCCAAAATACTTTAAGCTCAATACAATATAGTCAGCCAATTCTTATTCTTTTCCATCCATGTAAAAGTTAAGTTGAATGATTCGAATTCCAAGAATCATGAATTTTCCCTCAGTCTCTCTCTCTCTCTGTTCTTGTATTCAGGATTTTTCATTAGGATGTTTTGTTAAGGACTTTTTGTATCAACTTGTGTTCTAAACTTGGTCTCGTTAATAGTTAGAAAATCACAATGCCTATCAAAATAACTTACTAATTAGGCTGATACAAATTTCGAATTCTTTTTATGTCCAAGGTTATCAAACTTAGCAAAGGGGGTGGCAAAAATAAATAACACCGAGACGAAAAAATAAGAAATATCTTTGATAAAAGTTTGTGTGCAAGTTATGACGTTTGTAACTTGCACTCAAATAAACGTTGAAAAATAACACTTTATTATTATTATTATCTATCTCGCTTGCCTTTTGACGACACTCTCTCTGTCACTGGACTTGTTCATTGCTAAATTAAGCATTAATGCTGTCACAAAACAAATTAAATGAATAAAACGGTATGAGCGTTTTTTTCTTCCCCTTCCAATATTCAAGATTTTTGAAGGGGGGGGGGGGTGACATAAAATGAAAATAAAATTTGTAACGGCCTTATTCCAAATAATAGCAAGTTTTGTAAGGGTTTTGCTAGAAAAAGATTATGAACATTAGTTAGAATGTAGAATATTTTGTTAATCGAATAACAAATTTTGTTATAAATATGCTTGAAAAACACACTTTTGAACATGAAGTGTATGAAAAGAGAGTTTGATATAATTCTATACTTTTTATCATTCTGGCATATCAAAAATATTACAGGCTTTGTTATTTCTATCAAGTTCAGATATATTTGTATTACCCGTTTGTTCTAATTGTTTGATCGGGTAGCCAGTTAACAGTGTCGTGCGGATATGATTGTTGGGTATGACAACATGAACGCTTGCGTTTTTGATTTTCTGACGTTGATTTACCTCGCCAATACCCTCCGGAAGTGCGATTACGTAGTTAACACAACAGGGGATAGTTTTTTTTTTCGGGACATTGACGAATTGGTCGACGCCTAAAGCCAACGAGTAAAAATAACCATAAATTTGCCATGCTCAAAATTCCATCTAAGAGATTGTGTTTATGTCAACAAGATCATTCTATTTGATTCCCTTCCTAGGGCAAGTGATTAGGGGAATCCTTTATTGTCCGCTTAGATATGCTCTAGCTGTAGGTATCTGTTGAATGAAGTGAAGAATAAGATGGCTTCATGTGTAGAACAGAAGGTGGGCTCATTGGAATTTCTGGTAGGTTGCTTGCGAAATGTTTGAGGTTCACCCACGTCAGAAATTTTCCAGCTGTGCTCGTTAATTTCCCAGAAGCCAAAGCCTTCCCACCTTCTGGACATTTGCCACGTTTTTTGCATACAGAAACCAACGGGAAGAGTCTGTTATTTACTTCAACACCAGAACGAAATTATTCCATACTTTGGAAAACTTTCAAGTTATTTCAGTGAGTTAGGAAGAATATTATATACATATATGATAATTTATAAAGTTAAATGAATGGCAGTAGGAAAATCAATCTCATGATTGAAATTATGCTAATGAGGTAAAATGATGCTAGGCTATGAGCAACTACTGATAGGCTATCGTGTCATTAAGGGTACAAATGGTGTTCGGCCATTTTAGGCCGTTTTCCAGAAATCGTCATTTACTAACATGAACTTCAAAATGGCGTTAGTAGTTGATATGTGTTGTATGCTTGCTTGCAGTGTGTGGAGAAGTAATAAGAGAACAAAAATCATCCCATGTCATCGGTGAATTGCAATTTGCAATGACGTTAAATCACACGAATTCGGTGGTCGTGACACACCAATGGCACTTTCTAGCTAGTCGAAATTATTCAATTGAAGAATTAAGTATTTTTCTGCCACTCGCCATCTTATTAGTTGTTTTAGAACAATTCTCGTTTTTTAAAGCAGAATTGTGCCACCCACGCTGTTTTTGTCCTTTACATTTACTTTTGCGGCGACAAACCGATTATCGATCCAGTGCCGAGTCCAGAATCATCGTCGTCTCACTCGGTCTTGGGCGGCCATCCTCCAGTCGTCTCTAACAAGTGTTTCGGGCGCATCCTCGTCGACAGCACACACCCATCGAGTGCGGGGTTTACTCAGAAGTCGTAGGCCTCGGGATCGGGATTCCTGCTAAATATAGTTTTTGCTGATCGTTCCTCAGGCATTCTAGCTACATGCCAAGCCCACTGTAGCCCGCCGTGTTTTATCCGCTTGACTATATCGGCCGATTCGTATGCCTGGTACACTTCATGGCTCATGCGTCTACGCCAAACTTCATTTTCTATGCTCAAAAGCACCTAGAGCTCGCCGATCAGCCTCTTTAAGTGTCCATACTTCATGGCCATAGAGGTCCACCGGGTGAATCAGTGTTTTATAGAGTTACAGTTTTGTACGGTACCTCAACTGATTACGCAATCCGTAGAAGGCCCTGTTCGCAGCCGCTATCCGTATCTTTATCGCACTGCTAAGGCGATATCCATAAATTACGTATCGCAAAAATCCCCCTCTCCCCTATGTACCAAATCGTAACGCTCATGGATACCCCTCCTCCCCCCTATGAGCGTAACGTAATTTATGGATGCCGCCTAACCTCATTGTCGCACGTCACCAATGTAACCAGATGAATATATTTTTCGACTACTTCAAATGATTCCCCTCCTATTACTACCGCAGCACCAACATCCGACGGGCTACCACGCTCACTACCAGCAACCATGTGCTTCGTTTTGGCAGAGTTAATGACCAGCCCAATCCTCGCAACTTTCTTCCTGAGCGGTCCAAAGACCTCTTCCACCGCTTTACGATTAATACCAATGATGTCGATATCGTCCGTTAAACCTAGGAGCATGTGAGACTTTGTCATGATGGTGCTACTTCTCTGCACGCCTGCCCTCTCTATAGCAACTTCCAATGCGATGTTGAACAATGAGTTTGATAGCCCGTCACCTAGCTTCAAACCATCTAACGACACGAAAATGTCCGATATTTCACCGGCTATCCTGGCGCTTGATGTTGAACCATCAAGGGTGGCACACTCACGCATTATCTGCCATCATTCATTTCTCTTAACTGAGTCGTACGCTGTCCTGAAGTCTATGATTTGTCGCAAGGTAAACATTTGGTCCGTGGTGGAGCATCCCCCTCAAAAACCACATTGGTTCTCCAACAAAGATTTACTGCAACGACCTCAGTCGACTGTACAGGCCGCGGGAGAGAATTTTGTACACGGTAATAAAAAGAGTTCTGCCTCGATAGTTACTACAGTCCAGGATGTGGTATTTTTGCGGATCGGGCATATGAGACCCCCCAACCAGTCCGAGGGCAATTCTTCATCAGCCCACACTTTTAGCATGATCCGATGAATGACACGATGAATGGCACTTTGAAGAGCTCGGTGGGAATGCCTTCCTTCCCAGCTGCCTTGCAGTTCTTCAGTTCTTTAACTGCTTTCTTAACCTCGTCCATGGTTGGTGGACCCACAGCTCGTCCTTTATTCTCAATGTCAATCCTGCTCCTTTCGACGCCTCTGTCTTCCTCATCGGTCAACAGCACACTAAAATGTTGTCTCCAACGCTTGACCACCTCTGATTTGTGGATAATCAGGTTCCCCTCCCAATCGCTGCACATGACAGGAGCAGGTACGTTTCGGTTCCTGATTCCGTTAATCTTTTTGTAGAAGCTCCTCGCAACGTGCGTGGAGAAGCAGTCTTCCGCCTCCGTAAGAGCACGCTCCCAATGCTGTCGTTACTTCCGGCGATGAAGTCTCTTTCCAGCGGCTGTAGCTGCTCGATATCTCCCTACGCTCTGATGTGTCACAGCCGTAGCCATCCGTTCTTCTCATCCGTCGCTCGCTGGCACTCAGCGTTAAACCACTCGTTGGGCGTGATTGTCGCAGCTGTACTTAGCACGACGCGTGTTGTAGTGTTGATCGTACAGTGAATATGTGTCCACTGTTCGTTCAGATCCCCTTCAAATTGCTCATTGATCCACTCATCAACTTTTTGCGAGTACTCTGCAGCCACTCCGCCAGTTGATAACCGTTGGATGTTTAACCGTATCTTCCTCGTTGTTTTTGGATACCACGAGATTGTGACGTTTGGTCCTCTGAACGGTCTTACGTCTGTAACGTTTGGAAAGTGCCGACCATCGATCAGAATATGGTCCATCTGAGAGCAGGCCACCACATTTGGATGCTTACGAATACTCTGGTGTGCAAAATAAGTGCTACAGAGCCACGCCTCTGGCTTCAGTGAAATTTACGAGCCTCAGGAAATTATCGTTCGTAGCAGAATGCAAGCTTTACCAGTACCGAGTTTCGATCACCTAGCTCCCTGCCGATTATTCCGTTCTGTATTCCTATCTGGTTTGTTCGTAGTAGTTCAGATTCGGTATGCTACCTCACTAGGGCAGCGATACATGGCCTCGCGACGGGACTGCCGTTTGAGATAGAAGCACCGCATTTCATGCTTCAGCCGCCCGATTGCCGATTCGAGACAAACGCTGTTGTACGTCGCCCTAACATAAGGAGGCAGCCCCGTATGACCTTCCTTCACAGTCAGCATACGACCAAAGTTTCCATGGGGGATTGGTTATCCGATCTCTGCTAAGGATACTCGTATTCCGGTCGGATTCTTCTCCGTAGGTACTTACTTACTTACTTACTTAAACGGCCGTACGTCCTAAAACATGGCCCGCACAACAAAATTCCGTGAACTTGATCGGTCCATGGCTGGCCGCCTCCAACTTCGCGGGCACTCCGTACTTGCCAGATCATGCTCCACCTGGTCTAACCACCTTGTTCTTTGTGCTTCTCTTCGTCTCGTACCAACCGAATTTGAGATGAGAACAAATTTTGCAGGGTAATTGTCCGTTGTTCTCGCCACGTGCCCTGCCCAACGTATCCGTCTAGATTTCTCCACTTTCTGGATGCTGGGTTCACCGTAGAGTTGCGCGAGCTCATGGTTTATCTCCATCTCCACACTCCGTTCTAATATACGTTTGTACAAGGTGCGCGGGAACTTAGACGCTTCGACCGTAATTTTTTGTGGAGTCCGTAGTAGGTACGACTCCCGTTGATAATTTGCCTCCTAGTCTCTCGGCTGGTATCGTTGTTCTCAGTTACCATTGAGCCAAGTTACACGAACTCGTCGACTACCTCGAATTCATCACCGTCGATTATCACCACACTAACTAGGCGTGCCGTGTCGCGCTCAGCACCACCCGCTAGCCCCTGCGGGATCCGTATGGGTCAGATAGACCAACCGAAATCCTCATATAACATTGCACATCCTCCATCGTAGCCTTTATCAGTTTGGTAAGCTTCCCGGGGAAACCGTTTTCGTCGAGTATTCTCCATAGCTCTTCACGATTAATCGTGTCATAAGCGGCTTTGAAGTCGATGAAGAGATGATGCGTGAGACTCTGTATTCGCGGCATTTTTGGAGGATCTGCCGCAGAGTAAAGATCTGGTCTGGTAACTTCCCGGCCTTGTTACTTCCCACAAATTTTTTGGTTAATGGAGACAGCCGCTGGAAAATTATTTGGGATATCACTTTGTACGCGGCATTTATGACAGTGATCGCTCGGTAGTTTTCACAATCTAGATTGTCGCTTTTTTGTAGATGGGGCAAATAACCCCATCCTTCCACTCCTCCGGTAGGCATTCCGTTTCCGAAATCCTAACAATCAGCCGACGCAGACAACTTGCCTACTTACCCGACCCATCTTGAGAAGCTCCGCTTCGATACGGTCTTTTCCCGCTGCCTTGTTGTTCTTAAGTTCTCCGTAGGTACTAAAGACAATTATTCGGGTTTTTACAGCTTTGTTCCTCGCTATATCGCTATTTCGTTCAATCAAATTTGCAATGTCTGGTAGTGGCAAAGGAGGTACAGTCAAGGGAAAGGCAAAGTCCCGTTCTCGTCCGCTACGTATAGCGTAGGTGCTAGAGTACCTTGCAGCAGAAATGTCGGAATTGGTGGTGAACGAAACAAAAATCGCATCACCTGCGGTTGGCAACTCGTGTTGACGAGAATTTGAACAAACTTTCAGCTTCCATTTTGTATATTTCGTAAACGGCGCCGGTTATGTCCTAAAGGGCCGTTCCTAAACCATGTGGTCATACTTTGATCATACCACCCGCACCCCCCCCGTGGTCTTTTGGTTACCTCCCCCCCCCCCCCTGCCGACTTTAACCACGTGGTTTTATTATTTGTCAAGTGCCAAAAATTCACTTGATTTTTTACATTTTTAGTATTGAACTTTCATAACATTCTATATTTCGGAGAAAAAAATGCAAAAGCTTCATTCTTGACTTGGTGGCAACAATAAATTATAAGTCAGGGAAAAAAACCAGGCGGTCATTTCTTTAAAATCCCCACCCCCGTGCGTGGTCTTTTGACAACCCTTATTTTTTTGTCCTTCGACTACATTTCAAGTTTTTGTAAAGCAGGCAGTGTATGTAAAAATTGAAAAACTGAAATGAACGAGAAATGGAGAATGTGATTTAGGTTTGAAAAAATTTACGTCATCCAGACGGGTTTCAAACCCGGATCCGAATCCCGTCTGGATTAGGTATATTTTTTTCTAAGCCTAACTTCGATGCTACGCTAGGAATCTTCCAATTCAAAGTATTTATGTAAAGTATCGTCCGGAAGAACCTCTTTTAAAGCACTTTAATTATGATAACCTTGTTCATTTTTGTTTGCTTCTGACTCATCCAACAGGAAGAATAAATTTGATGGTCGTGCCGTAAGTGTTTCGGAATAAATAATTTTAATTAAGTGATGAAATTAAAAACACTTCATCATCCGGTTGGTTAATAGGGTTTGCTTGCATTCATGCACCGTCGTTGCACGGACAATCGAGCGCGTAGCGCCCGGACGGAATGGGAAGGAGGATCCCGGGAATTATCGTCGGTTTCGAAGTTATTCAAACATCTGTTGAAATCGTTTGAATGCCTCACCGCAAACTGCAAACAGTATCGTCCCTCGGAGAAGAGAGCAGCTCTGGCGTGCGGCCGCAGGGTACGGTAATGTGGTCGATTATGGGCTAAATGGTGAGCGTTTTTTTCCGACACTTCCGACAGTGTGACGTGACAGAATTTTTAATTTAATTAGAAGTCTGCTCGTAGAGTGCCAAAACTCGTAAAGGACACGCGAATTCGAGGACATAGCACAGCCTACAGATTTTAACAGTGAACCTGTTGCTTGGTGTCAATTCGCATGCCCCGGACAGCATTCGGGGACAATGATAAACGTGGAGAAAGTTTATAATTGGCAACGTTGTTCTATGGAGAAACAGTCTGGATCGATTGCTGCGTCCTGTAGATAATTTGGATAGATAAATAATTTCTCAGTATTCATGCCCACACCGGAGCCAGTCGTTCATCTGCTGGTACCGCCATGCTCTGATGAAACATTTGATGGACACGATTTACGTTTCGGTTGTTTAAGTTCGTTAAGGCATGTTTTGCACAATCACAATTACTGCAGTTATTCACACTCATGCAATCCCTGCAAAAGTATAATCCGTTGTCAGAGCTTGGCTTTTCGTTTAGTGAACAATAACTAGTTTCTATTTGTTTAATTAAATCCGATAAACGCATGAAATACAGATAACGAAAATACCATATTTATAATAATAGAACTATCACCTAAATGGTTATCAAAACATAGAAAAAAAGAATAAAAACAAAGTTTTTGAATGAATGCTCCTCATTAATTTTACTGATAATGCCTATATGGATACCATAGCACCATACAGCGTACTAAAACATATCGCACTGAAAACATTGATTGGATGATCTGTTTGATTGTGATAACAAGTCACGAAATCGTCTCGTTTTGAAAGTTCAATCAAAAACCTCTGAGGGATTAATGGATGACAACAAAATCCTACTTATTCCATCTACCACAGTCAACATCATCACCGGCAGCCAGACTTGCAAGACAGTCTTTGCCCTGGACGCAACGGTGATTGTAAGCCGAATAATACTTCTGGTAAAGGGATGGGGGGAGGGGAGGCGAAACGAACGGCTTCCTGCTGCTGATGCCGGGAGTGATTGCCGGCGGCAGGCACGTTTGCCAAAATGGAAACGACTATACCTAGACGGTAGACGTGCCGCTATAAAGCCACCGCAATGATTCATCATCATACTTCACCCTTACATCCGGTAATACTGTTCCCAATTTCATTTGCCATGTAATAGAAAGCTCTGTCACATGGAACGAGGTATGCTCTAGGAGGCACACTTTCGTCTACGCAGACGTCACCAGGACGATGTTGAAGCAAGAAGAAAATTATAATTTTGTTGCTGGAAAAGTTACGTATGCAAATGAATTGATTATGTAATCCAAGAGCAATAGTCCCACAAGGAAGAACCAGGGGACAATGTTTCTTTTGCATAGTTTATTTGCAATAATGTGCTGTTACTAGTTACTAATTTGTGAATGCAGATAGCTTTATTAGGTTGGTGCTGTGTTGGAGCCAAAAATGTACCATTTGAGTTTTCAAGAGCACAGGACTTTGGAAATAGTTAACGTCACCTGTCAAAACACAAATTCATATTTACTGTGGTGATGCAAACATAAAATGGTCAGAATTGAGGCTGTAAACGGTCAACTCTTTTATTGTTTCGCTTCGTTAGTGTGCGTCGCAGCAGGCTTTCGCTTGTAAATGTAGAACGACCGTCGGCTCTCACACACAAAATTAATGGTAGAATAACATCCCCCGTTGAGGAGATACCAACTGTCATTCGTTTGGTCCTCGGCGATGTTTGCTTTATTTCTTTCTATCTTATTCTATTACTGGTTGAAAAATATAATTACAAGCTCAATCATAAAACTAATTGGTTGTGGCAAATACTCGTTTGACATATTTGTTCAAGAATCAATTTGTACAGCGAGCTTCGTCGAAGTACGTGACATATGGTTGCATACGAAGCTGTAAATACTTTGGAAATCAGGAAATGTTGCGGAATTTATTTTTCGATCTGTAAAAACTGAAAAACGATCGGGGAAACCTCTTTAGCGCCTAAACAGATATTTTTCAGTATAAAAGGCTAATGCGGATCCGCTACTGTTCGGTTTCATATCCGATCGAATATAGATATATAGAGAATCAGTCGTATTCATGGTGTCAAGACAATTTAATTCTTGCGACAGTTCGTTATCGACCAAACACCTAATCCAGAATATAACCCACTCGATGATCTTGGGCTAGTCTTCTCCGATCGCCTTCAACACTCGCCGATCGGACGTCTTCCTCCAGATCACACAATTAACGAGTACGGGTATGAGTACGCAATCACCTGCTTCTGCTGTCCTGCTCTCCACTGTATATTATCTTTACTAGTATATTCTCCGACATTAGTGCCACATGGCCAGCCTACTGTAGTCTGCCGTATTTGAGCAATTTTCGAATATCCACATATTTGTAAACTTGGAACACTTTTGTGCTTCATGCACCAGCTTCTCACTTCATTCTCCACCTTTTAACCGAGTATCCTGCGTTCACGCAAGGTCAACAGGTTTGCATGGCCTGGTCATGGGTTCGAATCTTAGTAGAATCAGGCCATTTGGTTGTCTAAGGACTTCGAAATGAGTTTATTCCCAGGCTCTCCACTACAAATACCTTTTCTTCAAGCTGAATTCTATAGTACCCCTGCTGACTTTCCTCCCAATACAAATAAACTGGTCTGAGTAACGTATAATAGTTCTCTTCAGGGAATCGTATTTATGGTGCGATCTTGGCTGAGGGAACGAGGTTTCGATTATACTCCTTCCTCTTTTCAAAATAAGTTGTTCATGTAATGAAACTGATCATAGGAATATTTATCCTTGCATGGAAAGTTTCGATAAGACTTCTTCCTCTTGACATAATAAGTCCCCCTCGTCATTTATTACCTGCCCAGAGAGGAACATTCTGTAATGTCTCAATCCTGGGAAATGCAATTTGGCGGTATTGGTAGGATAGAAAGAGGCTCGGTATAGTAGAGCAGTAAGCTTGAAACGGAAGGGTAAAACTCACACACAAGCAGAGGTAAAAATGATATGTACCGTAAACTGGGGTGACTTTGATCACTTTTTTGATTGTATCTTAAATATTTTCAGAATATACTGAAAACAATATTGTTTGATATTTTTAAAATAAGTACTGGCATGCATTGGGAAAGATTCAGTCACTACTTCAAAAGTTTAGCAACAATTTTGCTGATTTTAAATATGCTTTAAAAATTTTACACCAATCATATATTCTGCATTCCGGGGTGACTTTGATCACTTCATTATTTTAATGAATTTGGAGTAACGCTTTGCTATTTTCACTAAATTAAACAGCCTAAAACGACTTGAAAGAGTTCATAGATATGGCGAGCAATTTGGGGGTCATTCACATTCTACGTGAACAGTTTATGTTGCGAATGTCCAAGATCCATACAAAATTTTTAGAATATATATGAATGATTATCCACTGAGAGGGAAGGTGGTCTAAAATTATCAAAAACCAGTCCACGTGAAATATGACTTATGCAATTGTCCAAATTTGCATGCTACCTCACGTCTTTGGTTTTTGTTAAGAAGAAATATGTAATACGCTGTGGAGATTATTGGGACTCAACATTGCCTTCTAGGAAAAACTTGCAAAAATAACAATGAAATGCATTGTTATAATATTTGTTCATCTTAACAAATCTTAACATCTTAACATCTTAACAAAATTAAAAAACTTTACGTATTGCAACTTGTTGTTTTGAATCTGCTTGAACCGATTGTTTGTATCCAACAAAAATCGCCAAAAATACACTTTATTTTCAATTAATATTTTAGCATATAAAACACTCTCTAAACAGCAGGAAATGCATGAATAGTAGAAATTCAGACATATATCCACACAATCAGTGAAGATAACGACAAATCCCAAGCACTACGAGCGCTTCTTACCACATTTTCAGAAAAGAAGTACAGTGATCAAAGTTACCCCGGTGATCAAAGTCACCCCAGTTTACGGTATCTAATTTTCTTTAATAGTTATACCGCCAATAAAATAGCAGTGCGGAGTACAAAAAAACACCTGTACAATATCACAATAGATTAAATGTCGTAGTACAGAAAACACCTTTTTTTTATTCCAGGTGAAGGGGAAATTTGCAACCAAACCCCTGAGGTGACCAACTTCAGGGAGTGTGGGGTTGGATTGAATCAGTGACCGGACCCACTAAAACCCTTCCTGTCTCCAGCCCATAATACTCCCCGGGACGACCGCTAAGTATTGCTTCGGGGAGCGGCATTTATGCTTTGAGCAACCTCCTATCTCTATAAGTCTCTTAGCTAATTAGCTAACTAACCTGGAGACTGGCCGTTAGCTAACACTGGCGTGTTGGTGGTCAACCTGTCGCCTGCTTTGCAACTCTAGGACTATTTGAGAGGCGGCTGCACAAACCGCCCTCCAGATGTTCGAGTCTACACACATCCTATGAACTAGGTTGTCCGGAGTAGTGTCTGGCCCGCTCATAGCCATCATGTCGCTCCGCGCACGTGCAAAACGAGGACATACGAAGAAGACATGGTCAGCCGTCTCTTCCGCATCCAGGCACTCGGGGCACATGGGGGACTCCGCATGCCCGAGCCTGTATAGGTACTGCCTGAAGCAACCATGACCCGACAGAATCTGTGTCAGGTGGAAGTTGACTTCTCCATGGTGTCTCCCGACCCACCCGGATACCACCGGAATAAGTCGGTGCGTCCATCTACCTTTCGTGGAGTTGGACCATTCCTGCTGCCATCTGATCATCGATAGTGATCTTCGGGTACCTCGTATGCCCCTTGTGTCACGTTGCACAGTGGTTTAAAAGTCGATTTTGACGCGCTAAATTGATAACTCCACGTACGTTGCATATACAATTATGACGTCTTCAGCAAAAATGGTGGGTAAGACCTCCTGCATCTTTTGATGCTATGAGATTTGTGATTAATCTCCCCAAAAGTGAGATGAAAAATTTATTTTTTTGCTCCATCGAGATACAGAGTTGGTGTCTTCGGTAAAGTTTTAGGTATAACCAATACAACCAACTTTGCCGAAGACAAAAAATTCTTATCTGTTACTCAAATTGACTTAGAGAGTTTTTATCGAAAATAGACCTGTCAAAACACATTTTTCAATGAAACATATTTTTTCATATTTTCTAGGCCTTCACTATGTTCTACAAAGTTGTTAATAGCATCAATATACACAACTGTTTGGAAGGTACTATACTCGTATTGTTTGAAAAACTATGAGCTATGGGCTATTTTTTTATTTTTTTTGGCCATATTTCAAATCACTGTATCTTTCTTAGGGGCAGATAGATGCAGATTCGGTAGTAAGCATATGAGAGTATAACAATGGAACTTTCAAACGCTGGTAGTTGCGCTAGTCCACGACTTTCTGCTGATGAGTTGTGTTCATAACGAAAAACCTCGTTTTTACTCTCTTTAATGATTCAACCAGGTAAAATACTAATATTGTACACCAAGATACCACGTAATAAGTTCGTATCTATGTTGACCATCCTACCGAGCGTGGTTCAAATATTTCCGAACAAGTAAATTGCATATGCTTGTTTTTGGTTCACCTCGAAGGTTCTTAATCAAAAACAATGAAAGTGCTATTATAACACTAAGTTGATAACTGTAGAACAAGCAAAGTTACCATAGACCTCTAACACAGTGGTTCCCAACCGGGAGTCCACGGCCGGCAAGGGAGCCGCGAGGCTCATCTAGGGGGGCTGCGAAATTGTTGGTAAATTTGATAGGCAATCAAAATTTCTTTCTGAAAGCGGATTTTCAATTACTCTGCCTATTAGGACATGAAACAAATTAGACTTGCAGGACAATATTAGACTAAAAAACGCAGACTCGTATTGCAAATTTGTATATGAAATTCTTTTGGGGGGCCTCAATGCTCTCTGTGCTTCGCAAAGGCGGCCGCGGAGCTTTTTGTGTTTAGCAAAAGGGGCCTCAGACCAAATAAGGTTGGGAACCACTTCTCTAACATATTCTGAGCCTCTTCGGAAACACTAATTTACTGTTGTGCAACCAAGCATCTGCTGGTAAGTTTGTACCCGCGATATTATCTACCAACAAGCGTCCACAATATATTAATGCATGGGTTGGCCGTAATCATCCATTTCAATGTTTCAATCCGCCAGCTTTTAGAAGAGGCTCAAGTAGTAACGAACAAGAATTGGGAAAAGTACATGACTTTAATTGAACTTTAATTCAACAGATATCGAGAATACAATACTCGTAAAGCTATTGGATAAACTGGCTGCTTGCTTCATCAGACCCCGTAGTAACGTCCATTCGCGGATGGCCGAAAATCACGAGAAGCTATTACTTGATGATGTTATGATACTGCTAGTACGAATGTATCGAAACCGACAACTGCATGGTGGTCGACAATAATAATTAATAGTTACTACTGAATGCAATAGTATTAAAAAGAACGAATACCACCAAATCAAATTCAACAAGAATAACACTTAAATTGTAATTGGTGATAGTGGTTTTATATTCGCTATTATCCTGCTTGCAATTTTCGTTCTTTGTTCTTTGTTCTACAGTTATCAACTAAGTATTAGGTTCATTGTTTTTGATTGAGAACCTTCGAGATGAACCAAAAACAAGCATATGCAATTTACTTGTTCTGAAATACTTGAACCACGCTTGGTAGAATGGTCACCATAGATACGAACTTATTGCGTGGTATCTTGTTTTACAATAATAGTATTTTACCTGGTTAAATCATTAAAGATGGTAAAAACGAGGTTTTTTGTTAAGAACACAACTCATCAGCAGAAAGTCGTGGACTAGTGAAACCACCAGCGTTTGAAAGTTCCATTGTTATGCTTTCATATGCTCACTACCGAATTTGCATCTACCTGCCCCTAAGAAAGATACAGCGATTTGAAATTGTGCCAAAAAAGTAAAAAATAGCCCATAACTCATAGTTTTTCAAACAATACGAATATGGTACCTTCCAAACAGTTGTGTATATTGATGCTACTAACAACTTTGTAGAACATAGTGAAGGCCTAGAATATAGAAAAAAATATGTTTCATTGAAAAATGTGTTTTGACAGGTCTATTTTCAATAAAAACTCTCCAAGTCAATTTGAGTAACAGATAAGAAATTTTTGTCTTCGGCAAAGTTGGTCGTATTGGTTATACCTAAAACTTTACCGAAGACACCAACTCTGTATCTCGATGGAGCAAAAAAATAAATTTTTCATCTCACTTTTAGGGAGATTAATCACAAATCTCAGCACCAAAAGATGCAGGAGGTATTGCCCACCATTTTTGCTGAAGACGTCACAATTGCATATCCAACGTACGTGGAGTTATCAATTTAGCGCGTCAAAATCGACTTTTAAACCACTGTGCGTTGGTCGAAGCATCCTTTGTCCTCCCTAATGGCTATGTTGATAGGCATCATGCCGGACAGGACACAAATTGCGTCGTATGACACTGTACGGAACGCACTCGCAACCCTCAGGCACATGAGCCTGTAGGTACTTTCCAGTTTGCCACGATAACTGTTAGTACCTAGCGCTTTGGACCACACTGGCTCACCATACCTAAGTATGGACGAAACCACGCTGGCAAGAAGTTTACGCTTGCTGCCATTCACCGCTGAGCTGTTCGACATCATTCGAGATAGTGCTGCAATAGCGGTTGAAGCCCTCTTGCAAGCATAGTTGACGTGGCTCTTATATGTGAGCTTATCGTCAAACATAACCCCCAAGAGCTTCAAAGATCGCTTTGAGGTGATGGTGCAGTCTCCGACTCTGACCACCACCTGTTGCTCTGTTTTGCGGTTATTCACAACCGTTACCTCCGTCTTATGATGCGCTAACTCCAGTTTCCTGGAGTGCATCCAGTCTTCGACCTTGCGTATACAGTGCGCGGCCGTCAACTCGACCTCCTCAATCGACTCGCCGTAGACCTCTAGCGTTATGTTGTCTGCAAAGCTGACGATCACAACTCCTACAGGGAACTTGAGTTTCAACCCCCCGTCATACATGACATTCCACAACACCGGTCCCAGGATAGAACCTTGCGGAACTCCGGCGGTAATTGGGACGCACTTTTGACCCTCCTCCGTGTTGTAAACAAGTACTCGGTTCTGGAAGTAGTTTTCCAGAATCTTGTACAGCGACACCGGTACATGGATGCTCCTGAGCGCAAGCGCTATGGCGTCCCAACTGGCGCTATTGAACGCATTCTTCACGTCAAGCGTGACAATTGTGCAATGGCGTATGCCCCTTCTCTTGCGCTGGAGTGCTACCTCCGCCGTCTTGGTGACGGAGAGGATAGCATCCAGCGTGGACCTGCCCTTCCGGAAACCGATCTGGTTACTTGCCAGACCGTTTACACCCTCCGTATACCTCACCAGTCTGTTGAGGATAATCCTCTCAAGCACCTTGCCCGCAGTGTCTAGCAGGCAGATAGGCCTGTATGCCGATGGGTCCCCTGGCGGTTTCCCGGCTTTCGGCAGTAAGACCAAACTCTGCCGCTTCCACCTGTCCGAGAAGAGGCAGTCATCCAGGCACAGAAAATACCTGGGCAATAAAAAACGTACCAGCGTCTCATCAGGTTTTCTTCCCTACCGTTGCACCTAACAGCATCGTTGATCGTTTCTAGAATCTTCTCGTGTCGTTCAGAATGTTAATGAAAGAAACTTTACTAAGTAATCAGCTGGAAGCATTTCAATCACAGTAATCATATGAACGTTATAATAAAGATATTTTTTCATTCCACTGTTACCATTCAACAAGATCGGTTTATTATTTCACACGCTCTGCTAGTTTTTTCCATCACCAAGAAGAAGGTTTCTGGAGGTATTCCCAGTGGAGCCAAACCTGCGATTGTATAGAATTCCATGAAGCTTAACAACTCCACTCACGAAACATGAAGCTTCGGACCGAAACGCTGGTAATCCGGGAAGCGTTGGGGGCCATCCACATACCACGTGGACAGCTTTGAGGGGGTTGGTTAATGTCCACGGCCCATACAATTTTTTTAGAATTTATATGGGCAGTTGTCCACGGAGGGGGAGTTGGGTGGGGGAGTCAAAATCGTTGAAAATCTGTCCACGTGGTATGTGGAGATCTTCGTGAAAAACGGTCCTCCCGTAGCACTTGCAAATGAAGTAGGTGGAGACTACTGCCTTTGAAACGCTTATGGATGATGTCTTGACGTGGAACTAAATCCAAGAAAAATTGCTGGATAAGGTAAGCAAGCAAAACCATAGTGCGACAGAAAGCAGCAATACGGAAAAATATTGTGTGCCATTACTATAAAAAGCCTGGCTCCAAAAAACGGAACTGCAAGCAACTACAAAGAGAACAAATCGGAGAAGCAGAATGCGAAAACCGCTCAAGACGGCGGCAACGGCAGCCAAAGCTGTCGGCGAGTCTCTTGTTCGTGTTTACTATGACTACTCGGAAGGCGAACGGTTGACGGAAAATGCAGAATCATAATGATAACAAGATCGCCGTAGCGACTCAGAGCAAAGGGTTGTATCACCTCAGCAAATTGGAGCACGGAATTGCTTCGAAGGTAACTGTATCTGATAAGAAAGATTGGTAACATACGCGACATCGGCGGTTTGGACACCGCGAACCAGATGCCCTGTAAATCCTCATGAAGAAGGAGCTTAAGAATGTTGGTAACGGATAGTGCTTCTGCTTTTGTAAAGTGTAGCAATCTTCAGGATGAGTTAAAGGAAATGACGTTCGTCGGATATTCTAGTAATCACAAAGCCTACAAGATCATCGATATGGCCACTAACAAAGCTAGTGATCAGTATGGACATTCGTTTCTTTGAGAAACCCGGTAGGGTGCAACCCGGTACTGGCTTTCACAAGCTTGAGGAAAAATCTTATGAGGACCTTTTACGACCGTTACCATCGTTGCAATCGACGAGTCTGGATTCTGGTGTTCTAGAGCCGTTACCGCCTAAGGCAGATGGAAATCCCGAGGTCCCAAATGAGAGGAATGAGGCCGTAGTAGCTGAGCCAAGTACCTACGACCGATGCGCTAAATATACCCGAAAGCGGATTCTGGAAAGCAGCCATGGAGGAGGAAATCCAGTCGTTTCAAGAGAGTTCTATGTTTAGGCCCGAATAGTTAGGAACACCCTATCGCGCAACATGAATTATCACCGCTAGAACCGACGAACAGATGGCAGTACACTACTAATCCTGCCTCCCTACCTGTAGTGTAATAATCTTGTGCAGCATATGACAGTAGTTTTTTATGCTGATTTATTAACTTTCTGTTCGGTTCGCGATAGAAGAAATTTTATTTCAATTGTTTCCGCTTGATTAACGCGATAAAAGGTGAAGTAAGCCCAAAAGCTCCCTTAGTTTGTAATAAACAGCCAAGAAATCGTTCAAAATCGTTTAAAATCTGTTCACATGCAATGAGGATGGCTTCTTATTGTGTTGTTTTATTTGATCCAGTCCACAAAGACACGTATACTTGAAGTTTAACTCTTAGAAGTCGCGTATAAAAGCATGCTAAAGCCCAAATTTAGTATTCATTTTAGTCTTTATTGTATTACCGATTACTGGAGCATGAGGACGCTTAACTTACTGGCAATTGATCCGATCCGCAACTGGTACAGCAGTAGCTTATTTTAGCGCAGCAAGGCTGAGCAAGCGACTCGTTTGATCGCAGTGCAGACGGACGAACCGGCGGATCACAGCACTGCACAGCATTATTCAACATGTCCAGAAACGTTAGTAATTTTGTCAAGATTTACCAAGTCGCGTATACTTTCAGTCTTTCCGGCTATGAGCAGACCTGTGGGTGTGCCGGGATCGTTCTGTCTTGTTTACCTGCTTACAGTGTGTGCGAAACGAAGTATAACAAAAGAACTAGAATTATCCCATGTCATCAGTAAATGACAGCTCAAAATTAACGCTTCTTTTCGAGGTTACCAGTTTGAAAAAAAAATGAGAGAAAATTATCACAGAAAATAACTATACCAATAAATTGATTAACCACAATCGATTTATTGGGATCTATTCAAATTTGGATTTATTTAAATTTATTGCAAGAAAACTTTGACATAAGACAAGCTATCGTATTTCTACGTTAACCTTGCGGTCGTGTCTTATAACCATCATCTTTAAATATTTTTATTTAGAAAGTCGATTTTTTCAAAAAAAAATTTTAGGGTTAGCTGCTGTTAACCTGATAATTTATTCTTTTTTAAAGGCATTTGGTATCCAAAACAATGTTTTGATTTCTGCATTTCATGAACTATTTCCTAGGCCTGTGTATTTTTTTATCGTATACAAATTAAAACTATGACCGCTTGGAGATTCCATAATCCAGTGAATAAAATCCAGTTAAAATCAAACAAAAGTCTGTCTCAAGTCTGTAATTCTAATTTGATTTGCCAACAATTTCCATTGTAGAAAACATTTTACTGGATCCCGGGGTTTGAATGAAAGTTTCCAGGGACTCTGAAATCAAACGATTTGTCGCCACCAAAATGCAAGCGCGAGTTTGGTTGTGACGTAGAATTACGTCTTTTGAGAGGCTTCTCAGTGAGGGTGTAAAATGAAAATTAAAAATCGGAATCTAAACATATGAAAATGGAGTTCTGTCTGTCTGTTTGTTTGTAAGATACCTGACTTCCAGTTTTTTCAAACATTTTGCCCACGATACCTTTACAACGGTTAGTGCTGCCATATGATTACTTAAATGCGCATAAAAATAATTCATCGGATATTGATATAAGGATATAAGGATATTGAAAATTAAATGGCAGAACCATACTACGATATTGATAAAAAATGCTTCACCTTTCGCCACCTTGTCTTCATCATCAAATTATCAGTATACAAGTTAATTCGACTTTCGTTCACGCGCAGCGACAATCATGTCCGCTGGATACTAAAAGCACACTAAAAGAGTCAGGAATCTTGTTCTAGTAATTTTTGCTGTTTGTCTGTCTGATCCATATAGACTTGGAAACTACTGAACCGATCGACATAAAAATTTGTATGTAGGGGTTTTTGGGGCCGGGGAAGGTTCGTATGATATTTTGGGACCGCTCCCTCCGCTGCGAGGGCGAGGCCCCCATACAAATGAAACACAAATTTTTGCATAACTCGAGAGCTAATCGAGCAAATGAAGCCAAACTTGGCACGGTAATGTATTAAGAAGCAACAAATATTTCTGTGGTAATTTGACACCCCACCCTGCTCTAGAAACGAGGGCTCCAATACAAACGAAACACAAATATCTGTATACTCGAGATTTATTCCAACAAAAATAATTGGCGTGTGGTGGTGCACAAGAGCAAGAAGTGTTAATGTAGTAGATCGACATCCCTCCCTCTAGAAAGGGGGCTCCCATACGAATAAAACACAAATTTCTGCATAATTCATAAACTAAACAAGTAAATGGAACTAATTTTGGCATGTGGTGTTTTTTTGCGGTAAGAAATGTGTTTATGGTGGTTTGACATCCCTCGCTTCTTGGGAAATGCGAGCTTCCATACAAATGGAACACAAATTTTTGCTCGACTCCAGAATTGATCAAGCAAATGGAACCAAATGTGGCATAAGAAGATTTTTAAGGGCAAAAAAAAAATTCCTGGTGGTTCGACACCTGTCCCTCGTTTGGAAAGGAGAGGTCTCATACAAGTAAAACACAAATTCCTGCACAACTCGAGAGCTATTCAAGCAAATGGGACCAAATTTGGCATGTGAAGGTTTTGGGGGTGAAAAATGTTTCTATGATGGTTTGACACCCCTCCAGGAAAACAGCCGAAAGTGACCAAATACTACACAATATGGCTATTTTCGTAATCGTGACGATGAATACTTACTTACTTTACTTTTATGGCGACAGATCGTTGAAATCCTATGCCGAATCCGGATTACGTCTCCACAAAACTCGGTCTTGGGCTGCTATTCTCCAGTCCCTCCTTGCACTCGCTGCTCTGGCATCCTCATCGACAGCACACATCTAGCGTGCGAGGTCTGCTTCGAAGTCGTCGGCCTCTATCCAGTTCTCTGCTGAATATTATCTTTGCCGGTCGCTCATCCGCCATTCGTGCTACATGGCTAGCCCACTGTAACCTGCCGTGTTTCATCAGCTTGACAATATTAGTGTGTTTGTATACTTCGTACAGCTCGTCATTCATGCGCCTGCGCCACACCCCAGTCTATAGTTTGCCTCCGAGTATTGACCGCAGGAAGACCACAAGCGCTCGTCGATCGGACTCCTTCCACGTCCACGATTCATGTCCGTAGAGTGCCACCGGGACGATCAGAGTCCTATAGAGCATAAATTTCGTACGGATCTGTAGGCTACGGGACGTAAGCTGGCTACGCAATCCGTAATAAGCCCTATTTGCCGCCGCAATCCGTCTCTTCACCTCGCGGCTCACCTCGTTGTCACATGTCACGAGAGTACCAAGATCAAGCTTAGGAGAATGACTGGAGAGCGACATTATACTGACGACTTTTCTCTCTTTTCACTCTAACAGCCTCATGCATGAGCTGTTCATGAAAGCTCACATACAGCTACAGCTTAAACAAGGCAAAGAAACTGTCTTGTGTTGCGTACGATAGTTCATTCTTGCGCATGTATTTTGTTCTTTCGGACATGACAGCCTAGTTTGCTCAGTGTGACAGTCTGCTGATCGGCTGCGGCTATCGTCGACTCGCATTTTTTCGTTTCTCCTTTTTCACAGGCCGGTGGCATATTGAATACAAAGCAAACCGTTTCCATTGTTGATATTATTTCCCACGTAAGAAAAAACGTGCTTCGCACCATCTCGCTTTCATTCTTTCATCGGCCTTACTGTCGTGTATCATAATCACCTGACATCCCGCTCGGATTTGTGCTGAAGGATGTCGGAAGATTATAGACTGTCATTTACGACAGCTTGGAATAACCAACAGACATAAGGAGATGAAAACTAACAGCCCGTATGGAGTTGCATGTGTGCTGTCGTCAGTTGCTGTCGGACTGTTTACCGAACGTATGGGAAGCAGAGAGAGCTGTGCAATACAATCAGAACCGGATCAGATAAAAATTTGCTGTCATTGTATTGCAGTCATTTTCATAACACTGACCAAGATAAACAAATTCGTCGGCCACTTCGAAAACATCCCCATCCATTTCCACCGCAGCACAAACACCCGCAGAACTACCACGCTCTCTGCCAGCCACCATGTATTTCGTTTTGGCAGTGTTTATGGTGAGTCCAATTCTCGCAGCTTCCCTTTTGAGAGCCGTAAAGGCCTCCTAAACTGCTCTACGGTTAACACCAATTATATCAATGTCGTCCGCGAAGCCCAGAAACATGTGATACTTAGTAATGATGGTGCCGCTCCTCTGCACACCTGCCCTTCGTATTGCACCTTCTAAAGCTATGTTGAACAGCAAGTTCGAGAGCCCGTCACCTTCTTCAGTGTTCTTGCATTATTTGGCACAGTTCGTTATGTTTCACTGGGCCGTGCGCCGCCTTAACGTCAATAAACAGATGATGTATCTGCAAGTTGTGTTCTCGAAATTTGTCGAGAATTTGTCTCAAGGTAATCATCTGGTTCGTTGTAGGTCGCCTTACTCGAAAACCGCATTGGTATTCTCCAACAAAGGCTTCCTGCAACGGTCTCAGTTGCTGGAACAGGATACGGGAGAGAATTGCAGAAGCGGAATTGAGGAGGGTTATGCCTCGATAATTACTACAATCGAGTCTATGTCCCTTTTTGTAGATAGAGCATATAAGTCCTTCCAACCAGTCCGTAGGTAGTTGTTTCTCAGACCATACCCTCAGGATAATCTGGTGAATTGCACTACACAGCCGCTCGCTCCCAACTTTGAAAAGTTCGGCCGGTAAGCCATCCTTCCCAGCGGCTTTGTGGTTCTTTAGCAACCTTCACCTCGTCCAATGTTAGGGGGTCCACAGCTTGTCCGTCCTCCCCAATTTCTATCCTGTTCTCCTCGACGACTCTCCTACATTTCTTACCGTTCAACACCACTTCAAAATGTTGCTTTCAACACCTGGCCACCTGCGATTTATCGGTAATCAGGTTCCCCTCCCTGTCATTACACATGGCAGGTACTGGAACGGTCCGGTTCCTGATTCCGTTGATCGTTCTATAGAAGCTCCTCGTGTCGTGCCTGGTGAAGCAATCCTCCGTCTCCGCGAGGACGCGATCGTAGTGCTCACGTTTCTTACAGCTCCTGCCTCTCGGTATTTACCCCGCATCTGACGCTTCACACGATTAGCTGCTATTAACGAGTTGGTGTAGGCTCGGTTCTTCTCTTCCGTCACCTCTAGACACTCAACAGCGAACCACCCACTACGCGTGATCCCCGTTGTCATGCCTATCACTTCTCGCGCTGTTTCGCTGACCGCATCATGCATGTGCTTCCACTGCTCGTTCCGGTCCACTCCAGCTAGTTCACCGATCCGTCTATCAACTTTCCGAGTATACTCAGCAGCAACTCCTTCCGCTGATTATCTCCGGATGTCCAGACGTATCTTACTCGCCGATCTCGATTTAAATACGTTGGACAACCGAGTGCCACGCCTACCACGAGATAGTGATCCGAGTCGATGTTTGGCCCTCGAAAGGAACGCACATCTATGACGTCTGAAAAGTGCCGGCCGTCGATCAGCATGTGGTCGATCTGGGAGCAGGCCTCTCCATTGGGGGTGTCTCCAGGTGTGCTTCCGATTGTTAAGACGTGCAAAATGGGTACTACAGATAGCCATTCCCCTGGCCGCGGCGAAATTCACCAGCCTCAAGCCGTTGTCGTTGGTGGTAGAGTGAAGGCTTTCACTACCAATAACGGGACGAAAGAACTCCTCTTGTCCGATTTGTGCGTTCGGATCTACGATGACGATCTTTACAACTCCTCCTTTAGGTCATCGGTTTTATCGTTTGTGGGCGCGTACACAAATGGCCGAATACCACCTAATACGGATATTTCCGGTATCGGACTGATGGGCAGTGGCCAGAAATTGACTCCATACATAATTTTGAAATCCAAGTTGACGACTTGTTCTTCTGGAAATCAGCAAAAAATGACTGAATGTCATCCAATATGGGCATTTTAAGAATCGAGGTAATGTACAAAAGCTGGAAGGCAAGGATGTTCTCATGCCGATAAAACCAATCATTTGAAACGATTTTTCTTTTGAGTGTAAATGTATACCATGTTCGATTCGTTATGCGTTTGCAGACTATGAACAAATCGAAAGTTAAATCTTTGGAAGTAGGTGAAATCAATTCAGAGAGTTTGAAATCATTTAAATAAAAAAAAAATGGGCGGAACGAAGTTTGCCGGGATAGCTAAGATGTAATAATTTTTGTCTTATTTCAAATGTTTACAACTCGGATAGTTTTCAACGAATTCCATCCGTTGCTACACGCAAAACTTTTCCTTATTACTTTAGAAGCAATAGCGTAAAATTACCTTTTAGGTAACAAATCCATTACTTAAAAAGCAACAAAATTCTTCCCCAGTCAAGTAACAACACATACTGTCATATATTTAGCACGTGTTATGAGAGTACGACTATCTAATACTGGTCGTTTCAACCACATGCAACGTTTTTTCTGTCGAAAAATGCTCCCTTTCCACCTCAAGTCAAAAAAAATCACACACCGTCGCATAAGTTGCACATGTTACAAGTTTTTTCAATCTCCAATTCATCCGGTGGGCGTGTATTAGTTTGCTTGTTGTATGCATACGGAGTAGCGAAAAAATATGACAAGAGCTGCCAAGCAACATTTTCCCCGTCATAGAGTATGCAAACGTTGATGATTTCAAAGACTTGAAATGCGCCTTAAAATGACATCACGATCTGTAAACTGCGTTAGAGAAAAATAAAAACATTCGCTTTCTTGCAAGCTTTTTACAGCACATAATCATTGGTTCATGGAAACTCATTTGGACCTGTTTGAATATAACTCGTGCCATCCAGAACAATATTCGCAACTTCGGCAACTCTGGTCAGACAGTATTACATATTTCCATTTCAAGTAAACACTGGGGGACGAAACGAAATACAAATGCAGCGAGTGAAGTCTTGCCAACACATGCATTGCGGTGCTTGGCTGTATGTTCTCCTGCAGAAACACATACAAGCGTGTGGCCGTCATAATTTTTATTACTTTTTGTTTGTTACTTTTTGTGTATTATGCGCAGTCATAAGACACAAAAAGTAATAATAAATTGCCCAAAAGTAATAAAATACTCCCCGTTCGCGTTGGGTGTACGAGTCATTACAATGATCATGATAATATCATTATTTCTAGAACCAGTGTGAAACCCAGAGGCCAGAAGTAGACTCCAGACACAATTTTTCAATTCAAAATGGCGGATAAACAGCCAAAATGATCGAATAGAGGTCATAAATCAACTACAGATGCCATTTCCAATCTTTTCTTTCCCACTACATGATTTCTAGAGAATTATTTGATTAGTGTTGGATAAAAGTTATTGACTCTTAATAATCTAAGCGTCTATCATTCGAAAAAATTTTAAAAAGGAAAAGTTTACTTCAAACTTATCACGGTTTTGACTCCCCCATCCTAATCCGTGGACTGCCCATAGAAACTCTGGAGATTTTGTATGTACCGTATATACTTTACTATTCGGCTTCTGATGGTCTAGTTTGAACTACTCCTTTTGCTATCATTGCCTTAGCACTGCCACCGTAGTACACGTTGCTCGTTTCCTAGCATTTGCATTTCAAATTCAAATCTTTAGGCAGTGTAAATATATTAAACTCTCAATTATTAAGTATTCAAATCTGTCGCATGTCATTTATATTTCTTCCCTGCGGGAGGTCTATTTGTCGTGTCTCGTGCGTACACACATGTATAGTAAGCACATGCTAATGCTCACCCACGCCTACAAAGACCGATTAAAGAGCATTGACAAACTTGTGGCGCGGGTTGTAAGCAGAGAAATGCCAAAAAACAATGTTGACATCGTTCGGTATCCTCGGGATCGGTGTTCAGTATCTGCTAGCAGCAACGTAGCATCCCGCGGTTTCGAGCCAATCCGTCGTCGAAGAACGGCTTCGGCCTCATATCGCCCAGACTTTTTCGACGGAACGAACGACAGGCGAACAGGAAATTATTTTGATGGAAGTGCGGGGAAAACCAAAATAAGCCATTCATAAACATGTTTATGCAAATGAAGCCCATTTTTCTCTTGCCTCGCGGGATACCGTGATATCAGTCAATCAAATGTTTCGTTTAGTAAAAGTGCGAGGTGCGAACTGGCTCGGCAAGACATTTGAAAACACTTCGTGACTTTACATGCTGTCTGCAATTAGGATGGTAAATTATTTTGTGAACGGTGGGATACATATTTCACGTGGTAGGTGAATGATGGCCATTTCCGGGGAAGCGATTTTGCGTGATAAAAACGGTAGAACATACAGCTGAGGTAATTAAATTAATACACAGAATAAGAGTAGCAAGACAAAAGCTTCAGAAAAAAGGTTGAATTGCTCTTGACGTTTATTTATTATACTCAATGTATGTAAATAATGTAATGTCAAATTGCTTCTACCAAGTGTTATTGCTGTTGGCAAATTTCCCATTGGTACAATTGAACGACGCGACATACGCTGCCGTGTGTCACGTCCCGCATCGCTGAGTCTGGTTAATACGAACATCCGATCCATTTTCCGGAACAGCAATCAAACTCATCTCCCGGGGCTCACCACAAGTGCGGTCGTCCTTTACAGAGACCAGGAAAGAATGAAATATAATTTTAATTTAAACAAACGAAAATACCCATATGTTGGCAGTCATTGGCTGGGGACTAGCTCCGACCTACGAAAATCGCATGTGCGCCCCATTCCGCAGTGGTCCACTAAGCCGTCTGTTTGCCAGCGGGCAACAATATTGGTTTATTGGTATATTGAAGAGAAATCTATTCAACGGCACTTCTCTGCAGACTTCGTCGACGTTGGGAATACTGCTATCGAAGCTTTATGGTCACATATGGGTGCATTTCGAGGATGGATTGCTATCAACTCAGAGGAAATGAAGTTTATGGCATTTTTGAAACATAATACTTGTCGTCAATTTTTTATCGGCCCAGATCAATGACGGAGTAGCAGCACAGGAACGACATTGTGTGCCTGTGATCATTTTAAAGTAGTAGTGGTGAATATTGGAAGCATTAAACTTTAAGGAATATCCATCGGCAGATAAAATATTTTAAATATTTCACAGTTCTTTTTTCCTATCATAAAACTCTCATGCCTTTAGAATGTCTTTTAAGCCTTTCCAACAAGACAATGAATACTGCTCTAGTTAAACCGGTGCTTATCGTTTACCAAGAAGCAACTAAAGCTGGTGAACGAAAGCTCGTACGACGTCGACTCTGCTATGAAATTCCACCTGTGCATTTCTTCATCAGTCGAAAAAGTTAAACTTTGACCGCTTTGGTGCACCATTTCCCGAAGTCCGCTTGAGCTGCAATTTTGCATGGAGGCTTTTTTCGAGAAGATGAATCTTATGCGCACTGCTTCTAACAAAATTCTAAAATTCGATTTTGATTGCCACCCTATTGTACACTCGACAGACAGCTTTGAATCGGTCATAAGGCCGTCGATCTCCACGTTTCGTGTGAATACATATACGCAGTACTACCAAGTAAGGAGCTCGGAACAGGCTATATCGTTGGCCTGTTTCGGGTCATTGGCCACTACACGGAGCTTGTTTGGTCTGACTTTCGAAATTTCGGTCACGGCCTTGTTGCTTAATGTCAGCTTCTTAGAAATTTGCAGGATATATAACGATTTCGATTTTGGTCCTGCTTTTGGGCCGAAAATAAACAAAAAACTTCCCATTCACTCCGTCTGGATAAAGCCTGGGGCGAGGGATGACTGAAACAGGGACATAAGAGGATTGAGCAGGAGGGACAGGGTTGTTAGAGTTTGGAGACAGTGGATCGGGGCATAAGGGAACTACATCCATTGCGCATAAGCAAGCGCACTAGCTCCAACAATTTTGAAGTTTTGGAGTGTACTCGCAACGATGCTCTGGTTGTCTTCGACTGTACGATCATCAGATCACATCCACATGCAGCAACAGCTACCTGTAGCGAGCCGATCTTGAGTGGGGATTAACTTTTTGCAGTGACACAGCCGCACAATAGCACACCACTCGGAAAGACCGTACCTATCGTTATTTATATATACAGGCTGAATTGTAAAGAAACGACCCGCACAACCGTTTCTTTCGAGTCTTCGACGCGGAATGAAACTGGTACGGTTGTCCCCAAGCAGACACCAATAAAAGCGGAGTGTGCGGACTGCAGCGGGGACCAATTTTAAAGAACGTCGATTAAAGAACGTCAGGTGAACCAAGTGAAGTTGTGCAGGCGGCTAGTGATAATTTAAAGAAGCGTTTGCGGGCCGTAATCAAATACAAAGGCAAAAGATTCGGATTGAACTGATTCAACTGTAACTTTAATACTCCACCATGAAAATAAAAAAGACCCTGAGAAGAAATATTTATCTGTTCTAATTTTATGACATAAATTAAGTGTATCAATTTCACGGTGACACTCTGTGCAGTCTTCAGCTTCATTTTCTGCATCTATGTAGTTTTCGATTATTCCGATCGCCTCTTCCAATGACTCGTCTGCCACCGATAGAACGATATAATCTGCAAGACCAATAACCATCACCCTTTTGGGAACTTTGCGGAACAACCGCATTTAATTTTCGAGGTCTTCTGTCCCTCGGTAGTTTCGCATACCAGGACACGGTTCTGGAAGAAGCTATTTAGAATCTTACACAGATAGTCTGGCACTCGCATTCTATGCAGCGGCTTGGCGGTGGCCTCCCAGCTAGCACTGTTGAAGGTGTTCTTAACATCGATTGTAACTATTGCACAATATAGCATTTTTCGACAGGCCTCGTTTGCACCCTCGAAAGGCCTGGACACCGTAATTGCATGCCCGGTTTCGGCTACAGCATTAACTTTCGCTTTCACCATCTGGCCGAAAAAGACAGTTCTTCAGACATTTATGCTTTGCTCTGCTCTGAACATCTGGAAATGCTGGGTTTTCAACTTTTTGGACATTGAACCATAGTTGCCATTGGCTTTCGATTTGTTACGCGTCACCCCAGGGGTTGTTATTTGCATCCTGACACAGCTCTCTGTAGCTGTTTATTTTGCTTAGCTTTATTGCACGTTTAAGTGCCACTTTTGCTGCCCGGAACACCATTTGGTGTTTATCTCGGTCCGCTGCGATGCTCACTTTTTGGGCGCGTCTCCTAACCCTGAGACAACTAGTTCGGAGAATGTTGAGTTACTCGTTTTTATCAATAAGCTGGTCTACGTTTGTTTTCTAGCTCCTGTTCTCTGAGGAGCATGGTTGTCTCGCACTACCTTGCCAATGCATTTGCCAGCGCATCCGCATTTCGGTCATCTGTACCAAGGGTGTCAACAAAAAGATCCATATCGAAAGCCTTCGTATAATCGTCTAACGTTTGTTGGAACTGCTTCAAAGTCCCTTTAGGTGGTGCATAGCAGCTACACAGAAAGATGCCATTGATTTTGGCAATCACAAAGCCTTCATAACGTAAATCGCAGCCATTGACGATGCTGCGACAGTACCTGTGCTGTGTCGCGAAGATGGAGATTAATCTGCGTTACCTTCATTACAGCTCGTTTACCTTCGCTTTCTCATACTCAGGACATTTGAAGCCACATTGTTGTTATCTTACTGTTTGCAGAGCAGGCATTTTTCTGACTTCGCGCATTCGCTCGCAAAAAGACCATCCTCATTGCACTGCACTTCTTGTGCTATTCGGATCTGTCAGAACCTTCACGATTTTGAGCATAGTGACCAAAATTCAAGCACCTAAAACAACGTTTCATTTCCTTAGTCACCGAGAGGATGGCTTTAAAGAGGCAAACGAACCAGCCGAATTAAATCTTACTTTTCGCCAGAAGTATATTCGCGGTAGTCATTGACAGGCGCCGTCTGCGTTCCATTGAACGCCTCTTTCAATAGGATCGCCATCGAAACAGCGATAAGCAGCTCGCATTGTTCCTTAACCGGTCTCAATAGCTCATCTATCGTTGTAATCTCGTCCAGATTCCTGCACTCGATCACAGTCTCCTA
This sequence comes from Wyeomyia smithii, assembly GCF_029784165.1. Taxonomy (NCBI): domain Eukaryota; kingdom Metazoa; phylum Arthropoda; class Insecta; order Diptera; family Culicidae; genus Wyeomyia; species Wyeomyia smithii. The sequence goes on along the minus strand of NC_073694.1, from coordinate 71,602,006 downwards.
GGAAAGCGCTCTCCATAAGCTCACTTCTCGAAAGCCGAACTCTTCCCCGTTAGGTTATTCTACAGCACAAAAATCATTTCACCTCTTCGGGTACGTCTTGTCTACACCTAACCTTCTCACCTAGCTCATTTAACTCCGGATCCGCTTGCTCTTTCTGGGAGAGGTCGGCAAAGGTAGCTTCTACTTTCCATTCCACAATAAGGTGCCGATATTGAACTCCGCTTGCAATGGATCCTTTAGCGCTCGTACGAATGGACTTGAAATATTGAGAACCAAACCAGAGGGTTTTTTTCTTATTCTCGCTTATTTTCCGTCGGTCTAGTTCCGCCACTGTTGTGGCCAATCACCGACGCCCAGGGAGGCGACTCCACACCCAGGACCCTAACTCACGACCCGTTTTATTAACGGACCGGCGCCAACGGCTTTACTTCCTCATGCGATGGAAGGCGTGATCCCAGAGATTTTTTCGCCTCAGAAAATCTCCCGGTGTCGGCTAGGATTGAATCTGGACCAGTTGGGTTGGTTGTGAGTGGATCACGCCACCTCACAACCATCGACACCTATGTCGGCGGTGGGATTCGAACCCAGGCGTCGAGCGTGGTTGACGGAGACGATACCAACCACACTAGGCCCCCGCTCCAAACCAGAGGGTTCAAAGCCCCTGTAGAGAAGGATGGTGGCAATAGCTACTATTTATGGCTATAACGCAAAAAGCATTGATAAACCCCTTATCTAAGGTGTCATGTCACTCGTGTTGCCGGATTAATGGCAGGGGTGGTTTAACAAATTGGTTTAACAAATTTCCCTAGCCGCAAACGGAGCCAGTGGAGTACCAGGGCACCCTCCACTTTACCTCTGTCCTTACTGCGTTGAGCGGGGCTTTGACGCAGCGGACCTATATTTCCCTAGCTTCTCGTGGGAATCACATGGGCAATATAATAAATACAGAGAATTCAACAAAAACAGTCAACAGCAGATGGTGGAAGTGGTCGGACGAACACTTCTTGATCAGGAGATGAAAGCAGGGTTTAACCTTGATAATGTTTCACTACATGTTCATCGATTTCCTGAACGCACCTCCTTGTCTACCACCCTCCCCCCCCCAAGGAGATAGCGAAGCGACTCTCCAACGCCTCCAAACTTCTATCCAAGTTGCAACTTAAAGCTATGCACGATTTGATCCTGGATCGAATAGTGGCACTAGACTCTGCATTACTCAGCGCTAAGTTCAAGAGTTGCCATTTCAAACACGGTTTTTTTTCTTTGCCTGCGCCGACAGTGAAACGATTGTGTGGCTGGACCATCTCAGATCTAACTCCTTGGGAAGAAGTGTGTTTGCAACACGGATAACCTGCCGAAAGCTATTTTGTTCGTTTGTTCGCAGGTTATTTTTCAAACATCGTGCATACTTCAAACGAGAAGATACTGAGATTCATCCACAATCAGAACGAGGATATCTCTGCACTGGAGTGGTGCGTAAGGAATCGCAAGGTGGCAGGGAAAACCATTGAACTTGTTCTGGAGATCGATAAACAATCCGCCGACCGAATCACCTAAAAACCTTCCGGTGCTAGTCATGTGTCTGTTGCCCATCGCCCATCGTCTGTTGCCCACAGCAGGCAATGCTAGCCGGTGTCGGAGCAAAGGCAACCTAAACCAGCAGTTCTGCTGATGGTAACCATCTGACAGGTACTAGATCCCCCAAACCAACCAATGGCGGATCCAACACGCAATGAGCAGTTTTCGCTGCATCCAGGTGAATCTTCATCACGCTAAGGGGGCCTGCAGCGTCCTTAGCAGAAGATTCACCGAAGAGAAACTAACTGTTGCTCTGGTCCAGGAACTATGGGTCAACAACACAAAGGTTCTTGGCCTCGCGGGCCCAAAAGGTAGGTTAATCTACTCTAACACTCAGCCTAAACCTAAGACTGCAATTTTGTTGAGCAAAGTAATCAAATACACTCCAATTACAGAATACATTCAACGTGACTCGTTATCATCCCGAGGTCTGCGCACTCGTGCGGTATTGCAAAGCAGTCAATAAGCCGGTCATCATCGGATGCGAATGCTCACCACACGATTTGTGGCAGCTCGGATACCAACAGCGGGGGTCAGTACGTTCTTGAAAATATTACTTCGAACGAGGTCAATATATGAAATATAGGGTACAGCTTTACCTTTACTTCCGCCATAAGAGACGAGGTCCTTGATCTCACTTTCTGTAACGCAAACATTGCCGAGAAAGCCAAAAAATGGCATGTCTCTGACGAAACAAGCTTGTCAGATCACCGACATATCATCTTTGACATCGAAGCTAATACTTTAAAGAGCGAAAAATTCAGAAATCCGAAGAAGACCAACTGGTCCTCGTTCAGGGAACATTTAGCCAACTCCCGCTCCTCCTGCTCAATCGATTTACGCACACTCGACGATCTGGATATTGCTGCACGTGATCTTGATTGCAGGATCACTGATGCCTAAATGGCCAGCTGTTCCCTAAAGGAGACGTTTGTGTGTCGTGACGAGCCCTGGTAAAATGTAACGCTCAATAGCCTCCACCGTGAGGCCAGGCGCTTGTTCAACAGGGCCAAAAGCACACCCAACTGGGATTAATATAGAGCGTCACTCACCAAGTACCACGCTGAGCTACGCAAAGCTAAAACAATCTGTAGGATCAAGTTCTTCAAGGGGATCCAAACGATGCCCGAAGCCGCACGACTCCAGAAAACGATGTACATAGACCACACCAACGGTCTAGGGTAGTTAAAAAAAGGACGGCAGTCTCACCGCCACACCTAGAGAATCACTGCGGGTTATTATGAACACGCACTGCCCTGGGTTCACATGTATAACGAAACAACCAACGTCGGAGCAACCGGGTCCGAGGTCAAGGCGTACAGCGCCCAACGACTTTTTTCTACTCTCTCGAAGGTTGTTTACGAAAGCTCTAATCGATTGGGCAATAAGTTCCTTTGAACCTATGAACTTTCCAGGACCAGATGGCATTCTACTTATCTTAATACGAAAATTAGGTGAGATCATTATGCTCGAACTGATACAGCTTTTCCTTGGGCTATATTCCAGTTTGCTGGCGGAAAGTCAAGGTGAGTTTTATACCGAAGGTAGGAAGAAGAGACAAAACACTACCTAACACATTCAGGCCCATGAACCTCACATCTGAATTTCTAAAGTTAATGGGAAAAATTTCAGATAGCCATATACGCAATCAGTTCGTCAAGAACTCGCCACTACATAAAGATCACTTCGCTCACCAACCTAGTAAATCGACGAAAACTGCTGTTCATGGCATAGTGACTCTTATCGAAAAGTCGCTGAAGTATCAAGAAACGGTGCTATGCACTTTTCTTGATATTGAGGGCGATTTTGACAATACATCCTATGCTTCGATCAATACAGCTCTCCTGAAGCGGAGAGTTGATAAAACTACAATGAGCTGGATTCAGAATATGCTCTCGAGCAGAGAAATCACACATTGGGAGATGCTTTAATCAACGTCTTAGCGATAAAAGGCTGTCCACAAAGGGGAGTCCTCTGCCCCCTGCGCTGGTACACTATTAAGCAAGCTAACCCAGCTTGGCTATGAGATTGTTGGCTATGCCGATGATATAGTCCTTTTAATTCGCGAAAATGTGACGCAGCAATGCCGAACCTGCTGAACATGAATCCCGCTAAAGCAGTTATCGTATCCTTCACCAAACAAAGAAAACACATTCTGCCTCCTTCTTCACTGAAGGGTGCTTACTGACCTTCTGAAAAGACGCTGAACAACTGGGTATAATTCTGGACAATAAGCTGAATTAGACGGCCCAAATTGACTACGCAGTCAAAAACGCTACAACGGAAATTTGGGCTTACAGGCTCTCTGGTCCTACATAACCATTGCACGGTCAAGAATTAGTACTTACACCGCTCTCGTGTGGTGGCCAAAGGTAAATGAAGTGACAGCCCAAGCGAAACTTAATAAAGTTCAAAGACTGAGCTGTTTCTCCATTACCAGCGCCATGCGCACAACACCAACGGTAGCTTTGAAGACCATACTCTACCTACTGCCTCTACATCGTCATGATGATGATGATGATGATGATGATGGTCCCGCGACATATCCTTACAAAGATATGAGCTGGACATGTAAAAAAAGAGGCAAAGCTTGGTGCGCTGAGGCTTTAACAAAACGAAAATTCTTCGAAGGCGATCAGGTTGGTCATCTTCGAATTCTAAGGGAGTTTAAATTCACACCCTTAGTCATCACAGTATCAGACTGCTATTATCAAGAGGCTTCTCGGTCTAAAGCGTGGTGAACTACGTCTCTACACGGGAGTTATTACCGGACACTGCCTCGCTCTTTACTACCTAAAAACATCGGTGTTGTCTTATACGATAACTGCCGCTTCTGCAACCTGGCAGTTCAAACGTCAACTCATCTGCTTGAAGTTATGAAACTTCTCTTTTGCTACTCCCGCTACTCAGTCGCAAGAAACTCTACGAGCCCTCAGGGTCGGCTCGTCCATAAGGAGAGGTCAAATTGAGGAAAGGAGAAGAAGATCACTTGGTTTTAAACTAGTATATTTGGCACGGTAATTTTTCCCTAACGTCCCTAATTCCCTACTCTTTATTTTTACAAAACTGGACTTACGTGTTATGTGTGTGTGTGTGATAGTGTCTGGGCCCGCCGTCTGTCACCGCTCCGTTGCCGTCTGTCGCTCGGAGGTCACCGTCGCCGCTGTCCCGTTACGTCTCCGCTGTTTCTATGCCGTCACCGCTGCTTCTCGCCTACGCCTACTCTCGTTCCTGCTGGTACCTTGCCCACTCTACTGGGTTAACGTTGGGCTTCGTCGCTGACAATAGCCGCTCTGCCGACTGGTAAACGCCTCTACCTGGTCTTTTAATCACTCCGACTCGATGTAAGTGGACCCACGGTACCTAACGGGTGCGATCTCTGCTAATAGCTGCCAATAATTTGGCTCCTTTCCAGCACACAACAATTGTTTGCCGCGACGAAACGATTGCTTTTAACTCGCGGATTAGAGCCGTATCGATTTAATTACGGTGCTCTACAACTTTGCGTTGTCGTGTGCAAAACGTGGTTAACGGGTTAACGTGGTAAAAATTGCGGGTGTAAAATGTGCGTTCGACAACTAGCACGGTCCAATATCTTCTCCCAATGCTGCCTAAGGACTTTCTCGATCACCCGAATTGCCTTCTGAATCTCCCGGAAATTGCCTTCCGAACTCCTTTGCAGGCGAAATAATTATAGTTCAGCGTGTTGTGCTGTGTATGATATGTGTACCTTGTCAGGGCTGAACACAATCCCTGCCGTGTGTGTAGAGTTTTTTTTTCTTCATCTACAGTTTATTTGACACGGCACAAATACAATTCAATGTTTAATGGCGCCAATTATATCTAGTACCTTACTTTCTAAAGTATCTTAATAACTAAAAGCAAATTTTTTATCCTCGCTGCCGACTACGAGCTGAAACTAAATCTAACTTAAAGCTAGAATATTTTGCATTAAAAGCACAGGTTTGCTGTTTGATGGTTTTCATTGCCATAGGTAAGCAGCATATTAAATTTGTTCCGCTGCTGGGCCAAGATATTACGAACTGGCATATTGGGTTGTTTCCATCGGACCTTGAGAGTATCGTGCGGGTCTGATTGCTGTTTCCGGATCCGGGTCTTAACGTGTTCTTGTCGTTTGGTTGGATGTAGCCGGAAGGGGATAGGACTAAACTGGGGCGTGGATGGATTTCAGGAAAACGTATATAAGGGACATGTAGGATAGGTCACGGCTCGCCAAGACATCACGAACAGGAACAGCCGGCTGCCTACTTTCGGCCTGCAGGGAAGCTATAAATTTAGACCTGGCGTCACGGTGTACAGGGCATGACCAGACAACGTGCTCTATGTCGTGATAACCTTCACCACAGGCACAGATACCACTTTCCCCGAGCCCAACACGACGGAGATGCGCGTCAAATCTATAGTGATTGGACATGAGCCGGGACATCACGCAAATGAAATCCAGACCTACATCCAACCCCTTGAACCACGGGTTCGTCGATACCTTGGGGATTATGGAACGTAACCACCTTCCCAGTTTCCCCTTGGTCCAAGAATTTTGCCAACTGATGATCGTATTCTGACGTACAAATGCGAAAAATTCATTAAAGGCAATTGGTCTTCCATAAATATCACCGTTTGTTGCGCCCACCTTAGCCAAAGAGTCCGCTTTCTCATTACCCGGTATCGAGCAGTGAGAAGGGACCCACGCTAAGGTAATTTGAGTAGATTTTTCGGATAAAGCACTCAGATGTTCCCGTATTTTCCCCAGGAAATACGGAGAGTGCTTAACATCTTTCACCGATCGGAGAGCCTCAATGGAGCTGAGACTGTCCGTAAAGATGAAATAATAGTCCGTGGGCATTTTTTCGATAATCCCTAGGGTGTACTGAATTGCAGCTAATTCTGCGACGTTAACAGAAGCTGGATTATCGAGCTTATGGGAGACGGTTAAATTGTTATTGAAAATACCGAAGCCAGTGGACCCATCAAGAAGTGATCCGTCAGTGTAGTACATATTGTCGCAGTTGATGTTTCGATATTTATTCGAAAAAATTTTAGGGATCTGCTGCACGCGTAAATGACCCGGGATTCCACGAGTTTCTTCTATCATGGATGTATCGAAAAACACAGTAGAATCAGAAGTGTTTGATAAGTCGACACGATTTGGAATATTCGAAGAAGGGTTAATATTTTGGGACATGTGATTGAAATACAATGTCATAAAACGGGTTTGAGAATTAGGCTCGATTAACCTTTCAAAATTTTCAATCACGGGACGGTTCAAGACCTCACATTTGATTAGAATACGAGAAGACAGGCTCTAGAAGCGGTTTTTCAATGGTAGTACTCCAGCTAAGACCTCCAAACTCATCGTATGGGTCGATTGCATGCAACCCAAGGCGATACGCAAACAACGATATTGTATTCGCTCCAGTTTGATCAAATGTGTGTTTGCTGCGTAGCGGAAGCAGAAACACCCGTACTCAATAACAGACAGAATCGTTGTTTGGTAAAGCCTTATAAGGTCTCCTGGATGGGCTCCCCACCATTGTCCGGTTATTGTACGAAGAAAATTCACTCTTTGTTGACATTTTTTCATCAGATACCTCACGTGACAACCCCAGGTGCCTTTAGAGTCGAACCAGATACCAAGATATTTGTGTACCAAAACCTGAGAAATCGTTTTACCCATTAATTGTGTTTGAAGCTGAGCAGGTTCATGCTTCCTAGAAAAAACTACTATCTCAGTCTTCTCCAGAGAGAATTCGATACCTAGCTGTAAAGCCCAAGCAGACAAATTGTCCAAGGTATCTTGCAATGGTCCTTGAAAATTGGCAGCTTTGGCTCCTGTAACAGAGATTACACTGTCGTCTGCAAGTTGTCCTATCGTGCATGAATTTGCCAGACATTCGTCGATGTCATTTACATAAAAGTTGTAAAGAAGGGGGCTTAAACATGAGCCCTGGGGAAGACCCATGTAGCTAATGCGAAAAGTTGCCAAATCGCCGTGCGTAAAATGCATGTGCTTTTCGGACAACAAATTGTGCAAAAAATTGTTCAAAATTGGAGAAAATCCTTGTCGGTGAAGTTTACCCGAAGGAATGTCAATAGAAACGGAATCAAAAGCCCCCTTAATGTCCAAGAACGCAGACGCCATTTGTTCTTTGCGAGCATACGCCAGCTGAATATCTGTTGAAAGCAACGCAAGACAATCATTCGTCCCTTTGGCATGGCGGAAGCCAAATTGAGTATCTGAAAGCAGACAATTTGATTCGACCCAATGGTCTAAACGACGGAGTATCATTTTTTCCATCAATTTCCGGATACAGGATAGCATTGCAATCGGCCTATAAGAGTTGTGATCAGAAGCTGGTTTCCCTGGTTTTTGGGTGGCGATCACCTTCACTTGCCTCCAATCCTGCGGTACAATGTTTTGCTCCAGGAACTTATTGAACAAGTTCAACAAGCGCCTCTTGGCATTGCCGGGTAGATTCTTCAACAAGTTGAATTTGATTGTATCTAACACAGGCGCGTTATTATTACAGGACAGGAGGGCAACTGAAAATTCTGCCATCGTAAAAGGTGATTCTATCGCGTCGTGGCCCGGAGACGCATCGCGAACAATGTTTTGCTCAGGAACAGAGTCCGGACATACTTTCCTGGCAAAATCAAATATCCACCGACTTGAAGACTCCTCGCTTTCGTTGACCGTGACGCGATTCCGCATTCTTCGGGCTGTGTTCCAAAGAGTGCTCATCGATGCCTCCCTCGACGTCTCGTTCACGAACCGACGCCAATATCCGCGTTTCTTTGCTTTATCCAAGCTTTTAAGCTTGGTATCAAGCTCCGAATACCGTAAATAGTCGCCAGGTATACCTCCCTTCTGGAAGGCCAAAAACGCGTCGGATCTTTGCGTGTAGACATCGGAGCACTCTTGGTCCCACCACGGAGTGGGAGGCCGTTCTTTAATCGTTACGCCGGGATATTTCTTCGTTTGGGCTTGCAACGCGGCGTCGAGAATCAAGCCCGCGAGGAGATTGTATTCTTCAAGTGGTGGATGATGTTGAATCGAATCGACCGCTTTTGAAATCATTTCCTCGTATAACTTCCAATCGACATTCCGTGTGAGGTCATACGAAATGTCAATTGGTCGCATGCGAGTTGACCCGTTATTAATTGAAATAAGAATAGGCAAATGGTCGCTACTGTGAGGATCGAGGATTACCTTCCATGTGCAATCCAACCGTAGCGACGTCGAACATAAGGATAGATCCAATGCGCTTGGGCGCGCTGGAGGTTTCGGAATACGTGTCATTTCGCCGTTGTTTAAAATAGTCATGTCGAAGTCATCGCAAAGGTTATAGATTAAGGATGAGCGGTTATCATTGTAAGGGGAACCCCAAGTCACACCATGAGAGTTGAAGTCTCCCAAAATCAAACGTGGCGAGGGAAGAAGTTCTATTGAATCAAAGAGCAGCCGTTGCCCAACCTGTGCTCTGGGAGGAATATATATTGAGGCAATACAAAGCTCTTTACCTTGTATTGTCATTTGACATGCGACAACTTCGATGCCTGGAATCGAGGGGAGGTTAATACGATAGAAAGAATAGCACTTTTTAATCCCTAAAAGTATTCCTCCATATGGGGTGTCTCGATCAAGGCGAATAATATTAAAATCATGGAAGTTGAGATCAATATTTGAAGTAAGCCAAGTTTCACAAAGGGAAAATGCATCGCATTTGTTTTTATTTATCAAAACTTTAAACGAATCAATTTTTGGTAAAATACTTCTACAATTCCACTGTAAGACAGAGATAGAATCCCTCATATACGCAGTTGAATTAGGCATCGAAGGATACAATCGCTGCAAGGAGGGGCCATTGGGCAGTCAACTGCTTCAAAAATGATCTAACTGTTGGGAGGAATGCTGTAAGAAAAATTTTAATTGGATCGGGTACATTGAAATTTTCAAAAATCCAGTCCACAATGTCAGAAAATTTCACTAATCCAGAATTTGTTTCATCAACTGGATGTGCAAATGGAACAACTGGGGTTTAAGATGTTCCTGGCAGTGCTGGGAACTCCTTCTGGGACTTTAAATTTGCAAGCCCAGGAGAAGTTTGCTTCGGTTTTTCCGCAGCACTGTTTGGTTTGTTCGTACTTTTCATTACACTTTGGGAAATCTTAGGACCTTTACGGGGAAGTTTAGGAGAAGAAACATTTTTCCTCTTCCTAGACTCCCCAGGATTGGCATAAGATGTTCCCGCTGCTGAATCGTCAGAATCGGTTTCATCAGAGGACAACAGATCAAAGGGGTTCGATGTTATGGTAGAAGTGGTCACGGTCTTCTTCAGCATCTCAGCGTAAGATCGCTTTGAACGCTCCTTAAGTGACCGCTTGATTTTATCTCTGCGCTGCATGTACACCGGGCATGTGGAGAGCTCATGCTGATTTTCCCCGCAGTGAATACATTTTTCAGCATTTACACTGCAGGAATCGTCCGCATGAGTTTCTCCACACTTGCTACATCGTGCCTTATTGCAGCAGTAGGCGGCTGTGTGGCCTAGCTGCTTGCAATTGGTGCAATTCATAACACGGGGTACATACAATCGCACAAGCAGACGAACCCGGTCGATCGAGACGTGGCTAGGGAGTGCAGATACGGCAAACGTAACGCGAAACTAGTCTGACGGAGTGTACACTTTTGTGCCGCCGACGAGAGATACAGACCGCAATTGCTTGCAGTCGAGCACCTTCACATCGGGACATGTGCTATTCTTGAAGCACCCTTTAGCACTTCGCAAAATACACTCGACGGACAGACTCGAATCGGTTATGACACCGTCGATCTCCACGTCTCGTGCGGGTATGTAAACGCGATACTCGCGTGTGAAGAGCTCAGAGCAAGCGATAGCATTGGCCTGTGCCAGATCACTGACCACGACACGGAGCTTGTTATGTCGGACCTTGGAAATTTCGGTCACGGCCTTGTACCCCTTCGTCAGGTCTTTACAAATTTGCAGTATGTTTAATCGCTTTGAATTCACTCCTGCCTTTGGACGAAAATAAACAGTATAGCTGTCCTGTTGAGATCCGTCCGGGTAAAGCCTGGGGCGAGGGGGGACTGGAGAATGAACAGGGGAGGGGGTAACAGAAGGGTCAGGGTCAGGGGGGTTCGGGGATGGTGGCACGGGAGGCGAGGGATCTATATCCATCGCGCTAAATCTAGCGCACAAGCGCCGACAAGAACACGTACCTCTTTGCTTCTTCCTTCCAGCAGTGGTTGTCCGATCGTTCGAAGCTGCACCCAAAGCAGCCAGCAGCACCAGTACAGCAGCACTAATACAGCCACCAGCAGTGAGCCGGGTGTGAGATCACTCAGCACAGCGACACGACTCGACTGTCAACTGATGGCCTTGAATTAGAAAGATCTATTCACTGTGCACAGATCAAAACTGCAGCTGGTATTTTGCACCAATACAGCCAAAGTTGCGAGCCGGGTACAGAACGTAGCGACACAACTCACAATCTAGTTGGCCTTTAGCGCGAATAATATACTCTTTTGTTTGGCTATTCGTACACACGGACCGGATTGTAATAGAACGACCACTTTGCACGTCCGTTTCTGTCGAGTGTTCGACGCGGAATGTGTGTAGAGTTTATTAAATTTAATCGCCGTGCCATCTCCCTATATAGCTATTCTGGATGGCATATTTGGGTATACTTTTAAATTTTATTATATTTATATTTTCTTTATTGATTTAATTTGTTTTTATTCCTAGCTAGCTGTTAAGAGTGATTTTCAACCCATGTTTTGGTTTTATGCCGCAATTTTGGGCTACATAGAGCATTGGGACCGGCTATGGAAATAGTAAAAGGTCACAAAGTCCTTGCGTTCGCTAAGTATTACTTCTCCGGAGGTTTGCTTCTAACTCTATATCTGGTAGGAAATTCCAATCCCAAAAGGGTCGTTTGTCTCTTTGACTATGCGATACCAAATTAGGGCCCAGCATTACTACCAACCAACCCTGCTCCATCAATGAGTACGGGTACCCCGTAATCTGTGTACAGCAATCGGGGCCAACCACAAAAAAATCAACAAAATGGTTGCAGTGGTTGTCTTAGTCACAATGCCCTTCAGGCATACAAAAAATGGTGCCGATATGGATCAATGCTTTAACTTCACGGGTTTAATTTCACGGGTATCATAGCTGTTTAACCTCACGGGTATCATAGCTGTGTATATCAACAATTGGGAACTAAACGACGAGATCGTCACAGCAGAACTAGAAGTTGACAACTATTTTAGATAAAATACAAGCTTAAATAAAAATTGTAGAAAATGTAGAAACAATTTTGTATGTTAATTTATTGTTTTTAATTTGTTCAAAGGAAGAAAGCAAGCAATTAAAAATAAAATAATTTTACAGTGAAACTTGTTTTGTATTTTTCTGATGTAATCAAACAGTTGTTAAAATGCACATAAGACTTTATGATCAGCTCTTTCGCTAAGACCGCGCTTGTTTAGAAACTATATATTACATTCTAAGGTGAGTCGTAGGACAAAATATAAAAAAAAAAAACTCGAATAGTCAGGCAGTTGTTTATCATTTTAATTTTAAAATACCATTTTTATGTTGTAAAAATAATTTAATGCTGACCTTCCGTTCGTTTCATGATGAACGTTGCTTATTTTGATGCTTGGAAGGTTGCCTAACAAATCAACCTGTTTCGTGGTATTTCATCTAGCGTCACCAGTCACAGCAATTTAAAGAGCCTTTATATCATCCTGCTTCGACATAAAAACGCTAGTCCAGAATTGGATTTCCGCACTCTGGCCTGGACAACTGGAGATCCCATTTGTTTTTTTGTTTTTTCATCGCCATAGTATGGGTTAACAAAGGGTGCAACCCATTGGCATGAATAAGTGAAACGAAACAGCGGCGAAGTAGTTTTATGGTAAACAGTCGAGCCGCAGGCATCGACGACGTAGACACGAACTGATTCCGGTCAAGTGTGGGGTGATTTTTATGACGCCTCCTGTCTATTAGGTGCCCTTTGCTTTTCTGCCATACCGAGGGAAATAACATCGAGCAGCTGCTTCCTTAGCCCAGCAGCCTTAACAGCATCCAGTCGCCGCTGAGATGTTTGGTTATCCGATACCGCAGTAGCAGCAAACTGTTCGTCCTTGTTCTATGGCACAGCCACAGCCACTTTCTCCGTTGAGCTGTTCAACAATGTAGGTCAAGCAATCGTCGATATCGGGGCTTAACTAGCAATCACCAGCTCTCGGAAGTGAACATAATTTACTGATTTTATCACTAGTCCGGGCGCTGAGAGTTTTATTGCCTCTTGGATGAAGATGTTGTAAACAGTAAATTCATTATCGGTAGGCAGGACCTATATTATAACTGTCTAGTAGTTGTAATGATTTATGTTCCATTTTACGGTAAATCAGAAGAGTTTTTCTGGTGCCTCGAAGTATGTATACTGGTAAATAATGAATGCAGATTATTGGTGGAAAATTTCAATGAAGTCAGACAAATAATTAATAAGATGAACATTAACGAAGATGAACATTAACGTTAGCCTTAAATATATTATACAGTCGCAATGATAACCATCATTAAAATGTATAAATAAACGCTATGGAGCTTATCACGTCAATTCGTTTGATCCCACCGTCGACCGCCGATTGGCTCTCTGCTTGTTGGACTGATTTTATTGATAGGATCAGCTGATAGCATGGAAAACAGATTTCCGGGCTGCTTCATGATTTCAATGCAATCGAGCAGTGTTGTTTTATTTTTTAAGCTATGTAGTAATATTCACGGGTCATGAAATTATTTCTATCGACAGAGTGATTTATTGTTTATTTAATTCATTAATTTACTGAATAGAGCAATTTTCTTATGGTTCGATGACGAAGTTCATTAATGTGAAACAACAGCAGCAACATACTCTTTATTCGAACTATTCGAAACCAATAGTGATGAGTCGGATACCAAGTGGTTGTGAATAAAAACCGCGAACAAACTGTCATCATGTACGAAAGCTCATAAACATAAATGCGTATTCCGGTCAATGATTATGAAACATTATTTATGCAGTTTAACTTTTGATATCCGTTATAATGACATTGGTATGAAAGGTTCATCCTGTGCCTGTCATGGCTAGCTTGAATCGCTAACCAACCTTTTTTTCCATGTTTTGAAGAATGTTTGAGTATCAATGCGACAGTCAACGGCAACAGCAGTCTCACTAGGATAACGAAAATGGCATTACTGCAGGAACTCGAAATGCTAGTTCAAATGAATGATGCTTTTGTGTGCGATACTGTTTTCTAGCAATATGATTCTTTATTCAAAATTTGTTGGTGGATGTAAATGTTACATAGGTTACATCACAACCAGACAGATCTGCTGTACAGTGTCAAATCCATCCGTTGTTACCTTAAAGAAATAATAACTATGGTGAATGTTCGTATTGATGTAATAAAATGTTGTAAAAAGCTTGAGCCAAGTGTGAGAGTTGGTTCTTAAGCTACATACCAGTTTTCATGCATCATTTGAATAAGCTGCGCTTTCTGAGCAAAACGTGATTTTTTAAAAATTTTCATCTATATCCTTCGATTTTTAAGGTGGAATGGGTCAGATTCCAAGCATTATTTTATCATTGTTAGCAGATTTTTCGCGGAAATTAGTTACGGAGAGAAAAGGAGAAAATGTTTCAGGCGCTACCGGTGTGAAAAAAATGCAGCCAAACATTCCCACTCCATGATTATTTTTGCAGAAAAAAGCTTTTCGAGCATACTGGTAATGACTAGTTGTAAAATAAATAAGATGTTTTATGTTTATCCTGAATTTTTTCAACTCTATTCGCAGTTTTTCACACATTTTTTGTAAAGAAAGCTGCTCTAAAATTCAGAAAATTACTTCTAGTGTCTAATACAATGGGCGTTGGTCATGAAAATCGATTATAATTTGGATGAGAAATGATTTGATGAAATCGTTACTTACTTCATTTTTGTGGTGACAGGTTGATCAAGTGCCGAATCCTATAACACCTATTACGCGGGCATCCTCGTCGAAAGCGCACATCCAATCCCACGGCCTTCATCGGGATCCCTACTAAAAACAGTTTTTGCTGGTCGTTCCTGCGGCATACTAGCTACATGCTCAGCCCTCCGAAGTAAGCCGTGTTTCATCTGCATGATTTGCAAGCCCGGTGCACTTCACGATTCAAGCGTCTGTGCCAAACACTATTCTCCAGTTTGCAACCAAGGATTCACCGCAAGATTCTACATTCGAAAACATCAAGAGCTCGCCGATCAGCCTCTTTTATACGGGTTTGCAGGCCACAGCTGGTTACGCAATCCGTAGATGGTCCTGTTTGCGGTCGCTATCCGCCTCTTTATCTCACGACTTACCTTATCGTCGTACATCATCAATGTATTCAGGTAATTAATTTCGTCCATTATTTCAAATGATTCTACGCTCTTAATTAGCCAGAGTTTAGACAAGCCTCTCTTGAGAGGCCTTTTCTACCGCTCTCCGGCTTTAATACCAATGTAGTCGATATCATCCGCAAAACCTAGGAACATGTAAAATTTCATAAAGATAGTGCCACTTCTCAGCAAAGATAGTGCCACTTCTCAGCACAACAATCCTCCGTTTAGCACCTGCGATGTTGAAGAATATTTTTGACAACCCGTCACCCTGTTTAAAACTATCTAACGTCACGAAACCGTCCGATATCTCACCTGCTACTCTACCCATGATGTGGAACAGTCAAGTTCAGTTTAATCAGTTTTGCTATTTAGAGAGAGCGTCACTTGGATTATTTGGGACTAAAAGGCTGCTGATATTTGATCGGTTTTTTGCATAAGAGAGTAAAGAAAAGAAATATTTTTGCTTTTGTCAACACGCATAATCTGACAATCTCTATGAGAGTTTACGTAAGTGTGAGCAGCCTTTAAAAGCTTATTGAGCTTCGTAGTCGCTAATGGAACGGGCGATGTTTGCACACTTTTGAAACATCGCTCAGCACTTTGTGTGCCCGTATTATGTGTTCCAATCTTCCTCACACGGGCGAGAATCTTTTAGTCTACGTTGAGTAGGCTTATCGGATGGTACGCTCTCGCTGTCCCATCTCTATCACGGTTTTTAACCAACACGATTAGCTCATTCGTCATAGCTGCATTGATAACGAATTGCAGGGTGTTCAATAAGTTCGAAAACACTTTAAACATGTGTTAAAAAAAGAAAATACATATTCTTCATAAATAAATATTCTGTCCTGAATCAATTTTTATCGAAGTAGTGTTTATTGAGACCCTTTACGACATATTAGCTGGGAGCACAACCTCTTTGTGCTGTATGACGAGGTTGAGACGTTTTTCAAAAAAAAAAAAAAAAAATCATAAGCTGCTCGCACCTAGTCCATCGGGACCTTGTTCCAGATCTCGGAAATGAACTTTATAAACTGGTCCATAGTGTTTACTTTACGTTCGCTATTCTTGGCCAGCATTTACGACTATACATAAATGTCCAGGAAACAAAGGTCTGGGGAGCGGGGAGGCCACAAAATCTTATCGAGAGAATCAGTCAAATTCTCCCGACTCCACGCTTCGACGATATTCGTCGTGTGGACTGATGCACCTATTACAGGACGTAGTGAATCTTTCCGTTCTCCAGAACATCGGCTTTATAGAACGCGGCGTCGATTTTTACGTTTTTTTCTCGATGTACACCAGTAAGAGCTTCCCCGCCTGGATACGACCCCAAAACATCACCAACAATGCTCAGGATCTGCGGGATGTTTATGTGTGTGGAGGGGATGCTGGCCTATTTCGGCGTCCACCGCTGATATGAATTATCATGATATTGTGCAGCTCTTGCAAGACAAAAAGTTTCTCATCAGCAAAATTCGAACTCCTGACAGGCGCACCTACACAACGATGAAAGGTTGTATTCGAACTTATTGAACACCCTGTAGTGCTCCCTGTAAATAACGTCAATCGTCTGTAGGTAGAACTACTCTACCGGTAGCCCATTGATGTCCGCTGATTTTCGTTTCTTCGACGTTCGGATAGCATTTATTTCTTCGGCTGTGATATCTACCGTTAGGGCAGCGTCTTCGTCGCCCTCGGGTATCACTTTGTCGGTATCGAAATTTTCCGAAATTTTCAGGATCCCTCAATTTGTTTTGTGTTTTCGACGTTTATCTCCAACTGTAAGGTGGACATGCTCTCACTAGTAAAGTGTAATTCGGATGAAATTTTACGCAAAATGCAGCTTTAGCGTGAGCTGCGCTTCAACCCATTCCCGGCGAAGGGAAATCGGATTTTAACTCAAAAATTGATTTTCAAACTCGTATTACTCCTCAACTACAAGCACAATTAACACGAACTGTATTGCATATTGTAGATCGATCTTTTCTCTGATCGTATTAAATCGTATTATTTCGTCAAACTGCAAGTATAATTGTAAGCTACAATTAAAGTTTAGATGTCAGGTGATGCCATACGGCATCACCCGCCGGGAATGAGTTAATGAGAATGGGACGTTCAAAAGATTTCCAACTGAACACCTTAGTTACCATGAACCACTGGGCTTACAGGACCATTATATCAATTCCAATGGTCATATACTTGCACAGGAACGAGTCAGCTACCATTAGTCTTATTACCATAAGTCTTACGTATTATTCCCCCACTAGCATTAGATTGTTGGTTTGTAGAAGTCAACGACCCGCCGACTGGGGAATGAGATGGAATCGTAGTCGAGATCGAGACTAGCTGGGGGAAATTTTGTTCAGTTAGAATTGGTGGCTGCACCGCTTCTGTTGATGCCGGTGGGGTGGAGCATTTGTTTCAGCGGTGGCATTATTTCTGACGACAACGAGTTCGAAGAGGTTGATTTAGTACTAGGTTTGGTGTGGCTTGGATTCGGGTTTGTATTTTTCACTGTCGGAGCGATTTGCTTTGTTTTTTTTTTCGCAAAGCGATGGATGCTGGATTTGTTTGGTGCCATTGGCGTGAGACTTTTGCACGAACAGTTTTTAATTTTGCACACAGGTAGCTCCAATATGGACATACTCGCAAAAATGTCGACATGATCGGCGCAGCCTATAATACGCGACTTGTGTCATCTTCCCGTCAATGGTCACCTACGATGTTTCATTTCGCAATCAGTTTTGCAACCAGTCGAGATACCAGGGATGTCGACATCGGCTCCGTATTGCTGTTCTCGTTTCACGATGAAATCGCCGTATCTACCCAAAAACTCTGCAATTTGCTGGTCCGTTACATCCTTAGACAAGTCGTAACGTCTCGCTTCCACTGCTCTGTCCTCTAGGGAGGTTCTCTGTGGGTATATTTAACCGCAAAAGCCACAAGTACCCGGAAGCATATCTAACAGAGCGAGTAGTACCGCTCCCATCAACCAAACACAATCACTCGCCAATTGGAGCCAAGGTCCAAATTATGGTAGCGTAGGAGACGGAAATGAGTCGGATTTCGAGGCTGGCATTCGCATCGAGCTTCCCTGGTAAAGTCGTGTGATAGAGGCCTCAAACGGTGAAGTGGTACCCGATGCAGAGATCTGCGTACCGTGAGACCTGGCAGGCCATCAATTTCGTTCTGATTTCCTTTTTTTCCTTATAGAAGATTGAACCACTGCGACCATTATTTGATCTCTTGTGGTATGTGGTATGGTTCATCACTGTTTGGCGAGTTGATGTCCTTGCTACATTGCACATTTATCCACCTAGCCAACGCACTTCGTATGAAGTTTATCACGATACCGGGACTTTCCCTCCAAATATCGGTAGGTTCTATGTGTCCCTTACCGAAGATACGCAATCTGCGTTGTATTAATACTCGGCATTCGCAGAGTAGATGTTCTGATGTTTCGCTTTCGATGCCACAAAGGTGACATTTATCATCATCAAGTTTGCCTAGCTTCTTAAGGTGATACTTACCGTATGGACCGTGGATATTACACATTAACTCCCCCTCCCCCTAAGCTGTTCACGTGGTATTTGGATGGCCCCTAATCCGCTTATGACATCCCAGTTTGCTTTGAGGGTCGCTTTCTCCCATTCATCGAGTTCAGCTTTCTGAGCGCTCGAGGGGACTCGACAGAAAGGTTCTGGGCCAAAAAGTCTTCTCATTTCCTTCGATTCCATAGTGACCAGGAACCCAGTATAAGTGGCAAAAAGGAGAATTTAGTAAGTAAGGCTTTGAGTGCTGCCTGACTATCACAGAAAATGCAAATATTTGCGTGTCGGTAATTCTTTTTCAGACACGTATTCGTGAACTCCATTATCGCGTATATTTTTCTGCCTGTAATACTGTTAGCCTGCACCCGCGGAAACATTTATTTTAGAAACGTCTGTGTAGAAGCAAAGTGAGCCATCCCGAATTGTGGGTTCACCTTGTTGCCAACCTTCTGGGTTCACTTCCTCACTCACTTTCTCAGAATATTAGAGATGGATATTCTGTAGGGAGTTTCGAAGTTTGGTTCCATTTCCACCCAATCCTCAATCCTTTTAATAGATCAATTATTTGGAAATCTTTCGGTATTCTCAGGTGCCCTGTAAGATCTCCTCCTTTTAGATTTAACTGTCGATTTAGCCTTAGAGCACTTTTTACCGCTTCTAGTTGAACCACCTGATGAAGTGGAAGAAGATGAAGTACTGCATCTAAGGCTTTTGATGGAGTGCTTCTCATTGCTCCATAAATTGATGCACAGGCCAATCTTTGGATTTTTCCTAGTTTAGCCTGAGTGGATGTTTCAGAGGTTTTGGGCCACCAAACTAACGAGGCGTAGGTAATTCTTGGTATGATTATTGTTTTATATATCCAATATCCAATGCTTGAAACCCCAGCTGTTGCGAACGCCCCTCGTCAGTGAGCACACCTTCAAGTCGACATGCCGACCGCGACAGATAACGCAGATCTGTCATCGGATGCTGAAGTAAGAAGGAGATCGACTCCAAAGTATAAAACTCCCTTTTACTTGGAGATCGCCGACCAGTGCGCACGTGCGAAATTTATCGCTACATACCTACTCTGTCCATATTGGTTAAATATATAAATGTACCTAATCTTAGTTGTTAATAATTAATTCAACAGTTAGGTAAACTGAAATTCTACCTCAATTAAATTTAGCTGTAAATTCTTTGTAGGAAAATTAATTCAATCGACATATTGTAATTCGGGTTAAGCGAGCACAAAAGCCACAAAACGTGAGTGATATAAAAACTTATATATTAGATCACATACTTCATCCTGTTCATTTACAGGAAACTTTAACTCGACAATAATAAATCAGTTATAAATTTTCGGAACTCGCTTTGTATTCGTTGCAAACGCAACATCTTAAAGTTTCGTTTTTACCCGGATCAAGTGAAGCGCCTACAATGCCGCGGCTGTCGGATGCCGAAGATGATAGCATCGAACAAAACTGCCCGCTCTGTAGGTTTCCAGACAATAGCCAGATGGTCAGCTGTGACGAGTGCCGACAGTGGTACCATTTCTCCTGTGTTGGTGTGACCGAAGCTATTGCCGACCACGACTGGAGCTGCCAGGATTGCCTACATGCCAGAATTCCTGCTTCAGTGTCGCAAGCCGTCACACAATCACCAGAACATTTGTCTCGAGTTAATTCATTCGCACCGTCAGTTGCCTCGGTTTTTCCTCCAGTTCCAGAAGAACAAACCATGTCTGGTAATGAGTTCCCTATAAGCCAATCTTTTGTTTCGCCGGTCACTCTGGCGTCAACAACTAGCGCAGAATATTCCGTAGCGGCCAATCAAAGCTTTGTGAATTCTATTCTGCAAACTGTGCCTATTATGACAACTGCACCGTCGGTACCAGCACGATCGAATCTCATTCCTCAATTGCCTATGGAACTGAGACTCCGCTATCTCGAAGAGGAACAAATCCTCGAGAGGAAACATTTGATGCAACGATACCGTCTACTAATAGATACGCCTACAGTGTTACCTCCAAACTCGACAATCCCAGTGCCTAGAATCTCTTGTAGCTCAGAGCCAATTATTCGACCTTGCACATCTTCAGGTTCTCAACAACGGCCTCCGACCAGTTTACCAACCGCCCCAGTGTTTTGTAACCCGCAGTCACAATCTTCGCCGGTGTGTGACTTTCGAAATTCAAGCAGGCCGGTTGGATCCAGTGCTGGCCCACAGTGTTTTCCTCCACTAGTGTCGTCTCGTGCAAACGTTCCATACACGCGTCCGCTTGACCCGTCGCTTGCTACTAATGTTGGGAATGAATCCCATTTACTTAATAGAAGCCAGATAGCTGCTCGTCAAGCCGTCTCAAAGGACCTCCCGGAATATAACGGTGACCCAGAACAGTGGCCGTTATTTATTGCTGCTTTCGAAAGTACGACGCGTCTCTGTGGCTATACGATAGAAGAAAATATGATGCGGCTGCAAAAATGCCTCAAGGGCAAGGCATTGGACGCAGTCAGATGTCAGTTGTTGTATCCGAGAAATCTGGAAAGTGTGTTAGCGACGCTAAAAATGCTTTTCGGTCGACAAGAGGTTATAGTTCATTCTCTTATCCAGAAGGTCCAGTTATTGCCTGCACCGAGAGCAGATAAACTCTGTACTTTAGTTGACTTCGCAATTGCCGTTAGGAATATGGTAGCAACACTTCAGAATTGCAACCTGGAAGAACACCTTTGTAACATTTCTCTCATGCAAAGTCTCGTAGACCGATTACCACCCATGATTCGGCTCAACTGGGCAACACATCGCCAAGGCTTACGCCAAGCTTCCCGCGCCGAATTTAGTGCATGGCTCTACACGCTTGCTGAGGCAGCAAGTACGGTAACTATTCCACAAGGTCAAAATGTTGCTGACGAATTTAGAAAGACGCGAAAGGAAGACGGTTTCTTGAACGCACACATTGAGTCGACTTACCAGCGAAATACATTTACGGGAGGTCCCAGTTCCAGTGGATGTTCCATTTGTCGAGGAAAATGCGATGCAGTGGAAAATTGCAAGCAGTTTCTGATACTCGACCATTCACGTAGATGGAATGCGCTCCGCGAACATAAGTTGTGCCGCTGCTGCCTTGGTAAGCACCAGGGCCCGTGTAAATCCGCTAAAGTATGCGGTAAAAAAGGATGTACGTTTAAGCATCATCGGCTGCTGCACAACGATGCAAAGGATAAGCAATCTTCCAATCCCCCTTCCACTGGATCGGGTCGGAGGCAGCAATCTAGTGGTGACAGTAAGCATGACGCCACCGAGTATGTTTGCAACACTCACAGAAGCTACTGCATCTCGGTCCTGTTTCAGTACGTTCCGGTGACGCTTTATAATAAAGACATACATATTGATACGTTCGCCTTTCTCGATTGTGGATCATCGTTGACGCTACTAGAAGAAGGACTGGCTTCAGAGTTGTGTCTAGAGGGAGAAAAGCGTCCGCTTTGCTTACGTTGGACCGCAGACACCTGCCGTTATGAAAATTCGGCCAAGATGGTCTCGCTTGATATTCCGGAAATAGGAAACGGTAACATAAAGCATCGACTGACTGATGATTACACCGTGAAGGAGTTAAAGCTTCCCTCCCAGTCTCTATCGTTTGCAACGTTAGCCTCGCAGCATGCACATCTGCAAGGAATACCTGTTGAATCGTATGAAAACATTCAACCAGGCATCCTTATCGGCATGAACAATTTACGCGTAGTGAATCCATTGAAATGTCGTGAAGGTGCAGTACACGAGCCTGTAGCAGCCAAGACGCGATTAGGATGGATGGTGTACGGAATGTGCCCCACGGGAAATAAATCATCTTTAAACATTGCACCACACAGTTTTCATATGTGTCATCATTCAACCGAAAATGATGCCGAATTAAATTCCATGGTTAAGGCTCATTTCGCTCTTGAAAATTTGGGAATTTAAAAACCAGAAAAGATGTTACTGTCTACTACAGAGGATGCACGACAAGATTCGAGAATGGAAGGTATCGAACAGGGCTACTGTGGAAATTCGACGATATTCGATTTCCCGACAGCAGACCGATGGCACTACGCCGACATAAATGTTTGATGCAGAGGATGGGACGCGATTCAAGCTTAGCTGACACACTCAAAGCGAAGATGGGCGAATATATTCAAAAAGGCTACGTTCGCAAGCTTTCACAAATGGAACTGCAACAGTCTAGGGATCGCATATGGTACTTGCCAATTTTTCCCGTGTTCAATCCGAACAAGCCGAATAAGGTCAGGATCGTCTGGGATGCGGCGGCAGCTGTGGCAGGAGTCTCACTCAATGCCGTCCTCATGAAAGGGCCCGATCTTATAACAGCATTACCGGTTGTATTGTACAGATTTCGGGAGCGACCGATTGCAGTGTCTGGAGATATCGCTGAGATGTTTTTACGTGTAGCGATGAATGAACGAGATCAACACTGCCAGCGAATTATCTGGTGCGATGAGGAGGGTATGCCTGCCGAATACGTGGTAACGGTAATGACGTTTGGCGCCAAATGCTCACCGAGCTGCGCCCAATTTATAATCAACGAGAATGCGGCACGTTTTGCAGAACGCCTTCCCAAAGCAGTTGAAGTCATCAAGAACGGTCATTACGTTGACGATATGTTATTCAGCGTCGACACAGAAGAAGAGGCAATAAAGCTAGCGAAGGATATCCAGTAGATCCACCTACAGGGCGGCTTCACAATGAGAAACTGGATCTCAAATTCAACATCCGTCATGCAAGCACTGGGTGAAAATGGAAAGGTCGAGAAAAGCCTGAGTATAAACGATGAACCGGTACTTGAAAAAGTCCTCGGAATGTGGTGGGAAACTAAGACGGATGCATTCCGCTTCAAGCTCTCCACTGATCGTAATCAAAAAATTTTGTCTGCTAACAAAAACCCCACCAAACGCGATGTATTGCGCGTGCTAATGTCAGTCTACGACCCCCTCGGACTGATAGCACACTACATGATTTATCTGAAACTGCTGTTCCAGGAAATATGGAGGGCGGGAACTTCATGGGCTGACGAGATTGGCGACAAAAAGTTAGTAAAGTGGCGGAATTGGCTGCAGCTTTTGGTGAAGGTTGAATCCATGCGAATTCCTCGTTGCTACATGTGTCTCCTTCGGTTAATGAGCAACGTTCAATCGAGTTGCATACGTTTGTGGATGCCAGCGAACTCGGTTACGCAGCAGTTTTTTTATTTGCGGTTCGTTGAGGGAGATGAAATTTGTTGTTCGTTAGTCGGTTCGAAATGCAGAGTAGCACCTATTAAATTTGTATCCATCCTTCGGCTTGAACTCGAAGCGGCGAAAATTGGTGCTCGTTTAGCAAAAACCGTTATGGATGGACATACGATTAAGATTGATAGACGTTTTTTTTGGACAGATGCTCGTGACGTAATGTGCTGGCTAAAATCAGATCACCGAAAATATTCCCAGTTCGTTGCCTTTCGTGTTGGGGAGATTTTAGAAATCACAGATGTTGAAAAGTGGAAATGGATTCGTGGGAAACTAAATGTTGCAAAACAAAATGGGATGGCCTACCAAGCTTTGAAATTAACTGCCGATGGTTTACGGGACCCCCGTTCTTATCGAAACCGAGATCGGAATGGCCAGAGGCATCGATCAAAGAAGAAACAAACGAAGAGCTCAGACCAAGCGTGCTGTATCATCACGTCCAGGTGCCCGGAGGAATCTTGTGTCCACAGAACTACTCCGATTGGGGCCATTTACTACGACTTACCGCTCTGACGCAACGTTTCCCTGCCAATATCAAACGAAAACGGAAAGGTGAGTTCTTGCTGCGAGGACCGCTAACAAGCCAAGAACTGCTTGCAGCGAGTAATTTTCTATATAAGCGCGCTCAATGGGAATGCTACCAAGAGGAAATGTCATTGCTTTCTGCGGGTAAGCTAAATTTTTCGAAAACCAGCTACTTACGAAAACTTAGCCTGTTTCTCGACGACGCTGGAGTAATGCGTATACAAGGCCGCATTGGTATTTGTGATTTTGCTGACGAGAAAACACAATTTTCGATTGTGCTACCGAGACGTCATCCTCTTACAAAACTAGTGCTTCAAGATCTCCATGAGAGGTATCACCATCAATGCAATGAAACATTCGTAAATGAGGCTCGGAGAAAATTCGAAATTCCAAGAGTGCGTGTGAAATGCGACAGAGTTCGTAGAGAGTGTATCCGTTGTAAAATCCGTCGTGCTAAACCTGACCCTCCAAAAATGGCAAACCTACCGAAAGAGCGGTTAGCGGCCTTTGTTAGGCCATTTTCTTACATAGGAGTAGACTATTTCGGCCTGTACCAAGTCGTCATTGGGCGACGTACTGAGAAGCGTTATGGTGTAATGGGTACTTGCTTAAAAACACGTGGAATTCACATCGAGATAGCCCATACCCTCTCCACAGATTCGTGCATAATGGCTCTCCGTAATTGTTTTTCTAGGCGAGGAACCCCTCTGAAAATAATAAGCGATCGACCAATTCACTACGCGTACCAATTTGGTGGGGGCGTCGAGAGAGCTCGAAGCGGCTTTGGCACAAGTCGACAGCGACAAAGCTGTTCGCGAGTTCACTACAACGTCTACTTCATGGATATTCAACCCTCCAGCATCCCCGCATATGGGCGGCATATGGGAGAGGATGATACAGACGGTTAAAAAGATCCTAGAAGAAATCAAACCGAAACGAGTGCTATCCGATAAAGTCCTTAGGAACCTTATGGCTGAAATTGAGAACATCGTTAATAGCAGACCCTTGACCTATGTTCCCGTCGACGGTGAGTCGTCTCCCGCTCTAACACCGAACCATTTCTTGGTTGGATCATCGAACGGTTCTAAGCCTTTGGTGCCGTACGACGATAGCGGTTTGGCTTTGCAGCAGTCGTGGAAAACGTCACAGATACTGGCAAACTTTTTCTGGAAACGCTGGGTGCACGAGTATACACCTATAATTACACGCCGGGCAAAGTGGTTCAGTCCGGTGAAACCTATTGCTGTTGGAGACATCGTTATCGTCGGCGATCCTAACTTCCCGAGAAACTGCTGGCCCAAAGGTAGAATTGTCGCAGTGAAGATGTCGAAAGATGGCCAAGTGCGCTCAGCAACGGTTCAAACCGCGGCTGGGATTTACGAAAGACCTGCGTTGAAACTGGCGGTGCTTGACATCGGGCCAAACATAAGTAAGCCGGACCAGGGTCCAACTACTGAAGGGGACTGTTGCGAACGCCCCTCGTCAGTGAGCACACCTTCAAGTCGACATGCACAACAGATAACGCAGATCTGTCATCGGATGCTGAAGTAAGAAGGAGATCTACTCCAAAGTATAAAACTCCCTTCTACTTGGAGATCGCCGACCAGTGCGCACGTGCGAAATTTATCGCTACATACCTACTTTGTCCATAGTGGTTAAATAT
This sequence comes from Wyeomyia smithii, assembly GCF_029784165.1. Lineage (NCBI taxonomy): Eukaryota > Metazoa > Arthropoda > Insecta > Diptera > Culicidae > Wyeomyia > Wyeomyia smithii. The sequence goes on along the minus strand of NC_073694.1, from coordinate 71,575,969 downwards.
ATAAATGTACCTAATCTTAGTTGTTAATAATTAATTCAAAAGTAAGGTAAACTGAAATTCTACCTAAATTAAATTTAGCTGTAAACTCTTTGTAGGAAAATTAATTCAATCGACATATTGTAATTCTGGTGAGCGAGCACAAAAGCCACAAAACGTGAGTGATATAAAAACTTATATATTAGATCACATACTTCATCCTGTTCATTTACAGGAAACTTTAACTCCACAATAATAAATCAGTTATAAATTTTCGGAACTCGCTTTCTATTCGTTGCAAACGCAACACCAGCCTTTTCCAACGGCCTTGCTGCGAATCCATAGAGCGTTTGTAGCATTGGTGATTGTTGGTTCAATTTGAGTGTTCCAGCTTAGTTTCGCGTCAAGCATGGTTTCCAAATAACTGGCTTCAGTAGAAAGCTTTATATCGGGTGCCTTCCAGCAGCAGTTCAGGAACAGTGTAGTTCCTTTTTTGAGTGAAAGGAACAATAGTTGTTTTGGAGGGATTTACGCTCAACCCCTCTCTATAGATGAGGCTAAAAAGGAGCACGCTGAGCTGGTGGCTTGGATAGAGGCAGTCGAGATGGAGGTCTGGAACAATAGGGCTGCTGTTTCTGAACTGGTGCAGACGAACGCCCCCTCGTTCGTAGCGGTCTGTTCTACGGAGCAGGTCGCCAAGAGAATGAGGCAGTTCCCGCGGAAGCGACCACCGGAAACACAATGAAGCGATTGGTCCCGCTGGGTAGCACACCAACTGATTCAGGATCCGGCCGGCTTCGAGAAATCCTTGGATTACTATTGCAAGTAGGGAGCGCCGGTATGATAACACGACTCAAGATGGCGAAGTGCCCAAACGAATAAAGAAGGTCCAGAAGCAGGGGGCGCCTTAATATTCAAGAGGGGGTCTTAGTACGCCGAGGTTTTAAAAAAATTGAGGTCTGAAACCCAGCTCAAGGATTTAGAAGCGGATATGCAGAGCATCCGTGGATCTCGCACTGTCGAGATGATCCTTAAATGATCCGAAGTATAAGGGTGCTACCTACGCGACTGTAACAGAGCAGGTTCTAGAGAAGGAAGTGTGACACACACTTCGGAGATGTCTCTTCAGCCTGAAAATCTGGATGACCTCTCTTTTTGAGGAGTGCGACGTTGCATCAGTTCTTAAATAGAAGTGCGGAGTGTAGATGGCCACTGAGTCAATCAACCTTCGAGGGGGTCCAGAGGGAGCCCGGATTACCACCTTTCATAGGCTAACATCGGTGAATGCTAACCTGGCTGGTCAGAATACCCTTTGAGTATACTCCAGCAACCGGACGTTTGCTTCAGGTGCTTTGAGGAAGTTATGCAGGCGTTGTGGATCTGCAAGCTGTAAAGCGAAGGATTGCGGGGAGCCTCTCAAGTGCCTGGCATGTTCAGGGAAACGGGACTTCGTGCAAGAGGGAGGATGAAACGCGCGAGAACCGAGGATTAGACGCTAGAACGCCGTGCAGCATTCGGCTCTGCAAGAGTGCGATAAAGGCGAGCTAAAGAGCCTGTTTCGATAAGCTGTGCGCGAGTGCCAAAACGAACTAAAGCGTATCATCGAAGAACTCTTTCAACACCATGAGCCAACTATGGTACATATTGGCTTGAAAGCTTTCTACAAACATTATATATTCGAAACTATTTATACCTCAAAACCGGTTACTGTACTTAAATATAAATGCTTCTAAAAGAGTTACGTTATATCGAGGTTGCCTAATATCACAGAACTGATATGCAACTAAAGAACCAAAATCGGGACCAAATCTCTTTTTTTCAGTATCAAACTCTAGGGGTGGAGAGAACCCAGTTTACACTCAAAATTTTTAAAAACGTATACCATTCATACCTGCTCGTGGTGAAGAATTATTTCGGTCTCGCTTGTCCTCATACAAAACCAAAAAAAAAAGGCTGTGCGACCTCTCGCCGCTCTTTCGTCGAGAGAATTCTTTGTTCTCTCTGGTACTGGTATAGAGAGAGGACCTTTTACGTGCAAAGTTTTTTATGTGCATATTTTTGACGTAGAACTACGTTTTTTTTTAGCCTACCACATAGTGATGTAAAAAGGAAAACTATTACGAAAAGGGGACGAAATTTTAAATGCTTATAAATCGGTTTGTTTTTAACCGATTTCCTTCATTTTTGCGGTAATTGTTTGGAAAATTATACACGCATCCACCCAAATGTAGAAAATTGTTGATTGATTATGCAAACTATTGTACTATTGATAATTGTCAAGCCTTGTTTAAACGAAAATTACGTCCTCTGATTGGTCGTTATATGATTGCTTTCCAAGCACGGTCGACAGAATCATATACCTTGCAATTGAAAACATGCTGTTTGGCCTATATAAGAGCCTGTTTCAGCCGAAGCCGCTCATAATAGTTCTGGACAGCGACAAGTTGTCAACAGCAGTCGTCCTTCCTTAGCAGCAGCACTAGCCCTGTGGTTGGTCACCACGTCTCAGGAGCAGTGCGGTTCTTCTCAGCGTGTGTCGCCAGACTGCCATTATTCCACCGTGTTAGGGCAGCATGAAGATCGTCATCACCAAATCCAATTTTGAACAGCAAAATGCCTTTTTTCAAGGCAAATAAACAAGTCATTGAAAGTTAATAATTTTTGACAACGTAAGCAAGCATTCTGTGCGGATTCTAGCAGTTACATCTGTCGCGGCCGTCTAATTAACAGAAGGTGAAATAGCTTCCACAGTGCATGTTGTCCGTGTATCTTAACTCCCCCACTGTTGGGGCAGCACAAAGGTTGCGATCAGCAACCGATTTTGAACAGCAAATGCCTTTTTTCAAGGCAAATAAACAAGTAATGGAAGGGTGAAAATTTCCTAGCATCAACACAAGCGAACATTCTTCGCGAGATCCTAGCAATCAAATTCTGTTGTAGTTTATTTAGTTAATACCCCCACTGTTGGGACAGCACAAAGGCTGCGATCAACATAACCGATTTTGAATAACAAACTGCCCTGTTAGAACGCATTCACAAAGGCAGTTAATTCGAATATGCAGAGCTAATATGAAGTCGATTCAATCAATCAGCATTAACAGAATTTCGTCGTCTCCCAGCTGCCAAGTTGCAACATGGTGCAACACGCAACAGCGAGCAAACGAAGTCGCTTGATGTTACAAACCGCAATAAGATACGGGTTTAAATCGTTGCGTGTGTGAGAGCACCATCGGTGTTTATTCGCTGGAAACAAATATCGAATGCGAATTGTGGAATAATTCGTCTAAAGAATATTAGAGAATTAGACAACTGAACAAAAGGGCGTGGCCTATTACGAAGCACCCTTCGGCTATAAAAGAGTTTTTCTGGGAAAACTAGCTACATTCATTAGTCGGCAGGTGAATTGGATGGACCGTCCACAACGTTGGCAGCAGTAGCAGCAGATATCGGCACTCAGCAGTTGCAGTAACAGACCAAAGCAGCGGGTCGCGCCTGTGGCTGCCTTCAAATTAAGCACTTGCCCTGTGGTTGGTCTCCATATCTCAGGAGCAGCGCGGTTCTTCTCGCTTCTCAGCGTGTGTCGTCAGACTGCCGTTATTGCCCCACTACTGAGGCAGCATAAAGGTTGCCATCAGCAAATCCAATTTTGAGCAGCAAAATGCTTTTCTCAAGGCAAATAAACAAATATTTGAAGGTTAATAATTTTTTGACAACTCAAGCGAACAATCTGTGCTGGATAGTAGCAATTTAAATCTGTAGCAGCCGTCTAATTTACAGAATGTGAAACAGCTTTTACAGCTCGTGTATTCAGTGTCTTTATTACGCCACTGTTGAGACAGCACAAAGCAAGCATTAGTAGACTTTGGCTCATTAATGAAACACCTACAACAATGCATTTTTTAATAGTGTGCGTAGTTCTACGTCAGTTATGCGGTCGTGTCTTGGAAACAACCTCCTACTTTTTTTTAATGAATTTCAATGTTGCCTGAGTTGAAAACCGAATATCTTGACTAATGACAATCGTTTTTTTTACATTGTACCTAATGCAAGTAGTGCTGTGTATAGGGCGTCTGATGCTGTCTTAACTTGATTGTGATACATTTAAGATTACCTTTTTGTCGGTTATCTGAGCTAAATAAGAATAGATTTTTGTTGCATGTTCAAACTATTGGAGCGAACTGTTCGAACGATGCACTATAAAATCGATGTAGGATAGAACAGCGCGAAAACGAATGCGAAACGTTGGCTAGGATTTGCAGCAGAGTTTTATTCGAAGTTGTATATCTGTTCTGTGCTAATATCGAGGTATAACTGTATTTTATACACAGAGGTGTTCGAACACGGAACGTGCTCCTGTGATATTCATTTTGGGGCAGTGAAGCCCATCGTACATGCCATGCGTGATATTACTTTGGCTATGTCTTACAGGTATGACCATGGTGCAGTGTGGTTAAAATTCGTTGAAATTTGTCAAAATTAGCTCTACTCCATGTCAGTAGAATGTTTTGTGATATCATTTCGTCATGTCAAACATATCGAAAGACAGTTACCACACGTCTTCCGATTTTCTATTTTGTTGGAATGATAAATTAACCTATAGTGGACCTTTTTGCTTTATTAGTCTATAGTGGACCGCCCGTCAGATTAACTCAATTTCTCTTTACATGAATAGGAAATTACACATGTTCGTGAAGCAGATTGGCTAGATAAAATTTTACCCGATGAAAGTTTTCTGAAAATCGCTCTAATTTCGCAATAATGAGGTAATCTGGCAGGTGGTCAACTATAGGAAAGAGGTCCACTAAAGGTTTGTTTACCCTATATATAACCGAAAAGCTTTGGTTGTCGTATGAGAAAGAAGAAGGAACGTCAAATTGTTACAAGGGTAAATAAACCTAAAGTGGACCACTTTGCTTTATTTTTATTACCGCTTTTGATGGCGAACACAGTAGTCGTGTTATTGTGTGGTGATATAAAATTGTTAATTTGCGTGTGAAATAGTGAAGTGATTCACGATAGATATATTCTAACGTGTTAGTGAATCTACACAAGGCTAAGTACAAGAACAGTTGCTTTAAGCAGCAAGTTCGCGTTAAAGTTTGATAAAATAAAATCCCCCCCGGCGCTTTCACAGCAGCGGTGGTGGCGATCATTTTTTTCCTTGCCTCTGTCTCTCTTCTCTGCATGCTTGTTGGTGTAGCGTCCCGCGTTTAACCTGTATTGTGTCATGATTTGCTCCGTCTGTAGTTCGGCAATTGTATTATCAGATTTGCCGTTGAAATGTGTGGGCTTTAACTGTGCACGTTTGTTTCACTACAAGTGCACCGGGCTCACCAAGGCGACGGCAAAGATGATTACAGACAACGATAATCTTTGCTTCAAGTGTGATGAGTGTTTATCAAACCAGTGTTGTGGTGGGCAACATTTGCCTCCGGATGATGCGGAGATGCAGAAATTATCTTCTCTCTCTGACTCGGTCATTCAAATGCGGGATCAAATTGCGACCCAGATAAGAAGCGCGATAAATATCGGTATGGAACAGTTGAGATCAAATGTAAAGGAGTCTCTTGAAAAATTATTATGTGAGAAATTTGAAAAATTGAATCATTCGGTTTTGCAATTAAATACGAATCAGAATATAGCTGCTATTAGTAATGCTCGCGCGCGGATTGGGACGATTCCTTCTGAATCGGACCAAATCGGCAAAAAGCGTAGAATCGAATACGAATATAATGACGATGTTTTTGACGACGGTGAAACTTTTGCGCAAGTTGTTAAAAGTCGCGGTAAAAACAATAAATCTAACTCAAGTAACAAAAGTAATACTAATATCGGATTTAAACCGGTTAAACATAAGACTCGTCCGGTTATTGTGATTAAACCGAAAGAGTCCAAACAACCTTGCGAGGAAACTCGGAAGTTTTTAAAAACTAACTTAGATCCTAAAACACACAAAGTTAGTAATTTCAGGAACGGTAAAGATGGTTCCATTATTGTCGAATGCGCCGTTGGCGAAAATATTGATTTAGTGAAAAATGGCATTCAAAGCAATCTGGGTGAAAAATACAGTGCTGTTGTTCCCACGTCGGTGCCTAGATTGAAAGTAGTGGGCATGATTGAGAATCTTTCTCCTGATGTTTTCATTGACTATTTAAAGAGTCAAAATGATTGCATCACAATCAATGAGGTAAAAGTAGTTAATATGTACGAAAATCCACGCTTCACCTATAACAAGTATAGCGCGGTAATTGAAGTTGATTTAGAAACGTATAATAGTTTGTTATCTGCTCAGCAAGTAAATGTAGAGTTTGATCGGTGCTTAGTATTGCCCGCGATAAATGTGCTAAGATGCTTCAAATGTGGAGAATTTGGACACCAGAGCATGAATTGCAAAAATTGTGATGCATGCTCTAGGTGTAGCCAAAACCATAAGACATCTGAGTGTACATCTACTGTATTGAAATGCGTCAATTGTGTAAAAACGAATAAAGAGCGTAAAACTAATTTGGACGTTAACCATGCCGCTTTTAGTTCAGAGTGTTTAATTTATAAAAGACTATTCGAGCAAAAGAAAAGCAGCCTGCGTTTCAATAAATAGCAAACAAGTTCCAACGAGAATGTGAATAAGTTTGATTTTTTGTATTTTAATATTGCGGGGTTGACAACAAACTACGTAGCATTACGTCAGATTGTTGAAGATAAACGTCCACTTTTGGTGTTTTTATCAGAGACTCACATTGTCGATGATGAAGCATTTGAACAATATAGTATTCAAGGATACAGTGTTGCTGCTTGTTTATCACATTCTAGGCAAACTGGCGGTGTTGCTATTCATGTCAGAGAATCAGTTCAATTCCAGCTTTGTCATAACGAAGCTAAGGATGGTAACTGGTTCTTGGGCATTACAGTAGTTGGTGGCATGAAGGTGGGCAATTATGGTGTTTTGTATCATTCTCCTAATGCTAGTGATCGCCGTTTTCTTGAAATATTGGAAAACTGGCTTGATGAATTTCTTGATTTGAGTAAAATAAATATAGTGATGGGCGATTTTAATATTAACTGGCGAGATGATGCAAATTCGAATCATTTGAAGCGTTTAGTTGAGTCTTTCAATTTGAAGCAAAGTGTAGATGAATATACGCGTATTTCCCAGCGGAGTAGAACTTTGATTGACCATGTTTATTGCAATTTTGATTCGATTCGTTCAGTAACGAATTCTGATATGAAAATAACCGATCATGAGACATTAGTAATTAATGTTCTAGAAAACTTGAATAATAATAATGATTCAATAAAATTGAAATGCTGGAGAAAATATTCGAAACAGGCTGTTTCGAACCTTGTTGAGAGAAGCTTGGGTTTTCCAATCGCGACCGGTAGTTTAGATGAATCTGCAGCTGTTCTTACTAACATTTTGAAGACGTGTACGAATCAATTAGTTGAACATAAATTTGTTTCGCTGAAAAACTCGAACAGCTGGTATAGTTTGGATCTTTTGCGCCTAAAGCGCATGAGAGATAAACTGTACAAAAAGTTTTGTAGATCAAACAATCAGAATCATTGGATTGAGTACACGTTCGCGCGTAATAAATATTCACAAGCGATCAAAAAGAAGCGTTGTGAATATATCCAGAGAAAGATTGTTCAACATCAAAATAACAGCAAAGAGTTATGGAAAATTTTGAAATCTTTGTTGAAACCTAGTAATTGTAAACCGCGGTCCATAACTTTTGAAGGCACATTAGAACATTCAGAACAAATTATTGCATCTAGATTTAATGATTATTTTGTCAATAGTGTTTCATTGATCAATCAATCCATTGAATTGGTCGAGGAACCCGACGAAATAAAACAGCCGATTAACAGTAGTTGTACATTTGATGGTTTTCACCCAATCACGTTAGATGAACTGAGAAAAATTTGTTTTTCATTAGGTAAAACGCATTCTGTGCCGAACACGCATCAGTATCGGACGTGTGATCGGTGATCGCTCCGATAGAATATAAAACAAAAGACGTGTGAACAAGTGTTGGCATTGTTTGCCTGGTCGAGTGAAATAAATCCGGGTTCAAGGTCGCGCCTTTGTGCAACTGTTTCGCATCGTGACTACCAGCTGGTGCGTAAGCCGATTTGGCTGCTGACTGAATTGTGCTACAGCAGTGGACGAGACACAAAAGAGGAAAAAGAAGAAGCCATCAGTTGACAGTGAGTTGTATCGCTGTGTGGAGTGATCTCACACCTGGCTCGCTGCTGGTGGCTGTTTGGTGCTGCTGTATTGGTGCTGCTGGCTGTAACGGCTGCAACTTCGAACGATCGGACTACCAACCTTACTGGAAGGGAGAAGTAAAAAGGTACGTGCTCTTGTCGGCGCTAGTGCGCTAGACTTAGCGGGATGGGTGTAGATCCCTCGCCTCCCGCGCCACCATCCCCGAACCCCTCTGACCCTGACCCTTCTGTTACCCCCTCCCCTGTTCATTCTTCAGTCCCCCCTCGCCCCAGGCTTTACCCAGACGGAGCCCAGGGCAGCTATGCTGTCTATTTTCGGCCAAAGGCGGGACCGAAATCGAAACAGTTGAACCTCTTGCAGATTTCTAAAGACCTGACGAAGGAGTACAAGGGCGTGACCGAAATTTCCAAGGTCCGGCCTAACAAGCTCCGTGTCGTGGTCAGTAACCTGAAAGAGGCCAACGATATAGCTTGCTCTGAGCTCTTCACACGCGAGTATCGCGTTTACATACCCGCACGAGACGTGGAGATCGACGGTGTCATAACCGATTCGAGTCTGTCCGTCGAGTGTATACTGGCAAGTGCCAAAGGGTGCTTTAAAAACAAAACCTGTCCCGATGTGAAGGTGCTCGACTGCAAGCAATTGCGGTCAGCATCGATCATCGGTGGCAAAACAGTATACACCCCGTCAGACTCGTTTCGAGTTACGTTCGCCGGGTCAGCGCTACCAAGCCACGTCTCGATCCACCGGGTTCGTCTCCCTGTGCGATTATATGTGCCTCGCGTCATGAACTGCCTGAATTGTAGGCAGTTAGGCCACACCGCCGCCTACTGCTGCAATAAGGCACGTTGTGGCAAGTGTGGGGAGAATCATGCGGATGATTCCTGCAGTAAAAATGCTGAAAAATGCATTCACTGTGGGGAGAGTCAGCATGAGCTCTCGACATGTGCGGTGTACATGCAGCGCAGGGACAAAATAAAGAGGTCTCTCAAAGAGCGTTCGAAGCGTTCTTACGCTGAGATGCTGAAGAAGACCGTTACCACTTCTCCCATTACATCAAACCCTTATGATCTGTTGTCCTCTGATTAAACCGATTCTGACGATTCACCAGCGGGAACATCTTACGCCAATCCTGGGGAGTCTAGAAAGAGGAAAAATATTTCCTCTCCTAAACTTCCCAGAAAAGGTCCTAAGATTTCTCAAAGTGAAATGAAAGTTACAAGCAAACCAAACAGTGCTGCGGAAAAACCGAAGCAAACTCCTCCTGGGCTTGTAAATTTAAAGTCCCAGAAGGAGTTCCCAGCACTGCCAGAAACATCTAAAACCCCAGTTGTTCCTTTTGCACATCCAGTTGATGAAACAAACTCTGGATTAGTGAAATTTTGTGGACTGGATTTTTGAAACTTTCAATGTACCCGATCCAATTAAAATTTTTCTTACAGCATTTCTCCCAACAGTTAGATCATTTTTGAAGCAGTTGACTGCCCAATGGCCCCTCCTTGCAGCGATTGTATCCTTCGATGCCTAATTCAACTGCGTATATGACGGATTCTATCTCTGTCTTACAGTGGAATTGTAGAAGTATTTTACCAAAAATTGATTCGTTTAAAGTTTTGATAAATAAAAACAAATGCGATGCATTTTCCCTTTGTGAAACTTGGCTTACTTCAAATATTGATCTCAACTTCCATGATTTTAATATTATTCGCCTTGATCGAGACACCCCATATGGAGGAGTACTTTTAGGGATTAAAAAGTGCTATTCTTTCTATCGTATTACCCTCCCCTCGATTCCAGGCATCGAAGTTGTCGCATGTCAAATGACAATACAAGGTAAAGAGCTTTGTATTGCCTCAATATATATTCCTCCCAGAGCAAAGGTTGGGCAACGGCTGCTCTTTGATTTAATAGAACTTCTCCCCTCGCCACGTTTGATTTTGGGAGACTTCAACTCTCATGGCGTGGCTTGGGGTTCCCCTTACAATGATAACCGCTCATCCTTAATCTATAACCTTTGCGATGACTTCGACATGACTATTTTAAACAACGGCGAAATGACACGTATCCCGAAACCTCCAGCGCGCCCAAGCGCTTTGGATCTATCCTTATGTTCGACGTCGCTACGGTTGGATTGCACATGGAAGGTAATCCTCGATCCTCACAGTAGCGACCATTTGCCTATTCTTATTTCAATTAATAACGGGTCAACTCGCATGCGACCAATTGACATTCCGTATGACCTCACACGGAATGTCGATTGGAAGTTATACGAGGAAATGATTTCAAAAGCGGTCGATTCGATTCAACATCATACACCACTTGAAGAATACAACCTCCTCGCGGGCTTGATTCTCGACGCCGCGTTGCAAGCCCAAACGAAGAAATATCCCGGCGTAACGATTAAAGAACGACCTCCCACTTCGGGGTGGGACCAAGAGTGCTCCGATGTCTACACGCAAAGATCCGACGCGTTTTTGGCCTTCCAGAAGGAAGGTATACCTGGCGACTATTTACGGTATGCGGAGCTTGATACCAAGCTTAAAAGCTTGGCTAAAGCAAAGAAACGCGGATATTGGCGTCGGTTCGTGAACGAGACGTCGAGGGAGACATCGATGAGCACTCTTTGGAACACAGCCCGAAGAATGCGGAATCGCGTAACGGTCAACGAAAGCGAGGAGTCTTCAAGTAGGTGGATATTTGATTTTGCCAGGAAAGTATGTCCGGACTCTGTTCCTGAGCAAAATATTGTTCGTGGTGCGTCTCCGGGCCACGACGCGATAGAATCACCTTTTACGATGGCAGAATTTTCAGTTGCCCTCCTGTCCTGTAACAATAACGCGCCTGGGTTAGATACAATCAAATTCAACTTGTTGAAGAATCTACCCGGCAATGCCAAGAGGCGCTTGTTGAACTTGTTCAAAAAGTTCCTGGAGCAAAACATTGTACCGCAGGATTGAAGGCAAGTGAAGGTGATCGCCATCCAAAAACCAGGGAAACCAGCTTCTGATCACAACTCTTATAGGCCGATTGCAATGCTATCCTGTATCCGGAAATTGATGGAAAAAATGATACTCCGTCGTTTAGACCATTGGGTCGAATCAAATAGCCTACTATCGGATACTCAATTTGGCTTCCGCCGTGCCAAAGGGACGAATGATTGTCTTGCGCTGCTTTCAACAGATATTCAGCTGGCGTATGCTCGCAAAGAACAAATGGCGTCTGCGTTCTTGGACATTAAGGGGGCTTTTGATTCCGTTTCTATTGACATTCTTTCGGGCAAACTTCACCGACAAGGATTTTCTCCAATTTTGAACATTTTTTTGCACAATTTGTTGTCCGAAAAGCACATGCATTTTACTCACGGCGATTTGGCAACTTTTCGCATTAGCTACATGGGTCTTCCCCAGGGCTCATGTTTAAGCCCCCTTCTTTACAACTTTATGTAAATGACATCGACGAATGTCTGGCAAATTCATGCACGATAAGACAACTTGCAGACGACAGTGTAATCTCTGTTACAGGAGCCAAAGCTGCCGATTTGCAAGGACCATTGCAAGATACCTTGGACAATTTGTCTGCTTGGGCTTTACAGCTAGGTATCGAATTCTCTCTGGAGAAGACTGAGATAGTAGTTTTTTCTAGGAAGCATGAACCTGCTCAGCTTCAAACACAATTAATGGGTAAAACGATTTCTCAGGTTTTGGTACACAAATATCTTGGTATCTGGTTCGACTCTAAAGGCACCTGGGGTTGTCACGTGAGGTATCTGATGAAAAAATGTCAACAAAGAGTGAATTTTCTTCGTACAATAACCGGACAATGGTGGGGAGCCCATCCAGGAGACCTTATAAGGCTTTACCAATCAACGATTCTGTCTGTTATTGAGTACGGGTGTTTCTGCTTCCGCTCCGCAGCAAACACACATTTGATCAAACTGGAGCGAATACAATATCGTTGTTTGCGTATCGCCTTGGGTTGCATGCAATCGACCCATACGATGAGTTTGGAGGTCATAGCTGGAGTACTACCATTGAAAAACCGCTTTTGGAGCCTGTCTTCTCGTATTCTTATCAAATGTGAGGTCTTGAACCGTCCCGTGATTGAAAATTTTGAAAGGTTAATCGAACTTAATTCTCAAACCCGTTTTATGACATTGTATTTCCATCACATGTCCAAAAATATTAACGCTTCTTCGAATATTCCAAATCGTGTCGACTTATCAAATACTTCTGATTCTACTGTGTTTTTCGATACATCCATGATAGAAGAAACTCGTGGAATCCCGGATCATTTACGCGTGCAGCAGATCCCCAAAATTTTTTCCAATAAATATCGAAACATCAACTGCGACACTATGTTCTACACTGACGGATCACTTCTTGATGGGTCCACTGGCTTCGGTATTTTCAATAACAATTTAACCGTCTTCCATAAGCTTGATAATCCTGTTTCTGTTTACGTCGCAGAATTGGCTGCAATTCAGTACACCCTAGGGATTATCGAAAAAATGCCCACGGACCATTATTTCATCTTTACGGACAGTCTCAGTTCCATTGAGGCTCTCCGATCGATGAAAGATGTTAAGCACTCTCCGTATTTCCTGGGGAAAATACGGGAACATCTGAGTGCTTTATCCGAAAAATCGTATCAGATTACCTTAGCGTGGGTCCCTTCTCACTGCTCGATACCGGGCAATGAGAAAGCGGACTCTTTGGCTAAGGTGGGCGCAACAAACGGTGATATTTATGAAAGACCAATTGCTTTTAATGAATTTTTCGCACTTGTACGTCAGAATACAATCATCAGTTGGCAAAATGCTTGGACCAGAGGGGAACTGGGAAGGTGGTTACGTTCCATAATCCCCAAGGTGTCGACGAACCCGTGGTTCAAGGGGTTGGATGTAGGTCGGGATTTCATTTGCGTAATGTCCCGGCTTATGTCCAATCACTATAGATTTGACGCGCATCTCCGTCGTGTTGGGCTCGGGGAAAGTGGTATCTGTGCCTGTGGTGAAGGTTATCACGACATAGAGCACGTTGTTTGGTCATGCCCTGTACACCGTGACGCCAGGTCTAAATTAATAGCTCCCCTGCAGGCCGAAAGTAGGCAGCCGGCTGTTCCTGTTCGTGATGTCTTGGCAAGCCGTGACCTATCCTACATGTCCCTTATATACGTTTTCCTGAAATCCATCCACGCCCCAGTTTAATCCTATTCTCTTCCGCCTACATCCAACCAAACGACAAGAACACGTTAAGACCTCGGATCCGGAAACAGCAACTAGACCCGCACGATACTCTCAGGTCCCGAGGGAGACAACCCAATATGCCAGTCCGTAATATCTTGGCCCAGCAGCGGAACATATTCAATATGCTGCTTACCTATGGCGATGGAAAACCATCAAACAATAAATCAGTGCTTTTAATGCAAAACATTCTAGCTTTAAGTTAGATTAAGTTTCAGCTCGTAGTCGGCAGCGAGGATAAAAAATTTGCTTTTAGTTATTAAGATACTTTAGAAAGTAAGCTACCAGATATAATTGGCGCCGTTAAACATTAAATTGTATATGTGCCGTGTCAAATAAATTATAGATGAAGAAAAAAAAATTAGGTAAAACGGCTGGAGTAGATAATGTAAATGCTAGAGTTATTAAAGATTGCTTCAATGTCATTGGTAACACTTTGCTGGACCTCATTAATGAATCGTTGCAAACAGGGCACGTGCCTTTGGTGTGGAAAGAATCGTTGGTTGTTCCGATTCAAAAGGTTGCTGGAACGATTAAAGCCGAAGAGTTTCGTCCCATCAACATGTTACACACATTAGAAAAGATATTAGAACTAGTTGTTAAAGGCCAGCTTCTAGAATATTTGAATAGTAACTCGTTGCTAATTCCGGAACCATCAGGCTACCGGGAAGGCCACTCATTTGAAACCGCGTTAAACTTAGTACTAGCAAAATGGGAAGATAACTTAGAAAATAGAGACACAATATTTGCTGTTTTTTTGGATCTAAAACGCGCTTTTGAGACAATTTCTAGGCCCTTATTGTTGAACACAATCAAGCGCTTTGGAATTTCGAGTACTGCATTCAGATGGTTTGAAAGCTACTTGTCTGACAGAACTCAACGGACTGTTTTTAATGATTCTGTTTCTAGTCCCGTGGAGAATGATCTTGGAGTTCCACAGGGAAGTGTATTAGGGCCCCTTTTGTTCATTATGTAAATTAATGACATGCGACGAGTTTTAAGTTTTTGTGATATCAATCTTTTTGCCGATGACACCGTATTATTCATTGCAGCTAAGAATGTAGAAGAAGCCGTTTCACACTTGAACGAAGATTTACGTTCTCTAAGCAGATGGTTGAAGTATAAGCAATTGAAATTGAATATTGATAAAACTATGTAAATGATGATGTCTCTGTTTTGATTGATGATGAGGCAATTGGTCGCGTTCGGGAGATTAAATATCTTGGCGTGATTATTGATGACAATCTAAAGTTCAACGCTCACATTGACAATGTCATCAAGAAAATTGCCAAAAAGTATGGAATTCTATGCCGTCTGAAAAACGAATTAACGATTAGTAGTAAAATACAGCTATACAAGTCAATCATCTGTCCACATTTGGATTTTTGCCCTACTTTTTTATACTTAGCCAATAACACACAACTATTGAGGTTACAGCGTTTGCAGAATAGAATAATGCGTTTGATTTTAAATTGTGATAGATTAACTTCCTCTGCTTTTATGTTGGACGCTTTGCAATGGTTATCCGTGAAGCAACGAATTGTTTATTTGTCTATGGTGTTCATTTTTAAAATAATTAATGGTTTGCTACCTCAATATTTGAGTGATCGAATTGAAAGAGGGAGAGATTTTCATAGATATAACACTAGAAACGCGGATGAAATAAGAACACCTTTCTTTCTAACGAGAGCTTCACAAAATTCATTGTTTTATAAAGGTATAAATTTTTTCAATTCGATGCCAAGACATGTTAAACGTGCACCAACACTTGCGGAGTTCAAGAGACAATGTATTTCACACGTGAAAGTTTCTATTGTATAGAACGATACTAAGTTTTTCAAAATGATGTAGAGTTTACCTGACGAAGTTTGAACAAACGGATCTTAAATGACGAAGTTTTAACAAACGGATTTATTTTAGATGAACTATTTGTTTTGGTTTCTATTCATATATTGATTGTTTTATTGAAGCTTGTAAATGACGAAGTTTTATACGAACGGATCTGATTGTGTTGTAAAATTTTATTTATATGTTTATATTAAATTTGACTTTTCTAAGTTTATAACAACAAAACTACTGTGTTCGTCACGGTGATGATGATGGATTTTTTTTTCTTTTCATTATTGTTGTTGGAGCTGTAAAAATAATAGAAAGAGACTACAAAAGCTTGAGCCTCGCGCGCGGTTTTCAGATATAAATGATTTCTTTTAGCAAATTAAAATTGTTATTTGAATGCTTAGAGAAAATCATGAAATAGTTGTGGTTGGTCTGGCTGAAGGTCATGAAAACCCTGTACTAGTTTTGTGTGCTCTATGAACCAAGTATACAGTTTTTGAAGAAGTTTATATCTGGAGGTAAAATCAGTTCGTTTTTTTTTGTTTTGTATAACTGATTATAATGTGATCACATTAATTATCTATAGATAAATCGTCCAGCTCAAACCTTTGTAGGGGTATGTGGCGGGACCATCATCATCATCATTTATTTATCTATAGTGGACCACCTGTCAGATTAACGCAATTTCTATTCACATAAATTGCAACTTAAAAATGTTTATGATGCAGATTAGATACCATGGAATGGGGTGAAATTGATCAATTTTTATAACAGTTTCCAATTAACTAGCTTCATGTACATTTTTCTCGATATAGTATAACTTTAAAACAAGTGCTGGTTTGTGCTCCAGTAAACCTCTATGGCTATTGGTGAAATTTCTATTGGCTACTTCATGAAATAAATTCGATAATTCTATAAGGTACTATAAGAAAAATGGGGGTGAAATTGATCATTATTGAAATCCATACATTCTTCTGGCAATGTGCTTTGTTTTCGATATATTCAAGATAAACGATGATTTATCTACTGAAAAATATCATTTACAGCTAGTTTGGAAACGAAAATAACGATATTTCAGGTTAAAATTTGTTTATTTTGGTTCACGAGCTGCTTATTGCTAAATTTGCTCTTATTTGATCGTCGTTAGACCGATTTCAATTCGGATTGTTGAAAAAGCTCAAAAACTAGTTCTGAAATTAAAATCCCGTGGTTTCCTGCGAATTTATCAGTATTTCTTTAATGGTATGGAATGATCATTGTGGAAAATTACATTTTTTGAGTTTTTATCAAACATTACTCACTTCTCCAAATTTATTGTAATTAACCCTCAACTAAAATTACTCTAAGTAAATTCAATTTTTTTTTTGTTATTTGGAAACTTGTTTGATCAAATTTGATTTGATCTTTGAAACTTTGAGTTTTGACTGAGTTGGAAGAATTTTACGAAAATATGAAAAATTGCACCGGGCATGCAAGGGTTAACTTTGACAGGTATGTGAATCATGCAAAAGCGGCGTTTAAGGACGCGTTAACATTGCCTAGTGTTGTAAGAGCAATATCTATTGTTTTAATTTTTTTTATCACGAATTCTCAGGTGATCAATTTCACCCCACTGATCAATTTCACCCCATTCCACGGTACATAAGATGTCTCCTGATGAAAGTTTTCTGAAAAACCATCAAATTTTCATGAATTGATTTAATAAGGCTGGTGGTCCATTATAGGAATTGGGTCCACTATAGGGTAATTTACCCTACCCAGCTGTCGTCATAAACTTAAAGGCATTGCAACGTCGGGGGTCAGTTATTTATTGACAAAATTTCACATTGCATCAGAGAAAGTCGACCAATCATAGTCAGATAGCACTCTAACGATAAATCAAATGATTTTTGGAGCCCACTTGTTTTCTAGAGCCAAATTACCGTTGATTGTTCAAAATGAATCATAGTGAATACTTACTGTTCAGGAATGCTTTTGAATATCGTGTTGGTCCCAATATCCACACGAAAAGTCGGATGGAAAAATTAAATAGAATTTCTTAATTTATATAAAATCTGTACAATCGAATGTCTAGTCTAGCTATGAGAAATAAATTATAACGCATGATTTTCGGACCATTGATACTCCCCGAGTACCATTTCTGACGCATCAAATCATTTATTTTCAATCAAATAATCTGAATCAAATAACAATTAATTCACTATCTCTTGCTATCAATATCACATTAAAGAGGAATATAAAATTTAACCTTAATCATACGTGTTTTGCTTCCCGCTTTGTCCTTCATTTTGCTCAAATGTTGTCTCTTCTAGTTAACATGTGTACGTTTCCTCGCTCCGAACTAATTCTGCATGGTTGTACCTATTCGCGAAAAATTTTCTTACGCTTACAACTACTACAGCAGTGTATATGTGTATGCGAGTGACACTCACTTCACTGACTATAAATTAACTTATTTGTTTTGCTTTCGGCGAGCTTCATTCTACGGTCGTAGAATTATTCTCCTAATTGTTTTGCTTACACAAAATCGCAGCCTGATGATGATAATGATTCATTGATTCCGGTTGAACTGTTTGTTTGGTTCGTTCGTTTAATCCGGCCTCTTTGTTTTTTTTTTTGACGAAATTTCACTGGCATCCGCTCACCGTTATGGTTTGCGAATGGCCCAACAAAGAAAAAGTGCAAATAAATGTTTTGTTTTCATTACTTACTAGAGACTTGCTTATTTGCTGATTTTGGTTACAGTTGGTTGTTATTTGTTTTTTTTTTCTTGTTATTTAATTCATGTTACAAAGATTTAGCATTCGTTCTACCTAAATATCCATCTAAAACATTAGCAGTTTTGTTTTTGTGTTTTTTCTCTCCATTTTATTTGTTTTACACTAACATTTCTCACTGTATTTGTTGCTTTTGTTATTACTATATGGTGTGGATACCTGTTGCTAGTAGTAACGAGGAAGTTGGAGAATGTATGAATATTTTTTGGTTTGTTTTGGTGACTTATATAAATATCTCTATGATAACTGTACACATTACTGTGGCATTTCGGGTGAGCTGTTTGTGTTTGCGAAATTGTAGAACCGTGTCCAGTTTCCACCGGGTGCTATTACGATGGAGAACGATAATTACGCTGCTTGTTTTTTGTGAGAAAAAAAGCCTTTGATAACTGCAGCTTCTAGTGGCCGTTCAAGTGACAATTGAAGGGATCAATCTATGTTCGTTTATTTAACGGAAGCAGTGAAAATCGACAAAGTTCGCTTCAAACACAATTCTCTCCATTTGGCATGTCAAAGTTTTTAATGTTCCGCTGAACTGAATTGGAGAAACGCATTGCACAAAACCTATTACGCATCAGCGGAAATGCAGATTAAATTCCAAATTGAATGGCAATTGCTCAAATGCTTTAGCGCCGATGTTTGAATGAATGAGGTGTGAATCCTCTATTCCCGCACCGAAATTGGTTTATAATTGGTTTATAATTGAAAAAATCGGCAGAAAAATTAATTAACATTCTCGTGTTTACGTACATGTGTTGGATTAACGTTGACAAATTTACTATTCGTTTGTTATAGGAGAGATTTTCCGTCGGACAGGCCCTTTCCAATCTTTTTTTATTCAAGTGTTTTGTGTTCAAAGATTAATAGCGCTTAAGGGGTAATATCGGTGAAGAAAAAAAAAAGGGGTAATATCTACCAAATGCTCAAAAAACAAGGCTTTTTCATGATTTTTTTTGAAAGGAGATTTGAGATGTAAGGTATATAAATAATATATCATTGGATTAAGCAACTCTTGGAGAATAGAAAAAAATTATTGCTATTTGCCTTTCTCCTAGAAAGGTATAGCAATCACTTGCAAAACCGAAAGTATAAAAGTGCTCCAAAGGGCCGAATGGCATATATCACTCGGCCCAGCTCGATGAGCTGAGCATTTTCTGTATGTATGTGTGTGTATGTGTGTGTATGTGTGTGTGTATGTGTGTGTGTATGTGCAGATTTTTATTCTCACTCACTTTTCTCACAGATGGCTGGACCGATTTTCATGAAATTTTTTGCAAATGAAAGGTCTTGTTGTCCCATAAGACCCTATTAAATGTCATTGTAATTGGATTTTTAGTTTAGAGGTTATGGTTCAAAATGTAAAAATTATGAAACATTATTATCTCAAAAACTACACGACCGATTTGAACAAAATTGATTTCAAATGAACCTGAAATACCCTTAACTTTTGAATTTCATAAGGATTGAACTTGTGGTTCAAAAGTTATAACAAGAAACGTGTTTTGAAGACTACTTAATCTTACTCATGTTTCTCAGAGATGGCTGAACCGGTTTTCATAAAATCAGTATCAAATGGAAGGTCTAGTTGCCCCATAAGACCCTATTGATTTGTTTTGCAATCAGACTATTACTTTGCCTGTTATGTTTAAAAATGTGAAATCCAGCTATGAAAAGGAACATATTCCGAAGACTACTTGAACTCACTCACTTTTCTCAGAGATGGCTGACCCGATTTCCACAAAATTAGTGTCAACTAATAAGTCTAGCTGCCTCGTAACGCCCTATTGAATTTTACTGTAATCGAACTGTAACTTCGTCTGTAAAGTACCGAAATGTGAAAATCACGAAACTTCACTATCTCAGAAACTACACAACCGATTTGATCAATATTATTATCAGATGAGCGGGCTAGTTAAGAATTAACTGATGAATTATGATTGAACACGTGGTTTCAAAGTTTGGCTGCCCTATACGTTCCCATTTCATTTGATTATAATTGAACTTAAGCCACCGTTATGTATTATATTGTTAATAAAACAACTAAAGTCTATTATTTCAAAGATTACATGACTTATTTGAACATAACTAGTGTCATACGAACAAGTCATCTCTCAAACTTACAAATAACAAACCTCATAACAATTTGATATGTGACTCAAAAGTTATGGAAAGAAAAGAAATTCAAAGGCTATTTAAAACTATACATGCTTTGATTGATATATGTGGTCTCAACATAATTTAAATGTGGTTTTGTACTATTTGAACGTTACAAATTCATGGATTCCTTGCGATGTGTTTAAAGTCTGCAAATACACGACGAATCGGCCATAGGATATGATCAAAATCGAAAGACAAATCGTTTGAAATGATTGGTTTTATCGAAATGACAAAATCTTCGACTTTTGGCTTTTGGCGCCCTCCTTCTGAATATATTCATATTGGGTGATATTCGGTCATTTTCAGCAAATTTTCTGGCATCAATCTGACACCGGAAATACCCATATTGGGAGGAATTTTATTGTTTTGGTTGTTTTCCAGAAACTAAAAGTGGTCGTCTTTAAATTCAAATGGTGTCAAGGGTCAATGTTTGGTTTCTATGCATCATCTCGATTACGGAAATATCCATGTTGAGTATTATTTAGTCATTTCGACTGTTTCCTATAAGTTGCCATTTAGCGATTCAAAATGGTGCCTGGGGTCAATTGTTAGCTCATTGCATCATTCTGGTTCCAGAGATACTCATATTGGATAGTATTTGGTTATTTTAGGCTGTTTTTAACAAACCGGAAGTCGCCATCTTGGATTTCAAAATGGTATTTATGGCTTATTTTCATATGCCAACAATGGGATATTTTCATGTGTAATGTGGCTTCAGTTCAGTTATTGATGGTAAAAGATTTCACTTCAGTTCGAATCAGATTATTATTTATGAAATTTGGGGAAACAGTTTGCACGTTTAGTTAAACAAAGACATACATTGCATTTGTCACAACGCACGCTCCGCCCAATACATTGTTCCAATCTGCATTGTTTGCTGTTGGAAGTTGATCAACAATCGGAAAGTACTCGAACCGATCTTATCTCACTTCATGGAAAGGCAGTTTTGCAGGATAAGAATCTTTAGAACATTCAGGAACATTCGTCTTCATCATCACTAAGAACCGCACGAATTCTTTTTGGAGTTGAATTTCTCGCACCTCAGCCAACTCTAGCTTAAAGGACAACAAATCCTTGTGCTTTTTAACTGAGTTTCCCTCACAATCCTCGGTGTAAGCAAACCATGAATTTACTACTGCCAAATCAAACAAAGGCATTGATACTTTCCATGTCCATTTACGTGTATTGAAAAATATCCGATAGCACTCCATTCGTTGATCGCATAGATCAACGCCACCCATATAATCATTGTAATTCTTTATGGCAGCTGGGCAGGATACATAAATATATGTTTTCTTTTTTCGACCGTTTTTTTTCAAGATATTTTCTGGGTTAACACCAGAACATGTCGATGCCACAACCACTTTACTTGAATTCATCCATTCAACAACAACAATGTTTCAATCTTTCGAAATATGCTTTACGCTCTCTTCGCGTTACAATTTGGTGTTTTGAATGCCATGAACCCTATTTGTCATTATCGTTACAGTTCCTTCAAGATTCATAGATTTCAATTTTTGAATAAGTGGAACAGTCGTGACGTATCTATCAAGGTATACGCAGCTTTTTAGCGGCAACGTTTCCACCAACCTCAAGACGACAGATGGTCCAAGTCCGAGAGCAGTGTTAGTCAAAGCAGTAGTATTACCTTGAAATATATTTCAAAATCGAGAACTAATCCCGATGAAGTCGTCAAGACAAAATTTTTCAATCCCACACGGTGCGGTTTATTCTTCACGTACTGCTTCACTCCTGACCGATGAATGGAATCATTTGTTCATCAATAGAATACGTTTTTGAAACCCGCGAAATTTTTCGAATAGCCTCACGTAGGTATTACATCAATTATTGGCTGAACCTTCCAAAGTTTAATTATTTCTTTTTGTGGCATGCTTGAGGGCTTGTTTATATCGACTACATGGAAATAATTACACAGTTGAAGAAAGCGATACCGACTCATACATTGTGCTACTGCAGGAAGTATATAGCCACTTTGCCAGTACAATCTAATCGTAGGATATCGGATGCACCCCATCATCATATTTATGCCAAAGAAATGTTTAAGTTCGATTTGATTTGTGTTCTTGTAGCAGCAACTCTATTAATGTTTTGCCCGTCTGCCGCACTTGTCGACTTCGTTTGACCAGCTTTGCTCTCACTCACCCTAATTCAGTGTCGACAAAATAGGTAATAGATAATGCCGGAACTACACAATTGTGTAGGTAACTAGTAGATTTGGCATAGGTAATAATAGAGAAATAGTTTTCATACGTTTGTGTGTACATTAGTTAATGAAAAATTAGACAGTAAACACAATTCGTGGTTTTCCACACTTTTTAACAAAACCTAAAACGAGGTAATTTCTATACAAATACACTTATTTGCTCCGGTTTTTGATTTTTCGTACCAGCTGCGATGTTGACACTAGCGTTGTGAGCCATCAAACAATAAATATAACGTTCAAAGAGAGAAGGAGAAGATTTCGTTACACGTCACCTTTTACCTACACAATTGTGTGGGCTCGGTCGGAAAGGGATAATGGTGTCTGAAGTCGATTTGTGGTTCCAGTGCATCATTACGATTCCGAAAATACCCATATTGGGTGGTATTTGGTCGTTTGCCGCTGTTTTTTCCGAAACCGGAAATCGCCATCTTAGAATTCAAAATTGCATCTGTGGTCGAATTTAGCTCCTGTGTATCTCTCTTTATCCGGATATGATTATATTGGGTGGAAATAGTCCATTTTTGGCTGTTTGCCAGAAACCGGAAGTTGCCATCTTACAATCCAAAATGTTGCCTGAGGTCGATTATGGAACATATTTGTTACCACTAAAAACATTCACCTGCCAAATATGGTTCCATTTAGTTGATTAGTTCGCGAGATGTGCAGAAATTTGTGCAGAAACATGTGCTTCCATAAGAGGGAGGGGCGTCGAACCATTATGGACATATTTATTACCCTTTAAAACATCCACATGCCAAATTCGGTTTCATTTGCTTGGTTTGATCTTGAGTTGTGCAGAAATGTATGTTTCATTTGTATTGGACCCCTCCTTTACAGAAGAGGGAGGGGTCTCAAACTATCATAGGAACCTTTATCGGGACCATAAACCCCTACATACAAATTTTCACGTCGATCGGTTCGGTAGTTTTCGAGCCTATATGGATCAAACAGACTGACAGACCGGACTACATTTTTGCCTTTCTCCTAGAAAGGTATAGCAATCACTTGCAAAACCGAAAGTATAAAAGTGCTTCAAAGGGCCAAATGGCATATATCACTCGACTCAGCTGAGCATTTTCTGTATGTATGTGTGTGTGTATGTGTGTGTATGTGCAGATTTTTATTCTCACTCACTTTTCTCACAGATGGCTGGACCGATTTTCATGAAATTAATTGCAAATGAAAGGTCTTGTTGTCCTATAAGACCCAATTAAATTATATTGTAATCGGATTTTTAGTTCAGAGGTTATGTATCAAAATGTAAAAATCATGAAACATCACAATCTCAATAACTACATAACCGATTTAAACAAAACTAGTTTCAAATGAACGGGCTACCTAAAATACCCTTAACTTTTGAGTTTTATAAAGATTGAACTTATGGTTCAAAAGTTATGAAAAGAAACGTTTTCTGAAGACTTTTTAATCTCACTCATGTTTCTCAGAGATGGCTGGATTGATTTTCATAAAATCAGTGTCAAATGGAAGGTCTAGTTGCCCCATAAGACCCTATTGATTTGTTTTGCAATCAGACTATTACTTTGCCTGTTATGTTTAAAAATGTGAAATCCAGCTATGAATAGGAACATATTCCGAAGACAACTTGGACTCCCTCAATTTTCTCAGAGATGGCTCAGATGGCTCAGAGATGGCTGTCGAAATGACAACATCATCGGCTTTTGGCTTCTGTACATCGCCTTAATCCTGAATATATTCATATTGGGTGGTATTCGGTCATTTTCAGCAAATTTGGCATCAATATGACACCGGAAATACCCATTTTTGGAGGTATTTAGTTCGCAGAATGTTCAGAAGTTTGTGCAGAAACATGTGCTTTCAGAAGAGAGAGGAACGTCAAACCATTATGGACATATCTGTTACCTCTAAAAACATACTCATACCAAATTTGGTTGTATTTTCTTGATTGGTTCTTGAGCTGTGCGAAAATTGTGTTTCATTTGCATGGGACCCCTCCCTCATAGAAAAGGGAGGGATGTCAAACCATTATGCACATATTTGTTACCTCTAAAAATATTCACCTGCCAAATTTGGTTCCATTCAGTTGGTTAGTTCTCAGGATGTGCAGAAATCTGTGTTTCATTTGTATGGCACCCCCCCCTTCCAAAAAAGGAGGGGTGTCGAAACATAATGGACATGTTTTTTACCACTAAAAACATTTACCTGCCAAATTTGGTTCCATTTAGTTGATCAATTCTCGAGATGTGCAGAAATTTGTGTTTCATTTGTATGGAACCCCACCCTTCCAGAAGAAGGTGGGGTCTCAAACTATCATAGAAACCTTTATCGGCACCAAAAACTCCTACATACAAATTTTCACGTCGATCGGTTCGGTAGTTTTCGAGCCTATATGAATCAGACAGCCAGACAGACAGACAGTCCGGACTGCATTTTTATATGTATAGATTACAATATCAATTTTTTAAAACCTTAATAGTGAATATACATTTATTGGATTGAAGCGTTCACGTAAATCTATTTTTCCAAATAAAAGTTTGAATGAGAAAGGCTGGGTCTGACCGCTAGGTGGATTAATTTAGGTTTTTACAAAATGGCGGCTGTGCAGCGATTGCCGTGAAACGCTTTTCTTAAAAGTTCTTTCGCGGCGAGCAGTAGAAGTCATGCCCAACGCCACCCATAACCAAAACAAAAATTTTTCATTATCTACATAAGTGTCGCTAGTGAAGTACACATGATTATATTTTTAGATTTTTTTTCGCAAAATGACAACGGTTTGAAAAAAAATTCTTTTTAAACGAAAAAAAAATTGACTTTTATTGTTTATAATTTTTGTTGTTGTTAATCAATCACCAAAATCGTGTGTACTTCACTAGATAATCTAATGAAGAAGTTACGGTTAAAATTTCAGGCAATCGGATGTAAATTTTTTCAGTTCTACTGCTCGCCGATTTTGAAAACATGGTTTTGAGAAAAACGCGTTCAAAGTTTCAATATGCTAAAAATCTTTAGAATCGCAATAATAAAGCCCCAAAAATTTTTTTTACCTTCAGTCAGCTATCCCTGCGCCGTAAAGTTGTCCTTCCTTGGCTCTATTTTCCTCTTCTTCCTTTTTGTTATCTGATGTTAGGCTGCGCTTAGCCTCTTTCGCGATGTCAGATATGCGATGCTTAGCGACTTTGACGTGGTTGGCGTCCAATCCCACGCAAAACTCAAACTTGTGACTCATATTTTAGTACTTTTGAATATAATTCACAGTTTAAAACTATAGAAAAACTCAAACAAAGAACGTACACAACGAGAACGGCTGATCGACGTTACAAAGGGAAATTGTGAGTAAACACGTGCTGTAGAGATGCTATAACGATCGAAATTTGATGCAGCGACCTCTATACTTCAAATTTGAAAAAAGATAACGATCAGAGGTAACTTATGCTAGTTTACAAAGCCTCAAAAAACGAGCATCGCCAAAATAATCGAAAAATGTGATTTTGGAGCATAAAAGTTGTTCGATAAAAATAGATTTAAACGAATTTTGAGTTTAGATCAGTGCTTGGGCTATGTAGATTTTGATTCTAGGATAGTTTTAGCATGATCTAAGCCAATAAAAAAAATGACAAGAAAAAAATTTGTTTTGGGAGATATTACCCCTTAAGTCGGATTTTTTCTATAAGTAGTTTAGTATTATTTTAAAAAAAATTGAACATTGCATAAATGTCTATGTTTTAATGTTTCACGTTTGTTGAATTTTAAAATCCACATTATAGCCATGCTGCCAAATTCCCGGCAACATTGTTTTATTGTGACATGTCAATGAGGAAAAAAGAGAGGTGAGGAGGAGAGTGCATTTTTCTAGTATTAGTAAATGCTACAAATAAAACATTAACACGAACTCCATGATAAACCCAAATAGCTACGTCACTATTTGGCATCAACGCTGGGTATATGAGTGCGTGCAAGTGCTAGTAAGTTTCCTCTTCACCTTTCTTTCATGCTCATTGGTGACATATAAAGTGTCAAAGTCTGGAAAGTGCGGAAGCAGGAAAGGTTCGTCACTAGATTACAGCGAGTCCTCAGCAAGGACAATCAAACATCGAACAAACAATACGGCTTGTTTTTCGATAATGAAATAACGGCATACTTGCAGCTTTAGCACGCTTTTTACGCTATCGTCTTGCCTAATGTTACCTCATTGAATTAAATTAAATGGTGAAAAGAAAAATTGAGAGCTCATATTCAAATTAAAGTTATCTGAAACTTATTCATTAGGTTCTTCCAGTTGACCAATGAATACATTAAATCCAGTTGATCATTTTCACATAAAATTTTAGGGACGGATCAAACTGCGACTGATCCGGAGCGGACGGCTGAACTACACGTAAGACGGCAGCTCAGTTGCAACATACCGAAAATATAAATATTACGAACACTTACCTTTTCGAGCGTTTGACCTCCATGTTAGGAGCGGCTGAACTACCGTCTTGTTAGTGCACCCAGGGGTTGGCAAATGGCTGGACACATGTAACTTGAGACCCTAATGTGGCCATTCACCTCTGTCCAGCAACTCCTATCCCAACCTCCACGTGGTGCCGACCGGAATACGAGTAACCTTAGCGGAGATCGGGTAACCAACCCCGGTGGAAACTATGGTCGTATGCTGACTGGGAAGGGGGTCGTACGCGGCTGTATCCCCATAGGGGTGGCGTACAACAGCGTCTGACCCGGAGCGGGCGGCTGAATTATGGAATGCTGTATCCCGCCAGCTACACCTAAGATGGCAGCCCCATCAGCAGAATTTAGGTATCGCGACCCTGGTAAGGTAGCATACCGAAACCTGTCATCAACCACCTAGGCTACGAACACGGAAAAAGATTAAGATAAATGATTGGAAATTGGGTACTTGGAACGTCCGATCTCTCAATGAACCGGCGCGGGCTGGCTTGCTTGCTCGAGAACTACAGCGGCAGGGAGTCGAAATCGCAGCGATTCAGGAGGTTCGGTGGCCAAATTCCGGAGAAAGGGAATTCCGTGCAGTAGACCCTACTGCACGCACTTCTTTTAAGTACCACATCTACTACAGTGGCGGCAAAGCAGCGGAACGGGGCGTCGGTTTCGTAGTGCTGAAAAATCAGAAAACAAGAGTCATCCGGGGGAGGCCCGTAGATGACCGTATATGCGTGTTGAGGATCAAGGGCAAATTCTTCAACTACAGTTTAATCAACACCTACGCACCGACAAACGACAACTCCGATGAAGTCAAAGATGAGTTCTATGACAAGCTTGAGCGAATTTATGACGAGTGCCCAAAACACGACGTAAAAGTTGTCATCGGAGACGCAAACGCACAGGTTGGGAGGGAGGTATTCTTCCGTCCGGTCATTGGAAGGCATAGCCTCCCCTCGTCAACCAATTAAAACGGCCTGAGGCTGATAAACTTTGCCGCGGCCAGAGGAATGGCCATATGTAGCTCATATTTTCCACGTTTGAATATTCGGAAACACACCTGGAGGCATCCAAATGGTGAAGCCTACTCCCAGATCGATCACGTACTGATTGACGGTCGGCACTTCTCGGATGTAACTGATGTTAGGTCTTTTCGGGGACCAAACATTGACTCTGACCATTATCTCGTCGTTTGTAAGATCCGCGCACGGTTGTCGAACGTGCTGAAATCTCGCACAGAGAGGACGACGCGTTTCAACATTCAGCGGTTGAAAGCTGATGACGTGGCAGCAGAATACGCCAGAGAGCTGGATCAACGGATCGCAGAACAGCAGGAGGAAGGAGTGGATGACATAAATGGGCTGTGGAGCAGTATCCACGGCGCTATCGAAACGACTGCGAGAGAGGAGGTAGGTTCGACGCGTGGAAGACAGCCTAACGGCTGCCAGGAGCCGCATGCTCACTGCGGCTACGCGTCAGAACAGAGAGAGGTACAGGGTGGCAAGAGCTGCCGAAAATAGAACCCACTGTCGGAAGAAGCGTGAGTACGAGGAGCAGGTGCTCGCCAGTGCAGAGGACAGCTATGCTCAAACCGACGTGCGGAGATTCTATAGAACTGTCAAAAGAGTCAGAAGCAGGAATTTCCCTGTGCCGGTCATGTGTAATGACAAGGACGGCAACTTGCTTACTGATAAACCGACGGTTGCAGCCAGGTGGATGGAGCATTTTCAGGCGCTATCGAACGGTGATGAGCCGGATGAGCAGAGCAGGAACAGGATGACGATTATGAGTGACGAACGAGCTGTGGAGCCACCAACACAGGAGGAGGTGAAAAAGGCGATTAGTGAGCTGAAAAAGGGCAAGGCCGCTGGGAAGGACGGTATCCCGGCCGAACTTCTAAAAGCGGGAAGCGAGCGGCTGTACTATGCGATCCACCATCTAATACTAAGAATCTGGGCGGACGAACAAGTGCCGAAGACTGGTTGGAAGGCCTTATTTGCCATATCTATAAGAAGGGCCATCAATTGGATGGTGGGAACTATCGAGGGATAACGTTGCTCAACTCCGCATATAAAGTGCTCTCCCGTATCCTGTTCTTCAGATTGAGACCGTTAACGGAATCCTTTGTTGGCGAATACCAGGCTGGTTTTCGACAAGGGCGTTCCACGACGGATCAAATCTTCACCCTGCGACAGATCCTCGATAAGTTCCGGGAGTACAACTTACCGACTCACCATCTGTTTGTGGACTTTAGGGCGGCATACGAAAAGAAACGAGCTGTAGCAGATAATGCTGGAACACGGTTTCCCTACGAAACTAATAAAGCTGAGTCGTATGACACTGGAGGGATCAAAATCGTGCGTGCGGATAGCTGGCGAGACATCAGCCGCGTTCGTAACGTCTGATGGACTGAAGCAGGGGGATGCGCTCTCCAACCTACTGTTTAACATCGCTCTTGAGGGTGCAGTACGAAGAGCAAACGTCGAAAGAAACGGAACGATCATCGCGCAATCTCACATGCTTCTTGTTTTTGCGGACAACATCGATATCATCGGTATCAACCGTAAGGCCGTGGAGGAGGCCTTCGTACCTTTTAAGAGAGAAGCAGCGAGATTGGGACTTGTCATAAACTCTGCCAAAACGAAGTACATGGTAGCTGGCAGAGAGCGTGGGAGTCCCCGTGGTGTTGGTGCTGAGGTGGAGATAGATGGGGAACGACTTGAAGTGGTTGACGAATTCGTTTATCTTGGTACGCTTGTGACATGTGACAACGATATGAGCCGTGAAGTGAAACGACGAGTTGCAGCTGCGAACAGGGCTTTCTACGGACTGCGTAACCAGCTAAGGTCCTGTAGTTTGCAAACTCGCACAAAACTTGCGCTGTATAGGACGCTGATACTCCCGGTGGCCCTTTACGGACATGAAACATGGACGCTGAAGGAAGCTCATCGACGAGTGCTCGGAGTTTTTGAGCGTAAAGTTCTGCGATCGATACTTGGTGGTAAACTGGAAGATGGAGTGTGGCGCAGACGCATGAATCACGAGTTGTACCAGGTATAGTGAAGGTAATACAGCGGGGCAGGCTTCAGTGGGCTGCACATGTAGCCAGGATGCCTGACGAGAGAGCCGCCAACACTATCTTCAGTAGAGAACCAGGCAGATGCCGTCGACTCCGTGGTAGGCCTCGCACGCGGTGGATGTGCGCGGTGGAAGAAGATGCACGATCTGCTGGTGTACGGGGAGACTGGAGAACGGCTGCCCAAAACAGATGAAGCTGGACATCTCTAATTCGTTCGGCCCTAGACCGGTGAACGGTCCGTTAGCCAAAAAAGTAAAGTAAAGTAAAGTAAGTAAGTGCACCCAGGATTTTAATTAATAAAGCCAGAAGTCCTGGTGGTATTAGAGACTTGAAACAGCTCTACCACGTTGGTCCACCTTCGATACAGTGGGGTTGGTTGAGGGCCTTGCGAGCTTGCACCAGGGAAACCAATCTAGCAACGAATGAAGAACAAAATAATTCGAGACAGAATAATTGGCATAGCCCCAGGTGACGAAAATGGAATAACGATTGAAAACTCGAACACGGAACGGCCGATCTCTCAATTGCATTGGAAAGTGTGTTGGAAAGATTCTATGATACGTACGTTCCGGGATAGTCATACCATCTACCTGCGTAGGGTACAGCTTTTATCGTAAATGGGCGAAATGCAGAATTAAGATTTTGAGTGGTGACCGATCACTCCCCGAATGTGCCGGTTGAGGATTGAAGGTCGGTTTTTCAATGTCAGCATCATCAATATGCACTGTCCTCATCTTGGAATCACCGATGATGAATTCTGCGCGCAGCAGGAGCGCGGATACGATATCAAGTTTATCATTAGGAACGCTCAAGTCAGTCAGGAGGAGGAGTTTAAACCGGTAATTGGAAAGATCAAGATCACCAAATCAGACAGAATCGCAAATCGACCACGTATTGTTAGATGGTCGGCACTTCTCGGAAATTAACGACGTCAGAACCTACCGAGGCACCAACATCGATTCGGATCTGGTGAGGGTGAAGATGCGCCCAACACTCTTCATTGTGAGCAACACTCGATACCGTCGCCCGCCACGGTACAATTTCGCTCGACTGAGACAAATCGGCGTCGTTGAAAACTACGCGCATTAGCTGCCGGAAGAGGGCGATTTGGTTGATACCTCTCTCGAGGACTGTTGGAGCACCGTGAAAACAGCCATCAACAGCGAAGCGGAAAACGTTCTGGGGCATGTGGAACGAAACCGATTGAATGAGTGGTTTGACATTGAGTGTCGGAAGATGTGGGCCTAGAATCACGTTGCGCGGGTACTAATGTTGCGTCGAGCTATCAGTCAGAACGTGGAGCGACATAGTCAGAGGAAGATTCCTGGAGAAGAAACGCCATCACTCTCATGAGACGCGAAAGTTGTATCAGAAACAGTGCATCCCGCACAGGCTTTGTGCAGCGAGCTGCAATGTGCCGAGATAAGGAAGCGTGGAAGATCGTGAGGTGACCGAAAGGTGGAAGCAGCACTTCGATGAACACTTGAATAGAGTACATCAAGAGGACCGAGATAGCGATGGAAATGACATCGTTGATGCAGCAGAGGACGGAGACGTGCTACTCCCAACGATAGGCGTAGTTAGGAATGCCATCAAGCGGCTGAAGAACAACAAATCGGCCGGCAGAGTTGGTGTCGGAGTGGAGCTTATTGAGATAGACCCGGAAAAGTTGGCCTGCGTCGACTGATTGTTAAAATTTCAAGATATACTTTCTCTACAAAGAAGGCAAAATACTGGACTGTGAAAAATATCGTGCAATCACCATCCTGTGAGTACAGAGTTCACCATCCATTCTTCGATTCTAAAGCCGCAATTTACCGAAAAAAGCTATGGAAAATCATGAACGAGAACGGCTTTCCAGGGAAGCTGATCCGATTGAATAAGGCAACGATGCATGAAAATCAGAGCTATGTGAGGATTTCGGGTTGATTATCCGGTGCATTAGAATCCTGCAGGGGACTTCGGCAAGGTTATGATATCTCTTTCCTAGCGTTCAACATAGCGCTAGAGGGTGTTATATGACGAGCGGCGTTCAACATCGAGGCACGATCCAGCCAATTTATCTGCTTTACCGATGACGTAGACATTGTCGGCAAAACGCATAAGGCGGTGATAGAGCAGTACACCAAACTGAAACACGGAGCAGAGAAGGTAAGGCTGAAGATTAATACGTTCAAAACGAAGTACATGATGACTGGTTGTTCTCTACGGGCACGAGACGTAAACACTGCTTGAGGAGAACTTGCAAGCACTTGAAACGTTCGAACGACGGGATGGTGTGTAATGGCGGAGGATGAATCACGAGCTGGAGCAACTCGCTGGCGAACCCAGTATGTCGAGTGGAAATCCGATTGGTAGACGGTGAAGAGAAGTGCAGCGAGCAAGGTATTAGACCAAGTGGAGCAATACTCGGCAAACAAGGATGAAAAAACTCGTATCGCATAACAATCATTCGGGTATCATTTCTGAAAGTCTATTTATAAGCTTTCAATCCTAGCAAACCATCGCTATTAAAAGTTACACATTCTCAAGTTTGCAAGAGACAACTTAGAGCAAAGAAATATATGGTAGCTTTCTTTGATGGTTTTGTTTCAGTATTGCCTGCTTTATGCGGAGCGAGCAACATATAGCGAGTGTTTCTAGAAAGAATCGTAAACGATTGCACTCAAGCGATCACAATGATTATTTCAAATGTTGGCTGCTTGTAGGTGGAATTCGGCTACTCCACGTCGTGCTTTCACCGTGATATACCACGATGATTCTTGGTGATTTCAAGTATCACATGCTAATGCACTATGCTATAATTTCCGTTAGCATTGATGATACCTGCTTGCTCCGGTGAGCAAACAATTGAACGTAATCTAACGTTCATCTGGATTCATAATTTTGTATCACTGGCGATAATATCTCAAGGATTCTCGCGATAATGTTGAATGCAAGTGAACTTGGATACAATAAATACTATCGTGTTTGAATCATTCAGTCTTTTTCTATGGTATTCGGAACTCTTAGAAGCGAAAAAAAATCAGCAGCGTTTCTATGGAAAACTTGTACGCGAGTGGAAATAGTTGAACGTTAACTGATGAATCAAATAACACATTTGCATGAAATATTGCTAGTGAGTGAACTTTTCCATGCTTGTCGGCAAGCATTGGATATCCGCGGGATTGGAGAAACGCGGCCAGCACCCGATTTTATTGGGGAAATTTTGATCATCAGGCTATATCTCAATGATATTACGCCAAATACTGTAAAGCAAGCAACAGTTAGTACTTGATTTTTTTACCCCTTACATGCCCGGCTGGGTATCCCAAAAATTGAAATTCGTGTAACTTTTGAAATTTTCATCAAATTTCGATAGTTTTAGCACCAAAAGATTCAGTAAATTCTCTACTTCGAAAGCAGTGCCAGCAATGCTCTGAAAGAATTCCTCATTTCTCTCTGTATGGTTTTCGGGAGGACAATCAGAAGTGAGAAACAATCCACAGTGTTTCTATCGAAAACTTGCACACGAGTTAGCTTGATTGGAAGATACATGTTGAATCAAAGTAGATATTTGCATGAAATATTGCGAGTGAGTATTCGTTCTTCTGGTCTAAATCATGGTTCAAGTTGTCTTCGAAGTTATTTCCATTTGATCAGGTGGCTATGAAGCTATGATTTATTTACCAGAAGTAGGAGAAACATCACGAATAGATAAAAGTACAGCATTGCCTGGTAGCGAAATTGCACACGAATCAAAGACAGTCGTGTTCAACTGATTTTCTGTTTGAAGCGGAACTGCTTTGTACATTTTTGTTTATTTGATGGTTTATTCATGCTTAAATTGCATTTAGCAGAAAAGGACTATTAGCAGTAAAAATCATGTGAATTACGGCTTGATTTTCGCTCACACTAAATATTTTGTTGCTGTGGAAAAAGTTTTTGGGCTGAGAGAAACTTGTGAGAACAAGTAAAACTGCAAAAACAGCGTTTAAACAATTTTGCTCTGCCTGTTCGGAGAATATTTTCATCGAAATGAGTTATTGGGTATAACAACATCAAAACACAGGCAAAGAGAAACTATACAGGCAGTTTATTACAGAGAGCGGGTACTGTTCCTAGTAAACGCATGCTGCATAACCGACACACAAACACTGACCACTTGTTATCGGGATAAGTCCACTGGAATTTCTGCATCCCGGCATGCGGTAAAGCTAGACCTCCAGTAGCACTTTATTCTATTATTGGAATGGTATTGTGCAGTCTTTTCAACGGTTTAGCACAATACAAACCGGCAAACAAAGTTAGTAAATAGAGAACCACTGTTCTGTTGCGCTCAATCTTTCTTTGTTGAGTAGAATATGCATCGATTGGGGTAAGAAAACAATGAACATAACAAAAATTGCCTGTAACATGAATTCAACGAACTTTTCTCTACATTCTGACGTATCCTCATGCTGTCGATTCTTCATCGTTGTGCGAAAACTGCCTTAAACTAAAAGCTACCGAATCATTTCCGTGTGTAGATAAATCAATCCAGTTGTCCAACATCGTTCACACTTCAAAATTCGTTTGATAAGGGTTTTTTTTTCGTCTGCCTTTTTTCGAGCAAAGAACACTTAGTTCGATTGCTGTTCAGTTTAATCCATTTGCTGATGGTACGGAAAGCGCAGCTGGTATTCATCTTGGACAGATCGTAATCGACAAGCACACTGGTTTTGAACAGCACGTGGCAAACTCGTTCATTCCAGTCCCGATAACAACAGCACAGGATATTATCCAAAATAACGTACATTCTTGTAGTCTGCTGTGTCGTTTTTTGCAGCACAAAAAGCAAGTACCCGTATCAATTTGATTTAATTAAATTTATTCTTATATTTCACCGCTTTCCTCCGTGCCGGATCGTGACCAAGCTGCTAGTGTTTAAATAGAAATAGCTATTTTTCCTTTGCCCATTTTCTCGTGAAAGCTATGATACCAGCAGAGGGCACCGGATTTTCCTGTTCTGCTGCTTAACTGGCCCGGGGCTGTTTTACAGAAACAAAGCAAACCGAGCACAGGTCAAAATTGGATTATTTTTCCACCCGGTTTCGCAGTTCACAATTCCGAAACTAACACATTCGGTGAAGCTGACCTGTGTGCAATTGAAGCTGACCTGTGTGGGTACTTGTGCCAGTATGCACCTTCACACGTTCGCCAGAATGCAACTTATATTTCCATGAGTGTGGGGAAAGTCCATCGCTCCATTATTCGACCGTTCCTGCTCTGACCGATGTTGCATGGTTGAAAGCCCTAAGCTAGGAATAGCAAGAAAGTCACAGAAAAAAAAAATGAAATCCTCTGCTAAACTGTAAATTGCTGCCGAACGATGAGCTCGGACTGGCTCATAAGTTGGCTATTTTATGATCCATTGACCACAAATGGAACTGTAACGCAAGGGTCGAAATTGTTGTTATAGTGAAACCTCTGGAAGAAGGTGAGCAGCGCTAGGGCTATTTGTTTTGGGCAGTTACGATAATTTGCACGCGACTTTGTAGTGTTTATTACATTTTACGATCACGTAATTGCCGTAAATAATTATAATTAGATGGAATCGGACAAAAAATATTTGGCTGTACAATAAGTTTTATATTCCATCGAATATCACCGTAGTGATAGTTATTGCTCAAATGGAATGGATTTTTTACCGATTGTTTACAGGTAACCAGGCGTCTCCATTAGATTATATTTCATGGGAATGCATTGTATCTTTTTACTGCATTTAATCACCCCGCATGTTTTCTGCAAGCTGTTCTAGAGAATTTTCGTTCTTATATCATTATGAACTGCTTTACGAATAAGTTTCATTTTTCGTCTTATGAGTACATTTTAAGTTTAGTAAAGCGGGCAGTGAATGAATCTTTCTTGAGGATGCAAAAAATGAACCAGAACAGAAGGTGTGACTTAGACTCACCCAGACGGTTTTTGAGGGCTCTGATAGCATGTTAAGAGTGAGTAGTACAATACTTTTTCTTTTTTATCACAGGTCAACGGAAATTTTACCGTAAATTTGACGAAATGATGAAAATCGTGTTTTTGTTGGATACAATTGAAATTAATAACTTTTTGAGTAAAGATTCAAACGGCTAAACAAAAAAGTTAGTTTATAATGTTTTTCTCCATAGAATTTTCACAATCTTTCACAAGGCAATAATTTGATTTGATTCTGCCTATTTTAGCATAGGTATGAGAGACTAATGCTTATTTATGTGAAACTGTGGAACCATTCGATTTTATTAAACTGGTCAACACGAGTGTGGCCCTGAGGCTCAAACTAACATGAACGTAAACATAACGTCGAAGCAACGAACCCGGCGAGCAATTACTATACTTCGATTGATGAAAAATTTTAAGTACTATTCGGATTTCTTGGGGAAAATACGAGAAAATCTGAGTGCTTCATCCAAAAAATCATTTCAGATTATCTCAGTGTGCGTTCCCGCTCACTGTTCGATAGCGAGCAATGAGAAAGCGGGCACTTTGGCTAACTTGGGTGCAACAATTGGTGAAATTCATAGAAGACTTTGAATGAATTTTACGTATTTGTACGTGAGAATACACTCATCGATCGTTGGAAAAATTTTTGGACCAAAGAGGAATTTGAGGATGCTTACATTCCATTACCCCCAAGGTATCGACGAACCCGTGGTTTTGATGGTTGAATATGTCCACTCACCATGCTTGTCTTTTCTCCTCAGAAAACCTCTAGAGTGCAGGAGAACATCTTGCACTGCGGAAACAACTGCCGTCACACTAAAGAGCAAATCAACACAGATGCAAGAAGAGAGCGACGAACGATTTTCATCTGTTGAGCTACCTGAACGCACTGCGGTTAAATCTAAAATCTCTGTCTTGCGAGACAAGGAACTAAGGTGTACTTTCTCACACGTGTGGTCATCACGCACAATAATTACACTGCAGAGCTATCTGCGGTGCGTTTCACAGTTGGTTTCTTGAGCATGGCAGAAGAGGAAAAGAGATTTGGAGAAAAAAAATAGACTGCGTTGCTCGTGCCGCTCGTGCCGGTCGAATTTACTCTGGTGGAATTCGTTTTCGCAGTGTAGCTACACGAGGACTACATTTTTGCCCGGTCGGTTTTTTTTTCACCTTCCGGACTACTCGACAGTGGACACTGTTGTGTATTTCTGCATTTTCTCTGTAGAGTGATTCACCCCTCTTGTTTCTATCAGATGTGGGGTGAGCTGGAAGTGTGTTTGTCTCGCTGTAAGCTGGTTGAGACACTTTGGGGTGGAGAAAGAAGCAGTGTGGCGAAAGTATTTGCTACACGCAGGCACATACTGAAAGGGAAGTGCGCGGTGAATTTTTTCTCCCCTCCTTTCACATACTGCGGAGAATGACAAGCATGCCACTCACTAAAGAATTGATGCGCATCTCCGTCGTATTGGGCTTGGGGAAAGTGATATCTGTGCTTGTGGTGAAGGTTATCATGACACAGAGCATGTTGTTTGGTCATGTCCTGTACACTCTGACGCCCGGTCTACGCTAACAAATTCTTTTCGGGCCAATGGCAGTCAGCTAACTTTCTCTGTTCGCGTTCTTGAAATCCATCTATGCCTATATGTAACCCTATTCCTATCCGCCTACATCTAAAAAAAACGACAAGAGCACGTCACGGATTGGGACTCAGCATTACGATTTGCATATCAAGCGATAAAAACACACCCAATCAGAGACAACCACTCGCTAAACAAATTAAACAGATTCTGAAAGCAAACAGGCTCCGTGAAGATCCTCGAATATTAAGCCGTGTCGAAAAGAATTATTAAATAAAATTATCAGATCATTGATGTTGGGACGGTGGAAAAGCAAATCTCAACACAGATCCGAAATTTGATTGTGCGTAACTTCCAGCGTGAGGAGTTTTCAATCAGTTTTGTGTACAGAACAATTGCAAGGCTAGCGCTCCTACGATGACTGGCTTGTTAGGCCAGCATCGTACCTCGAGACCATCTGGGAGAGACTTTCTGGTAAGAAGGGTAAAATTGAGGAAAATTTTCGTAAGCGACATGGCATTTTCGTAAGCGACATAACATCAAGAAACCGAAAATTTTAAGTGTGGCACCATTGCAATGTTGGAAATGCCGCTTCGAAATTCACATGGTGACTCTCGATTTGTAGAAAATTGTGAACTCTCCAATATTAGTATTTCTAGAGCTAGTACAATGCGTTGAAATCGAACATTGGTGTTTTAAACCACTTTGATTATCACGATGGTGACTCGAAGCTTCTAGAAAGCCAAAGCGATCAAATATATTTTATTTTTTGTGTTGTAAACTTCTAAAAAAATATGCAAATCTTTTTTTGCTATCGTAGTGCTGGAATTTCCAGGATTTTTTTATTTCGTTCTCGAATAATGCTTAGAAAACTTCGATGGTTTTACGTTATATAGTTTTGAAGTTGGTGATTTTTTAGCAAACTGTGGAGAAACCGGTGATTCTTTTCTAACTAATTTAAATTTTCAATTGAAAGCTCTTCGTATGGCGATGAAAAATTGGCAAATGCAAAAAAAAGGGACTTTAATGAAAAGTTAAAATCAAGTTAAGTTTTGGAGCTTTCAGTTTTTGTTAAAATAATTCAGTTAAAATTTGAAAAAAATAATCGCATTTTTAGTAAGTTTTTTAGGAACGGTGATGACATAACGTTTGCAACAAAAGAATGAACAAAAAAAGGCCGATTTTTCATGGGTTCACCTTCACACGCATCAACGAAACTACCCATGCAGCATCGATCATAATAACCCAAGAGTTAGTAGAAAAAAGTTGGCAATCATATTAGTAGAACTCCAACCATGATAGCGGAAACATTGAAGCTACTCCGTTCAGAAGTGTGCGTTTTGGCACTATTAGACAACAATCAGAGCATCGAAGGAAAGACCGGTTCCCCCAGTGAAGAGGAAGACCGAGAAAAATTGGCTAGAACGCTGGGTGCGCTTGGCCGGGAGGTCGGTGCAACCGGTCGAACAGTGAAAAAGTAGCTGGCGAGCATGGACAATGGACATACATATCAAAAAGCGGCAGTCCCACCCACTAGTCTCGAAGCTGCAGGAATGATGCAGCGGCAGCGACTGAATAAGATAGTCAAGTCAATTTTCCCGGAAAATCGCGACTGGGCCGTGGTAATGGACGATCTCATCCTGGATGGCAACGACTGGCAGGGCACTTCGTATTTCGCTCATTTCACTCACCAAGTTTCCTAAAAGGGTGCTACTGTGGCTGACAATCAGCGAGAAGGGGATAACAAAGCCGCTCTTCTTTCGCTCCGGACTGGCCGTGACTGAGGAAATTTACAGTACGAAGTTGCGTCGTTAATCAATAAATACGAAGATGCGGTGTTCTGGCCGGATCTGGTGTCAGCCCAAGTGTCGTTGGAGGAAATTTGGAAGGAAAATATCGATGTGGTACCCGTGTCGGCGAACCCGTTCGACGTCTACCAGCTGCGTCCCATCGAGAATCTTGAAGCGTAAGATCTACCACAACAAATTTGCCGCGAAAACTGAGGAGGAATTGATAAATAAAACGAAGGAAGAACTCAAAAATATGTACTTTGAAGTCACTTCACTTTTTAATTCCATCACTTCACTGATAGTGAAGTGAAAGAATAAAAAAGTGAAGTGATTTAAAAGTGAGAACTTAAGATCGTCCTATTAACTGCTCGAAGCAAAATTGATAAGTTTACAAAAATATTCCTAAGCATACAGTTAATTACCGCCCACTTTTAATCGAAGAGCATTTAAGTCGCACGGCAAAAATTAGTGGTAACCAGGGTTGATATTTGTTGACACTCTTGAGTGAAAGTGAAAAAAGCATCCATAAACGTTTTTTTTTTTATAATCCTTTCAGAGTTCTCCCTTCCCGCTTTTTGCATGGAAGTGAATTGTCAAAACACCACATTATATTTCATGCGATGGAAGCAAGACGAAGATTGTCAAGGCATCGGTCAGTGTCAGTGAAAAAGTGTTTCGGTGAGGTTCATTTTGGTTCAGTGGACTGTTTGTTTTTCTTTTTCGCTTTGAAGTGAAGATCATTTGGTTGGATTTGTCGTCAAATTTTATTCCGTAACCGTGAAAGATGCGTGCGATCTATTTCATCTAAGTATAACAGCACGTTACTAGGACGAAAATCTAGTGTGTTTGAAAGAGTGCTGCGATCATTAGAAGTGCAAATTGA
Source organism: Wyeomyia smithii (assembly GCF_029784165.1). NCBI lineage: Eukaryota > Metazoa > Arthropoda > Insecta > Diptera > Culicidae > Wyeomyia > Wyeomyia smithii. Next base: position 71,535,824 of record NC_073694.1, on the reverse strand, counting down.
AAATGATTGGCTGTAATTTTCGAAGAATTTTGCTGGGGAAAATGACTTTTATCAGCACTGGTGGTAACAAACCACATTAAGTAAGACGTTCACTTCAGCTGCCTTGATCAAATTTTCGATCGATAACGAAATGACCACGTGATCTTTTTTCCTGACTTATAGTTTATTGCCACCAAGTCAAGAATTAAGCTTTTGCATTTTAGAAATATAAAATGTACTGAGAGTTTGATAATAAAAATGTAAAAAATTAAGGAAATTTTTGGCACTTGTCAAATGAAGGGGAGAGGGGGTTGGCCAAAAAACCACGAAAGACCACGGAGGGGTACGGGGGGTATAAACAATGATCAAAATATGATCACGCGGTTTAGAAACGGCCCTATGAGGTAGTACTCTTCGGTTAAAGCAATGCTGACGAATTCAAGCAGTTTTAGGCACAAACAGTGGTGTAGAAAAGAAAGGAGGAGGGTGGTAAGAGTGAAAAATGCACCTGCTTTATAGTTAATTTCACGTGATTCTTCTAGTTAATTCTATAAAAAAGTGATTTTAAAGCGATGTAAGATGTGAAATACTTCAATGACGTGGAGTAAATTAAGCTATAGTGGACCCCCTTTCTCATAGTGGACCACCCGCCAGATTAACTGAATTTATGCGAAAACTTGAGGGATATTCAGCAAACTTCCATCGGGAAACATCTTATCCAATCAATCTGTATCATAAACATTTTTAAATTCCGATTTATGTTGAGAGAAATGGTGTTAATCTGACGGGTGGTCCACCATAGGTTAAGAAAATAAAGGGGTCCACTATAGGTTAATTCACCCTAATTTATATTAGACCAAAAAAACCCACAATCTAATACTACGTTTTTTAAGTATGCCCCTAGCGTGTTTTAAAAGCGCTTCAAAACAATTTCAAACGTAAGAAAATTAGATTATACACCGTTCTTGTAGCACTCGAGGGCGATGAGAAAGCGTAACGCATTTTAATGCGCAGATCATTTCTCTTAGGGTTAATTAATATACAACGGATCTCTTTCCTATAGTGGACCACTCGCCAGATTAACAAAATTTACGCGAAAACTCGAGGAATTTTCAAAGAACTTCCATCGGGAAAAAGTTTATTCAGCCAATCTTGATCATCTCTTTACTTTAGTGGACCATTCGTTAGATTATTTTAACTTCTCTTAACATAAATCGGGTTTGAGGATAAATTTCCTACAGTGGACCTCTTTCCAACAGTGACAACTCGTCAAATTAACTTGAATTCTCATAACATCCTTGTGATTCTTATGCAGATTGGCTGGATAATCTGTTTCTCAGTGAAAGATTTCTGAAAATCACACGAGTTTTAGGATAAATTGAGTTAATTTGGTGGGTGGTCCACTATAGGAAAGGGGTCTACTATAGTTTAATTTACCTAAATTCCGATTTATGTTAAGAGAAATTGAGGTCAACTGACGAGTGGTTTACTGCAAAACTTCATCTTCGAAATGCAGATGAGCTACGGTAAAACTACGTTGGATGAACAACTTCTTTCAGTGGACCACCCTGACGAAAAACTGTTGAAATTAACAAATGTTTCTTGATGTTTCTCGCTTCCTGGAAAACCATCGAGTTTTCGCACGAATTGAGTTAATTTGACCTGTGGTCCACTAAAGGACCTGGTCCATTCGAGATAGTTTTACCCTAAGAAAACATCTTAGCCAGCTAATTTGTACCAGCATCACGAGAAACATTTGTAGGGTAAAACTTTCTTGGATAGATCTTTTTATAGTGGACCACCATGATGAAAAACTGTTTGTTCTCTTGATATAGGTAGGGTTTATTAACTTATAGTGGACACCGCTATTGGTTAATTTACTTCAAATTGGAGTTCAAAAATGTTTCTCGCGATTCTGGTGCAGATTAGCTTGTTCAGATGATTCCTAATGAAAGTTTTTTGGAAATCCCTACTCTAAATCCCAATTTGTATCGAAAGAATAATCAGTTTGCCGTCGAGGTGGTCTACTGAAGAAAGAGTTCTACCTCAGGTAGTCCTACCTTATTTCCAAGAGTTTCATTTTATACTCCTTCAAATTAGGATAAATTAGCCTACTACAGTGGGCCACTCGTCAGATCAACTACATTTCTCATAACATAGGATAAACCATCTTGGATGGACCACGTCCTAGTGGATCATCGATCAGATTAACCGAATTCACGTGAAAACACAAGAGATTTCCAGGAAAAGTTTCGGAGTTAATAAATTTTTCTCGTGATTCTGGAGAAGGTTGGTTGGGTAATCTGTTTCCAGGTGAAAATTTCCTAAAAATCCCGCGAGTTTATGCATAAATTTAGTTAATCTGGCTTGCGGTCCACTAAAAAATAGCGATCCACTATAGGTTAATTTACCTTGAGAGCGTTTATTCGCTAGGGAACTATTACTCTCCGCTTCGAAATGGTACACCCAACGCAATTGGGGAACATTTTATTATTTTAGGGCAATTTTTCATTACTTTTTGTGTCTTATGACTGCGCATTATACACAAAAAGTAACAAACAAAAAGTAATAAAAATTATGACGGCCACACGCTTGTATGTGTTTCTGCAGGAGAACATACAGCCAAGCACCGCAATGCATGTGTTAGCAAGACTTCACTCGCTGCATTTGTATTAATGCAACGATCTGGTTCATTTTTGTCCCCTTCATCCACACATAATCAGAATCTCAACCGTCAACCACAAATGTCTAATAAGAAACACTTTCGTTTCGTCCCCCAGTGTTTACTTGAAATGGAAATATGAATACTGTCTAACCACAGCTGCCAAAGTTGCGAATATTGTTCTGGATGGGCACAAGTGTTGTATTTTCAAACAGGTCCAAATGAGTTTCCATGAACCAATGATTATGTGCTGTAGATAGCTTGCAAGAAAGCGAATGTTTTTGTTTTTATCCAACGCAGTTTACAGAACGTGATGTCATTTCAAGGCGCATTTCAAGTCTTTGAAATCATCAACGTTTGCATACTCTATGACGAGGAAAATGCTGCTTGGCAGCTCTTGTCATATTTTTTCGCTACTCCGTATGCATACAACGAGCGAACCAATACACGCACACCTAATGAATTGGAGATTGAAGATACTTGCATTTTTCGACAGAAAAAATTCTGCATGTGGCTGAAACGACCATTATTAGATAGTCGTACTCCCGTAACACGTGCTAAATATATGGCAGTATGTGTTGTTACTTGACTGGGGAAGAATTTTATTGCCTTTTAAGTAATGGATTTGTTACCTAAAAGGCAATTTTGCGCTATTGCTTCTAAAGTAATGAGGAAAAGTTTTGCGTGTATAGTAAATTAATTTTTAATGGAAGGATCGAAGTAAACCACGAACGCGAACGGACGCGATTTTTCCTGTGTTACAATTTTTCTCGTTGAATATTCTTCTTGTGTTTGATAAATGGAGTAGTGAGTCAAGTCAGGTCAAAAGTAAAGTTGCTGGTTAAGTAAGGGTTAGCCCCGCGATTGTGGATTCAGACGAGAAGTCATGAAGTGCAGGTGACCGATAGGCAATTAACTGTGCCGATTGTGGACTGTCCGCACCGGGAAGGATGAGTAAAATTCGCGTCTTGTGTATGATGTGTTTTATTAATGGTGTCGAGTTGAGTGCACTGGACGAGGGTGCTTTTATGGTGCGGCCTAAACTTCAGCATCAGTCAGCGAAATTGAAGTTTTTGTTAAAAGATGAGTTCGGTTATGAAACTGAATGCAAAATCGGTACAGGCTGAAAAAAAAAATCGTCCCGTAGAATAAAACAAGAAAAATAACGTGGTTTGCAGCAATAAATATGGTCGCAACTAGGCGTAAATTGGACTAATGAATTTAGTGTACCTTTTTAGTGAAAGTGTGGCTGTGGGTAAAAAAAAAGTAATATGCACGACCAAACAGAAAAAATTGCAAACCAGCGATCAGTAATCTTTGTGGTGTTAGTGCATAATATCGTTGGTTACCATACTGGTTGCCGTTACTAGTCTGTGCGATAATGGACGCACCAACACTACGGTTCAGGGGTGAGACAGGAGATAAAAGATAAGTGTTGGTGTTTATGCGATGTGATGTTTCATGTTGCGGTACTATATTTTGTTTTGTTTTGTGATGTTTCGTATCGCATGCACTACTGCTGAACGAAAGGTGCTGATGTGCTGAGAGTATATTGGATTGGATGAGTTTGACGCTGTTTCGAAGTGAATAATGAGTTTAATGTTTCAATCAAACTATAGCAGTCGAGCATACAGCACAAAAAGAACTGAATTTATCAGTGCGTCTTGAACTGTCCTACAGATCAGACGTTTTTTCGGTTGCTTGTGGACTGGTCTTTTACTGACTATAGCTTCAAAGTTTGTGTTTTGCCAGTGTGTCTTTTAAAGACTACCTGAAAGTTATTTCCCATCAGTCTTTCTCAAGACTACCTACTTTTGAATTGAACATTTGTTTTAACTTTTTTCGTATCACCTGAAATGGCTGGACGGAAAAAGAAACCTCGCATCGCTGCGGGGAGGAAAAGAGAGGCATCCCTTTCTGACACTTCGATTGTCTGTAGTGACAATCCTTTTGATATTTTGCCTGAGCAAGAAACTGGTGAAATGGAAGTTACCAATAATGAAACTATACAAAATATAAAATTTTTAAAAAAGGAGAAAGTTCCACCTGTTGTGGTAACTATTTCTTCTGAATTTAATATATTCAAAAAGGAACTTTCAACGTTTGTTTCTGACGTTAAAGTTACCTATCAAATTGGCCGTAGAGGTGAATGCCGCTTATTAGCCGACTCAGTAAAGGGTCGTGATCGTCTTGTTCAGTATTTAACTGACAAGATGTACACATTTTTTACATATGACACCAAGAACGCCAAGCCGTTCAAGGTTGTCTTGAAAGGTCTCACCAACGATCAAACCGTTGATGAGATCAGACTTACTTTAACAGAATTACTTGGCATAGCCCCTACCCAAGTAATTCTAATGAAACAAAAATCACGAGGCGAAAACAGTCAGAGAACTGGAATTTCCCTTGTTAATTATTTAATTCATTTTAACCGCAATGAGGTTAACAACTTAAATTTTTTTGAAAAAGCACATGCTTTGTATAATGTGCGTGTAAAGTGGGAAATTTATAGGAAGTATGGCGGAGGTGAAAAGCATAACACCCAATGCCGTACTTGCCAACGTTATGGCCATGGTTCCAAATTCTGTAACATGGACCAAAAATGTCTTAATTGTGGAGACTCTTCTCACAAAAAGGACACATGTCCTGTGAAAGAGAGTAAAAATTTTCGCTGTGCGAATTGTAACGGCAACCATATGTCAAATTTTTATCAATGCCCAGTCCGTTTAGCAATTGTTAAGGCAAGGCAAGGTAAACAAAATTCAATTTCTCAATTAAAACCAACTTCAAAACAAAATTCTCCAAGCGTACCAGTGACGCATAGTTTACCTACTCCTTTGCATACCCGTTTAACTTATGCACAGGTTACAGGTAGTTCGAACATTATACCGCCTAGTGTTGGTAGTTCGAAAATCCAATCACCTATCACTCCAGCTAATATTGCTACCGAAAATATTTTTTCTAATGTCAACTGCCTGGGGCCTATTACGGCAGGTAAACTTTCTTTTTTACTACAGGCAATGTTCGATCTTATGAACGTCATGTTGCAGGCAAAATCAATGTTTGAAGCAATTCAAATAGGCACAAATTTTACTATTAAAATTGTTTCTAATTTAAAATTTAGCAATGATTTTAAATAAAACAATTAAAATATTAAATTGGAATGCTCGCTCATTGAAGGCCAATGAGAATGAGCTTTTTAATTTTTTAACAGTAAATAATGTGCATATTGCAATTATTACTGAAACATTTTTGAAACCTAACATAAAATTAAAATATGATCCCAATTACGTGGTTCATAGATATGATAGGATTCAGGGTTCCGGCGGTGGAGTTGCAATTGTTATTCATCGCCGAATCAAACATCGTGCTCTTCCCCATCTTGAGACGAAAGTTATTGAAACTTTGGGAATTGAAGTTCAAACTGAACTTGAGATTTTATTTATTGCCGCAGCATATTTATCATTTCAATGCACACGCGAGCTCAAAAATTATTTTAAAGGTGATTTACAAAAACTCACCAGAAATCGTTCGAAATTTTTTATAATCGGCGATTTTAACGCTAAACATCGTTCATGGAATAATTCTCAAAGTAATTCCAATGGCAAAATTTTATTCAATGATTGTTCTTCAGGATACTATTCTATTTTGTCTCCGAATAGTCCTACATGCTTTTCTTCTGTAAGAAACCCTTCAACAATTGATTTGGTGCTAACAGATCAAAGTCATGTATGTAGTGATTTGATCACACATGCTGACTTTGATTCTGACCATCTTCCAATAACTTTTTCTTTATCACATGAATCAGTTTTAAACCCTATGAGCTCTGTTTTTAATTATAACAAGGCTAATTGGGAAAGATACAAAACTCATATTGAGAGAAATTTCAATAATGAGCTTGATTTGCAAAACGAAGTTAATATTGATTCCGCTTTGGAAGCATTAAAATGTGCAATTGTTGATGCCAGGAATTATTCTGTTCCAAAGGCTCAAGTGAAATTTGATTCATCAATAATTGACGAAAATCTTCAACTTCTAATTCGTTTGAAAAATGTCCGCAGACGTCAATATCAACGTTCTCGTGACCCTGTTTTTAAAACTATTTAAAAAGATTTACAGAAAGAGATTAAACATAGATTTACTCTTCTGAGAAATCAAAATTTTGGGACTAAAGTTGAAAAATTGAAACCATATTCAAAACCATTTTGGAAGCTGTCGAAGATTCTTAAGAAACCTACAAAGCCTATTCCAGTTTTAAAAGATGGTGAACGTTTTCTTGTATCCAATGAACAAAAGGCTCAAAGACTTGCTCAGCAGTTTGAGAGTGTTCATAACTCAAATTTGAATTTTGTGAGTCCAATTGAAAATGAAGTCACACGTCAATTTGATTTAATTTCTTCCCAGAATTTTTTACCTGCAGAAATAATTGAAACTAACTTGAATGAGATTAAATCAAATATTAAAAATTTCAAAAATATGAAAGCACCTGGTGACGATGGAATCTTTAATATACTAATCAAACATCTCCTTGAGAGCACAATGGAATTTTTAGTGAAAATTTTCAATTGCTGCTTCAAAATTGCATATTTTCCCAAATTATGGAAAAATGCAAAAATTACTCCCATTTTAAAACCGGATAAGAACCCAGCTGAAGTTTCAAGTTATCGACCAATCAGTTTGCTTTCTTCAATAAGTAAACTGTTTGAGAGAATTATTCTTAACAGAATGATGTCACACATCAACGAAAATTCAATTTTTGCAAATGAACAGTTTGGATTTCGCCATGGGCATTCCACAACTCATCACTTGCTCAGAGTTACTAATATGATACGAGCTAACAAATCTGAAGGTTATTCCACTGGAGCTGCTCTTTTAGACATAGAAAAAGCATTCGACAGTGTTTGGCATAAAGGTTTGATTGCGAAATTGCAAACTTTTAATTTTCCAATTTTCCTAATCAAAATTTTAAAAAATTATCTTACTGATCGAACTCTGCAGGTTGTCTATCAGAATTTAAAATCTGATAGATTTCCTGTCAGAGCAGGTGTACCTCAAGGTTCAGTCTTGGGTCCAGTCCTGTACAACATATTCACTTCAGATCTTCCTGATTTGCCTCCAGGATGCACAAAGTCATTGTTCTGCGATGACACAAGCATTTCCGTAAAAGGAAAAAGTCTTCGTGTCATATGCAGTCGATTGCAGAAAAGTTTAGATATTTTTTCTTCCTACTTGCAAAAGTGGAAAATCTCTCCCAATGCTTCTAAAACTAAAATGATAATTTTTCCGCATAAGCCTAGGGCTTCTTTCCTCAAGCCAAACAATAATCACGTTGTCAAGATGAATGGGGTTATTTTAAGTTGGTCCGACAAGGTTAAGTACTTGGGACTAATTTATGATAAAAAACTTATTTTCAAAGAGCACATTGAGAGTATACAAGCCAAGTGCATCAAATATACGAGATGTTTATATCCTCTCATTAACAGGAATTCTAAACTTTGTTTAAAGAACAAACTTTTGATTTACAAACAAATTTTTAGACCAGCAATGCTTTATGCTGTACCGATCTGGTCAAGTTGCTGTTCAACAAGGAAGAAAACGCTCCAAAGGATTCAGAATAAAATTCTGAAAATGATTTTGAAGCATCCTCCTTGGTTTGGTACACTCGAATTACATAGACTTACTGGTGTTGAACCATTAGAAGCTATGTCAAATAAAATTATTGATAATTTTCGACAAAAATCGTTGCAATCCTCAATTGCTACGATAAGCTCTCTTTATAGCCAATAAGTTAGCAATTAAGTTAGTTGTAAGTTTACTTCCCCTTTCCTGACAAGTAGGTTTAAATCCCTACGAATGATAAGTCCTAATTGCGAAAGCAAACAAATCCTAACAATTAAAATTACAAATTTCTAACAGTGTTGAGAAGTCACCATTTGTGATTGGACACACATACTCATTATTTACTAATATTTATCATAAATACTTAAGCTACTAACAAATCCCCCCTAAAAAAAAGAGAGTTTAATGTTGGTATAAAAAATTTTATGCAAAGCAGTCGATGGTGTGCTTATGAGTATTGTGAGTGTTATAGTGGCTCAAGCATCCAGCGTTGCGTGCTAGCAAAACAAGCAGAAAAAGGTGGTTCACAAAATTTCTTTCGAATAGTGAGCTTGGAAACTGTGGTTTATCTTGAAAAGTGCAGTAATTTATTTTCGGTACCTGGGTGAGTCATTGATGAGAGTCAGTTGTTATGATGTTATGGAAAGTTCGGGCGAATTTCGTTTTATTTGTGGTCACATAGTTGCTGTTTTTTTACTTGCTTTCTTGCATTAGAGAATGAAGAATAAACAGCTGTACATTATATTAATCGTATGAAATTGTGTGCATTCGCGTAGATGAATCTGTGTGCAATATAATGCCGAACTTGATGTTGAACTCCATTCCTTTTTATGACTTTTTTAGCTTTTGAATAATTACTTTGCTCCCAGACAGAGTTTTTGACAAATATGTTATATGTTCAAGTTCAAAAATATAAAACCAATCATGATTACTTTGGCGTTTCGAGGATAAATTAGGAATTTTATGTTGTAAATAGTGTTAATGCACTTTTGTCTAATATTTGGGCTTTGGATGCATGAATGTTGCCATGTTTTTGATATTTTGTTAAAGAAACAGGACATATATACCGTTTCTTGGTATAAATGGAACTCAAATTTGTTTCCTAATTCATTTTCCTTTCAGAGAGCGAGTAATGGCGCTATAACCATAAGCAAAAATGCTAGGACTAGAGTTCGTACTCAAGTTCCAACCGTAACAGTTGAAGCGAGTAAAGGCGCTATATCCTTGGTTTTGAAACCCGAACATAAGGAGGAAATACCTATGTTCCATCCCAGGAGATTGGTCAACAAAGAAGTGTACTTTCTTAGCTTTATCACTCCCAACGAATTAGGTATATTACTTCTTACATACGGATCGGTTGGTACGGATTGTCCCCGATCTTTTTAAGCGCAATTTTTCATAAAGCATAACATAAGCGCAATTTTTCTTAACATAAATTGAATCTTTCAAATGTTTGAGACGCAGATTGTGTGGATAATCTGGAAGTTTTCTAGCTGGAAATTTTCTCAAAATTCTTCGAGTTTTCGTATGAGTTGAGTTAATTTTGCGTGTAGTTTACTATAAGAAAGGGGTCCGCTATAGGTTAATTTGCCCTGTAGTGCATTTCTTTGCGAGAAGCACAAAGCCAGCAAATTAAAATAATTAGGAATTCAAATAGTGACAACGTAAATTTGCGTAATTTTCCAAACATTTCTGAGACTCAGGGTAGAACTTCCTCGGATGGACCATTTCCTTTAGTGCACCACCCTAACGAAAAATTGTTAATTCTCTTGATATGAATCGCAAATCACAAAAGTTCCTTGTGATTCTGGTGCAGATTAGCTGGAGAAGATGTTTTCCAATAAAAGTTTTCTGAAAGTCCCTCGAGTTTTCGAATAAATTGAGTTAGTTTGACCGACCAAATGATTTGATCTATTTAGGATAGTTTTACTCGTACAAAATTGTTGCTGTTTATGGTCATCCGAATGTTAACAGTGTAACCATAAACAATACAATGTAACCATAAACAATACATGAAAATAGGTTAGTAAATGGCGGTCAGAATATTGCAGAGTTGATAAAATCTGTGAAAAAGCACGGAAAAAGCAGATATGTACCACGAACAACAATCTTTGATTTCTCCGTTGCAGCCAGCATGAGAAACCGGAAGTCATATTAAACAGTGTCAAAACATTATTCGTTCTAATGAGCTGGTGATGTGTCGTAATCAAACAATTCTTATGATTTTGTTTTAGGATAAGTAACAAAGTGTTTTTCTTTCTTATTGAGAATTTTAAAAATACTTTTCTCTGTAAAATAATTCTCCTTATTTCTCGTTTAACAAGGTAACTAGCAGGCATAAAATAGTGGATTAAAGTGAGTTTCATTGACCTTCCAGCTACTATCCTGCGCTCGGTTTTCCACTACCCCACCAGTGTTGAATGCCCACAAACGGTTCGGAAGCTGAAGTCAGTCTACTTATACAGCCATTTGTTTTACCTTTTGCCGAGCTAATGGACGCAGAAGGTACATTTGCGCGAAAGAAAACATTCATGACTGGAAAACGAACGACGCAGTAACGATTTACAAACGAAGATCCTGCATTAAGCCGCTTAATTGTCAACTGTAGCCGCGACCGGTAACGATGCTGCTGCGTACTTACCAGCCAAGGCATAGTGAACAGTGAAACAGAAAACGGCTTCCCGTTTGTTCCATTGCACAAGCGTTGCTTGCAAATACTTGAAACTAGTTTTCCAGCAAACTTAAAGACAGTCAAGTGCTGCGCTTCAGATGGACGGGATGGATCGTCCTGTGAAACAAACTCGAGTTTCATTGTTTTGTGGTCGACAGCGTAAAGTTCTTGTAGCAACCGCTGTTTGTGTGGGTTGTTTTCTGATTGTTCCTAAGTGGGTGGGGAAGGAAGGAGTGGAACACTGGCGGCAACGCACGGTTGATGTCACACTTTTTTCACCATTGCTGGAGCTTATCAGGTGTACATTTCATGCTGCTGCCATGACGAGCAAAGATGACGGTGAGCCCTGCGCTGGTTTAACCGTTCGGTGTTCAACGTGTTTTTGCGGCTGGAGAAAAGTTTTGCCGGCACCAGAAAATTTTACGTTAAGAAATGATCTATGCTAATTATCTGTTCATAAAGGACTCCGCCAAGTCTAGACTCTATCAGTGATCTCTGAAGCACGTTAGTGCAGAAGCACCGCGAGGGATTTTAAGAAAGCGATAATGAAAAAACTGTTATGACCCTGATAATCCAAACGTAATAAATTATAAGGAAGAGTTGAGAGATTTTAACCGACAGAGAACAAACCAAAGAAAATGTATTTAGAATAAAACATTTTGCAGCCGTTGTTAACTTCTTTTTAGGCTCAAAAAACAAAATAAACACCTCCCAAACAAAAACTCTGCGCACGGCTCTGCTTATAAACAATTTGCCACGCTCTGGCAGGTTGGTTTGGGTTAATTTAACTAGACAAGACAAGCTTTAATAGCTGTCTTTGTGTTGTGGTAACGCACATCATTATGTTGGGCGCTTGATTCAAAATGTTGAGCTTTGCTCAATTTACTTACAATGGAAGTGTTGTTCATTGATTTGGCTTCCGTCACCGAAATCTTGACGGTTGAGCATACACGTTTAGTTTTAACTAAGCAACACATTGGCTCAAGATGTGCTTGCGAATTTCTACCAACGTACACTGAATTATTTGCTGATCAAGACACTTTCAGCGACGCCATCGAAAGCAGGAGTTTGTGATTTGGAAGTTATTCTATTCTCCATTATTTTTTTAACTTGTTAATGCGGTTCGGCCAACAAGTTTGGGATCAGCAGCACACAGCGGAATCTGGAAAGTAAATATTCGCGGGGATAATTTGAAGGCAAACTTGTGCTTTTGTTTAGTTCTTTTAGAAGCAGCAAGACAGCATCCCGAGTGCGGCAGTTGTGGTTGATTTATATTGATTTTTCTTGGCTGGCGGAACTGTGATGCAGAAATTCGGTCGGTTAGACTAGGGTTAACTTCATTAGAGATTATCAAATTAGCGACCTAAAAAGGCTATCGATTAAACTTGTTAGAAAAGTTGAAATTGGTTGTTTGTACTAATTCGAATAGGTTGCTGCTGAATAGCTTTGAGTGTATTATTGTTTCGTTATCAACTGGAAGACAGCCGATAGAGAATTGTCCACAATGTATTGTTCGACGAAGTACTTTAAGTCCTCTTGCAAGCCACCCTAAATATTCAATTCGTTATACTTCGGTTTTAATGGAAAATTTATTTTTTAATTAATTTTCTCCGTCAATATCAACTGTTACCAACAGAATGGTACCAAGAGCTGATCCGCTGCTTGAAGTATAAGTAGCCAAATATTAAAATAATCTAGCCACTAATAGAAAATATCTTACGCGGTATTGCATCGCATCCATTCAAACAGCTATGCAGTTTTTGGATTTAGTATGAATACCAAGCGCTTTATGTTGCATCACAAACGAATTGCTTGCTTTTAGGTGGTAATGATAGCTCCGAATAATTTATGGTGCGCTGTTTATTTTCTGCAGCACACTTTTGTTGTATAATGCTACTGCCGCTGGCATGTGGCAAACATTCAGCGGGGCCTGCGGTTGGCTGTGAGTGGAAGACTAATGTTCCGATGTGGTTTACGAATATGTGCTGGCTATAAGACACCGAAGGATGTCGGTATCCAATTTGCGTCAAATTGGGCAGTTATTTGAAAGCTGTCATGTCACAGGATGGTAACTTTTTCGCATTGAAAAACAATTTTAAATATTATCATCTGGAAAGAATATTGTCCGGCAGCATGTTGACATGTTGTTTAGTGTGTAGTTTCAGTGTTCTGACTGTAGCTGCTGTGTATCAACTTTATGTATCTTTCTCCAGTGTCCGTTCCATAGCGTATAAAGTGATGTACAGTCGAAGTTAACGTAACATATGCTGCTGTTCGGACAAACAGTCGTAACATGCTATTGAAGGATTGGCGGCACCCTCTCATATTTCAGTGAATCATAATGAGTTGGATGACATAGGACATAAAAACCTTTTTGTCGTTTTTTGAAGTAGAATACTTCTCTCAGGCACATAGGGATGTGAAATGAAAATCTAAAACCGCAAAAAGTGAAAAATATGTCCAATTTCAAATGCTAATAAATCGGTTAGTATTCGATGGATTTCCTTCGTTCTTGCAGCAATAGATTGGAAAATCTTTTAAGATTCTACCCAAATGCAGATAATTGTAATTTTATTTTTCAAACTATTGTAATATTGAAAATAGTCAAGCCTTGTCAAAACGAAAACTTCGGCCTCTGATTGGTCGTTATTTGACAGAATCATAGACCTTGCCATTTGAAATGTGCTATTTGGCCTATATAAGAGCCTGTTTCACCCGAAGCTGCTCATTATAATTTTAGACTGCAACAATAGCAGTCCTCCCTTAGCAGCAGCAGTGGATACAACAGCAGTAGCAGTGCAGTGGACAACGGCCACAGCTGTGGTATGGCAATGGATAGCGGAGCGCGTCTCAGCATCAATAGCAGGACCAGCTGATGCAGGGCAGCCAATACCAATGGCAACGGAAGCGTCCACTACTGTGGCAACGGGGATAGCGCAGCGGTTGACGTTGGTCTCAGCATCTATATAAGCAGGGCCAGCTGATGCAGTGTGGCATTTTAGTGAAATGCTGTCTCTGAGCGATAGCAGGCACAATAGCAAATGCATCCTTTTCAATTTCATTAAAAAGAACGTTCTGGTAAGCTTTTCAGTGTTTATTTTCCACCAATGAATACTTTATTCGCACTGCCAGTGATAACGCAAAGATGTGATCGGCATCTTAACAAACATTGAATTAAACAATAAATTGTCCTTTTCAGGATGAAATAAAAACCTAATTGAAGAGTTAATATTTTCTCTTAAATCAATTTACACTTTCAGGAAATTCGGAACATATATATTTGGCTTCATCTCCGTGTCTCAGAACGTACTGAATTATCTTTTCCTTCAGTCATGAGTACAACATCCGAAAAGCTTTCATTATCAGCATAAAAATTAATTTTTCGCACAATCAAAATTCAAAAATTATCATGTCCAAATCATGACAAGCAACTAAATTAATGAGAATGGTGAATTCTTGTTGAAGCGCGAAATTTGACTGATCTGATTAGTCGTTAATATGATTGCTTCCCAAGCACGGTCGACAGAATTATAGACCTTGTCATTTTAAATCTGCTATTTGTCTGTATAAGAGTAAGGATGGGAATTATCGACTGAAATGACTATCGACAGTTATCGATGATTTCCTACTACTATCGATAGGTTTTTCATCCCTATATAAGAGCCTGTTTCAATCGAAGCCGCTCATAATAGTTCTAGACAGGGTTGTCACATATACAGATTTTTCTGTATTTTACAGATTTTTGAATTGAAA